>NC_139844.1:9029522-9409522 GCF_963691815.1 Echiichthys vipera | reverse complement strand
GCTTTGCATCAATTTCACAATCACTCAGCTGAATGCCTGTGTATGTGGTGTACTATATCCAGGTGTACAAAGCTGATATTCACCACGTATACGCTCTATGTTTCAATATACCAGTTAGAGCCTATATATGACAAGAGCACACTATCATTGAAGTGTGTGTGAACAGATTTTCCATCCGAAGGTGGAGGATAAAGGGTTTTACTGCGTCTAATCCAGAGGCAGGTTCTAGAAAGCTCCAGAACGAGGCTGTGTAACCTGGATTAGCAAGACAGACAAATGCTGAGCTGGAGGAGGAGCCACATCTGAGACTGAAATGAGTGTCTGAGTGTTAGATTGGAAACTAGTGTTCCTGCTGCTATAAAGCCCCCAGCCAGCACCAGAGTAAAATGAGATGACACTTGAATGATTCCTGCTGGGGAATTGGGTGGTTTCAACAGCACATAATGGGACTCAGCAGAGGAATATGTTCCTTTTCATGGGGATTTGAGTGATATTTGGGTTTTGTTTTGAGCAGAAATGAGCCAATGAATCAAACGCACCGATCATAATCGGCTGATAGGCGCTTTGAATAGGTCACTTGACAGAGAATATGTTGACAGATGTTGTGCTTGTGTTATTATTGATTTCAGTTTGCAGTTTAACTGTGCAAACAAATTAACTATTCATTTCAGAGCCTCAGGCCTAAGCTGTTCGTTTTGTGATTGGATTTGGACTTTTTAGCCGCAGCAGAGCGGGTTGTGGGAAAACGTGGTTTCATATCTCTGACGGAGGTATTGAACATTGTCAGCATCAAGACCTGACGGCAGCCTTGATATATAAACCATTAAGTTAAGATGAATTACTTGTAACTCTCGGATAAACAGTGGGAAGAATACAGATAGCAGACCTGGTTCAGTTCAGTTTGTTAAACCTTATTTAGGTTTCCGTTGTCAAAAGTTGTGGATGGTACCAAGTCCTGTTTTATTCATTGCCCTTCTGTTGAAGTACCTAGCACACTGATGTGATACTAAAAGGTGGAGCTATAAACACTGCAGATCTAGTGTTTAGGTACATGTCTGTACGAGTTACGTATGGTTCATAACATATACCAAAAGTCTCTGATGGAAACGCAGCTTTATAGTAACAATACAGCCAGTGCCAACATGACGCAGCAGCAGATTAATCGATTAGTCATTCAACTCAAAATCTACAATGGTGTTTTGGACTGTTGGTCAAATAATCTGAGTATTTCAACTTGTGCTGTGTGAAATTATGATTGGTGTTTTTCTTAAGGCCATCTCTGTTATATTTTATGGACCACATGATTCATAGATTAACAATCAACAGCAAAAAATATCAATAACAAAAATAACTAGAAGGGCACTTGGCATGCCCTTGCTCAAAATGTTAATGCAGTAGTGTGAATTTTCCCAGCCGGGAACTCATTTTTCTGATTATTCAGGCGCCACATGAATGCAGCACAAATGCCCTATCTCGCAATGTTGAATATAATTTGTGCATCTGCCCCCGTGATTTGGATCCACTCCACATTTTAATGGGTTCTCCCTTGGCCCCATGCTACACCCTTCCACAAAGTGTCATGGAAATCAGGCCAGTATTTTTTTCCCCCGAAATCCTGCTAACAAACAGACAAACAGACAGACAGACAGACAGACAGACAGAAAAACAGAGCCAAAAACATAACCTCCTTGGCAGAGGTAATTATTGATGTGTATTTTTGTTTACAAGAATCAAAAAATGCAGGAAACAGCCAAAAATATGTTTTTGTTTAGAAAACTGCATTACCATTACATCGGATTACATCCTTATAAAAAATGTGTTTATTTCGAACATATACAGTATACAGTACACAGTATATCAATATATCATCATTATCAGATTTTCATACATATTTTTATTAGCCTTGAACATCCAGTAAACACCATTGTATGACAGTGGCTTAATTGTCTTTGTTAGCACTCAATGTTGATACTAACTCTCTTAATTGCTTATCTCCTCCTCCTCCTCCTTTTCCTCCTCTCCCTGTCAGATGATGAAACATGCGTGGGGCAGCTACCGGCGCTACGCCTGGGGTTCCAATGAGCTCCGGCCCGTCTCCAAGCAAGGCCACTCCAGCAATCTATTTGGTGAGTGAGAGACCACACACTGACACACAACACACACGATTGATCTCTTGTCCCTGCCACCAGCAGCCTTGGCCTTTAGATTAGCAGCCAAATTGTCAGAGTCGTCCATCTATGAATACCTCTAAATGTCAGCTTTATCATATATTTATATGCTGTTTGTGCTACATGCCAGTTATTGGTGTCTGTGCCTTCTTTCTGCTGTGACTGGGACGACTGATCATCCACCAGTTTGATTGTGTGTGAGTGTGCAGCAGAAGCCAAATCAAACCAGGATAATAACTGCATCTTTTTAAAATCCTTTCTTATCCCCTAGCCACACACACACACACACACACACACACACACACACACACACACACACACACACACACACACACACACACACACACACACACACACACACACACACACACACACACACACACACAACACACTCTACATGTTGCTCCTTGTGCTGTCTCATTGTGTTTAGTTGGCTGAAGATTGTTTGCTTAAAAAGCTGGACTCACATGTCAGCAAAATAAACAAAGCTAAAAGGACAGCATCCCACAGACCTGTCATGACTGAACCTGCCAATGGCAGCGGATCAATAAAACTCATTTAAATCACATTTCACCTGCAATATATTTGGTTCTCTCCTACGTGTGTGAAGATATGAAACTGCTTAATATTTAAAAATCAGTCCTGACACAGATATTTTTGCTGCAGTTGGAAGAGCAGTTTTTTTTCATGTGTTTTGTGTGTACTCCAAGTGTTTGTTTGTACACTGAATTAATACTGTAATTTATTCCGAGTGATTGGATTAATAAGAGCGGGAATTAGATTTTTAATTTAAGATCTCTTTCTCTATCTCCCTTGACCTAATTAAATTCTCAGAGAAAATATTTGTTTAGATACCTTTAGCACCAGATGAGACGCTATTGTGAGTGTGTGAATAGGGTGGTGTATGTGACAGTTTATAGTAGTGCCTTTGTAAGCTCTTGACTAGATAAGATGGCATTCATGTGTGAAAGAGGTGCCTGTGCTTTCACTGCTGATAAGACTGATCCCTTGACACCAAAACACATTTGTGTACATGATATGGTTTGAAGTTTTTCTACATGTTTTTAAAAAAAAAATCTGATCCTGGTCCTTTTAACGTCAAGGGGCAGGTTTCTTTCAGCGAAGCCAGTATTTTATATTTCTTCTCTGTAACAAAATATTTCTCTCCTTTTTCCGTCAGAATTAATGAATATTTAAATGTTGATTTTCCTGCTGAACACAAGATGTTTCCTACTTCACTGTCACAGTGTATGTTCACAGGTGGGTCCAAGTTTCTATATCACACTTGTACAAGTTGCAGATTGGACCAGGGTGGACATACAAACTGTTTGTGATGTCACAAATTATGCCTGAGGCCCGCCCCTTCAAATTGGATTTTCAATGAGCTCAGAGTAAACGTTCCACTTTCAGCAGATACATGTGAAAATCATCCTTCTTGTGTCTGCACAAACATAATTCTGCACAGTGAAGCTCAAGCATGCAGCAGGAGGAACGAGTGGAGGCGGTCGGTCATTATGAGTGGAAGGAAGCAGAAGAAATGGCAATGTTTTAAAGGAAATTGGCAGGGGAAATAGCTCTGAACGCATTGTCATCTTATTTAAGTTATAGCTCCCTATGAGAAAACAGTTTATTTACATGTCCACCAGGCACATGTCACTGGCCAACTGGCCATTGTAACGCCGGTATTCACTCTCCTTTTAGATACAAGTCTGTGAATATTCTCGTTTGTCCAGGGCATCGTTATCCCCACGCATCTGACCAGGCACCAGTCCCAGCCTGGTCAGATGCGTACATGAACTGATGAAGTCTCTTGGATGAGAGGTGAAACGTCTTCCTAGACAAATAACCAAGTCCAGTTGCCTTTGATTTAAATTTCTTTGGGGATCCCTTTAGATATGTTTTACATGACTCTTGAGGGAATTATATGGCTCTTTAGCTGCTAAATGCTTCCATTATGTTCATCAGCTAGTCACTAACTTTGTCTGTCTGCAATCTGGTGCTGTGGTGGTAATGTACAGTGGGATATTCAGAGCTTTATTTACTGGAAAATGGGTTGATAAGTGGTGAAAACATAGAATGAACCAAAACAGTAAAGCTGTGAGCTGATAAACCAAAACATATACATTAAATTTGCTCATTTGCTATTAAGAGGTGAGGAAAACTACAAGGTTGGGTGTTCCTTACCACACATGACTCATTTCACAGTACACATTATGGCTGCAACGAGCGATTATTTCCATGGTTGATTATTTGATGAGTTGTTTGGTCTATAAAAGTCAGACAATTGGGGAAAGTGTTGATCAGTGTTTCCCAAAGCCCAAAACAATGTCCTCAAATGTTTTGATTTGTCCACAACTCAAAATAAATTCAGTTTACTGTCATAAAGGAGGAAAGTAAACAGAAAATATTCACATTTTAGAAGCTGAGATCTGACAGTTTTGACTTTTTTCTTTAAAAAATACTATAAATACTTCTTCACTGCAGATTAATGTAATAGTTGAAAAAACATTAATCTTTAAAGCTCTAGTACGCAAAGTCATTTAATTAATTGTTAATATGAAAATATGTATTAGCGCAGCTCGAGGGGATATTTTTATAACTGTCAAGTTATCATTAATTGTTGGTTATGTTAATTGTATATAAAATGCACTTTTCTTCATGCACCAATTAGCAACTATAGTACATCGGACCTTAAACATGGACCAGAGACGAGGAACACATGTCCTTACTACTTATTAAATGTGTCACATGAACATTAGAGGCTTACATTGTGTAATTCATTAGATTGCTGAAGTTGTCACTCAAGGGTTTGTGTTTGGCTCTGGTTAATCGTTTTCTGTACAGCTGTGTGATTTTGTTTATATTGCAATAAATGTACATTTTGGCTGAGCCTTATTATAGTAGTCTTACATTAGTCCCATTAAGCAGAATGCAGTGTTATTTTTGAACATCATATCTCCAGTACAACACAGTCAAGGCACTATAGCTGAGCTGTTGATTTTTGTGTTTCTGCTCGTACCATACGTTTCTGTAACACCATCAAATTACAGAAGTGACAGGATGACAACACTCTGAGCATATATATATATATATATATATATATATATATATATATATATGCGGGTTGTTACGTAGAATGTTTGAAGCCACAGACTTGGGTCAGTACAGTTTTGTTCGATTTCGGCAGGAAGACGAATCTTCTGATGTTTAGCCTCCTTTTTGCTTTACCTGTCAAAAAACAATTGCAAGGCCAACGATCTACTTGAAACACATACACACACACACACACACACACACACACACACACACACACACACACACACACACACACACACATACACATACACATACACATACACATACACATACACATATACACACAGACACAAAGACAATATTGTCTGGTATATTTACATGAATACATTTTTTGAGTCAAGACCAATTTCGTTTCAGTCTGCATCAAGATTTCACGTTGTTTCTTTTGAAAACTAGACCAGGTTTAAACCTTGTATATGGCTGGACCCTGTACTATATGGTCAGTGTGCTTAATTATGGCCAAATTGTTACAGTAATAGTCAGTGAAGGTGTCTATGAATTGAATTCCTAGATATTATGGATAAATATGTTCATCTGTAGTAATTTGTTTGTAGGCCTACCATATGACATGGTTCAGAGTCTGTTTGAGACAATAATTCAAGAATGCTTTAATTAAATCAAAAATTTAAGCGTAGCATCGTAATCATCTATTATCAACTATTTATTAATGTTACTTTAAACAGACCAGACCAATTTTGAATGTCGTCCGTAGATAGCTAAAACACAAGCTTTAAGCATGGCGAAGGATTGTTTTAGCTGCTTATGCCTTTCAGAGAGGACAAGTTAGCTGTTGATAAGCTCATATTATAGCTTCTTTAACTGCTTTAATGCACTCTGTTTAAGGAAGTGGATCAGCTGATATCACTTTACTACTCCGACCGATAGTGTAACTCAATCACCCAGTCAGTGTCATGTTCACATGGCTGGCCCTCCTGCAGTCCAGCCAAAAAACTAAGTAATGGTCGGTGTCAAATGTACACAAAGACTCTATATTATAGTTTGGGAAGGAGGTGTTTTCATTGATGTACCTTTGATTAAAATACTACAAAAGCCCCACTAAGTCGATTCCATTGCAGTGTTGAAGACTTACAGGCTCATTTTTAATGATTTCCTTCGTATGTTTAATGAGGAAATTCAATCAGCTTTGTGTAAATTCCATCCACTGTTTCATTACCAGAATTTGTCATACGTAAATGTAGGAAGACAGAAGAAAGGCAGCTTTGTGAATACTAATTGTTAGATTAGCCCGTTCAACTCTCTGTGTTAGTCTTTCTCTCTGTTTTCCTCTCTCTATCCATCCTTCATGTCTCTGCTATAGAAAAGTAAATAGGTTTTAGTTGGCTGCTCCAGCAGACCCACTTCCATCAGTAAATAAGACAGCTTGGCCCCGGGGCCTTGTCACAGCCATTTCCAACTCCTATAGAACATGATGTATGATGATAATATTAGCCTGACCTGGAATGTTACGCAATGAAGCCTCTTTGCATACTGCAGGCTATTTCCCTGATGCACAGTAAACTGGATTGTTGGTTCAAATTGCACAGGAGAACTCAACATTAAAAACTTTGCGAGCTGTAAGTTCAGGATGTCTTTTCCAAATACTAAACTAAATAACCAAATGTTCTGTTCGCTAAGTGGGAAAAAAAAATCTCAGGTGGATTAATCGCATTATTTAATAGATATTAAGGTTGCAACGTATGATTGTTTTCATTGTTATGAACAATAATTTTCCTAATCAGTGAATTGTTCAGTTCAGTTTTCTAAAGCCCAGGCTGACATCTTCAAATTGGTTGTTTAGACCGACCAACACTCCAAAAACCAAAGATATTCACTTTATAATCACTGACGACATAAGAAAATGGCAAATTCTAAAAGCTGGAACAAATTATGTTTTACAATCATCAAAAAAATCATTTCAGCCCTAGTAAATATTATATTAAGTACTCTTAAGTCATAATTGCTATATAATCCTTTTGCAGCTAACTATCTTCACAAAGAGAATACACAAATATGCCATACTCTTATTTACATAAACACCTGATGATATGATAAAAACAGGAGGATGCGACAGAAAAGGTTGATAAATACTGTGCCAGACTTTAAAGGAGGTTTAAGTAATCTCGCACAGACTCTGGACGACCCATAAAGATTCATTCTTTTTAGAGCTGTTGAACAGGAGAAGACTCCAGATGGGCTGCATCGTTTTTTTTAGGGAGGAGGTTGAATCGGCCCCTTCTGTGGTCATTCCCTAAAGGAGCACAACTCCTTGGTCTCAGACGCCAGCTGTGCTGTCAGCTGTTTCTCTAGTGTGTTTGCAGGGATATTTCACCAATTCATGGAGGTTTTAATGCGCTGTTATGTTTAGCATATTCTTTGCTTTGCGGTTCGACATTCTGCTACTAAATGCTCGAAGACACTCACTGCTCAACTCCAGCTTTTAACTGTCAAACACTACAGCCATAGATGTTCCCAAAATGTTGGCAGGCCACTATGTTTATCTTCTCAACAACTTTGGCAGACAACCAACCATGATTTTGTTATGTTTCATCAAACCGTAGCACAAAATATGTTGTTGTTTTTTTAACCCAACCACTTCAACGGCAAAGAGCAAGAGATATGAGCAAAATCCAGTCTGTTTGTATTCTTGTATTAGCATGGACATGTACTGCGTCCAGTTTAATAGCTCTACTCGTATCTTTCCATTAATGCAAGCAGCTTTGCTCTCAAGACAGTGAATGAGTATCTAATAAAGCCTTAGAATGAAGTAAGTCTGGCATACAGTGTGTATAGTGCTGGGATAAAGCCTGATGTCAGGCTTCTTCTGCTATCTCCACTATCTTTTTTTGCAAGGGAGCAAATGCTGCAGCCAGAGTTTAGTGCCTGAGAGATGACTGGGATTGGGTTATATCTTTGAACCAGTGTGTTACCGTGTGTAGCCAGACCATCCTCCAGCAGTGACACAGCACTGTGGAGATAAGAGGAGACAAGAGGGAAGTGTTCAGGTCATGCTAGCATTTGACAAATTGTTTAAAAGGTCATGGTGCTGATTAAGTAACTCTGGATGTGTATCTCATTTGTAATAGCAAATGAGTGCCAACAAGCAGAAATGGTAAGAGACAGGGTTGTCTTGAGAAATAACATCATCTGTCTTTAGCAGCATGTTAATCACATTCGTCCAAACACCCTGAAAACATAGGTTTTCAGTCCTTTTACTATGTCCTCCATGGACACAGTATTAGAACAGTTTTTTGTTGTTTTGCATTAGTTATTCATGTTTTTTCTTCTTGTGTTTCCTGGTTCGAAGGAGGGCTCATATGGTAAAGGGTGACGTCAGCAATCAGGTTTCAGCAACATTTGACAGTTGTGAGATTTTGTGCGTATGCTGCAAGACCGCTATCATCTGATAAAACCACAACCACACAGTCCTGATGAAGAAGATTAGATTTGATGAAGAAGAAGATTTTTTTTTTTGTTTAAAACTCTTAATTTGGCTAAGGATGTTTTTTTCCAAACTTTCACTCTGATTGTTGCCTATTTAGTTATTCATTTCACATTATAAAGGAACGTGATATTAAACATTTTATTTATTTCATCTAGACTTATTCGGAACGAATTTCTGAGATATAACAACCTTAAAAAATTTCCAATATTAATAAACACGATATGATAAAAAAAGAATGTATTTGTAAAGCACTTCGTACCGTAAAGTTTTATAGTACAGTAGATAATCTTGATTTAAAAAGAGAGTTGATTCACTTCATGTGGCATCAGTTTTAGTGACGACTGTACGTCTCAACTACTTACATCTTGGTTTTAAATCAGAATGACATTGAATAACGGTAACATATTGTATACAAATTTAAAATGAAGTGCTCCGTTGCAATAATAATTGAATTACACATCGATTGGATAACTGAAGGACAGACTGATTGCTCTTTCATCCAAACGTCCAAACTCCCGTAGCAGCTTTTGATGGTGGTGCACCAATTTCAGTCACAAACAATATTTCATCCAGAACACGCTGCGTTCACTGCCCTGTCAACACGGCTCTCTAAATACAGTTTGTGCAGCTCACATATGATCAGTCTAGTTATATAGAGGCTGACTGGTAGCGGCCTTTTGGATGCAGTGTCGATAATATTACGCAGAGTTGATTGACTAATTTAATAAGCGTGTGATATGTCATATGCTCAGGGCTTGGTGACGTAATGCTTGGATATCATCTGAACTCGTCCTCCTCATCCTAATCAGCTTCTTTTCTTGGTTTTAATTATGGTTTGACCAATATATTTTTGAAGGACAGTGTTTCATAAGACAAGACTTTATCAGCTACAATAGAAAAGCTTTCAGACCCTGGAGATTCTGCACATTCGCCCCTTTTAAGCTGAAATTAAATACACCTAGAGGCGACCATGACATCCATCTATCTCTCCTCCTGTCATCTTCAATCTCTCTCTCCATCTTTAAGCACTCAACTCAGCTGTCTATAACCAGCTCACTGCTATTGAGACCCACCCACAGGAGCAGCAGCAGGTACATCTCTCTCTTTCTAAATCCTGTTGTGACATTTCAGTTTGCTAACAGACACAGCCAGCACACTGTGCTTCACAGAGAGGCTGTAACCTGCTGAATATAGATGTGGAAAATAACGTCAAAATGTCTCTCTTCGGATTGTATTTGAGGTTTTAGGAATAACTAAATTATTTCGTCCTCCTTCTTGCATAGTAGTTTTGTAACTGTCCAGCTCTAATGTTAGCTGTCCTTATGAACTCCCGTCAGAAGAGCCACTGAGGGCATTTTCTTTATCTCCCTGACCAGATTATGTTAAATGTCCCCTGGAAGATGAATTATTACCTTGTTAAATTTCTCAGATCATCAGGAGCTCATTTGGAGCTCAGTGCAGGTGAATTGTCCCTGACTCATGTAAGACATTACGGTATTTAATTTAATCTCAGCCCCATTATAAACCAATGAGCCAGAGGTTGAGTTTGTACCGAGGCCTTCATGAAATCCACTTGTTTTTTTTTTCATTTTTATTACAAGGACACGCTGGCATTAGAAGAAGAGTTCTCTAATGTGATGCTCTGACAACACGAACACTTGCTTTCTGAAATCAATGAACGCTTTACTCTGATGGCAATGGATTTCAGTTGTAAGAATGTGGTAGTAACCCTTCCTTATTATTGGTGCAGACACTGCAATGTGGATTGTATTCTGCCCTGTTGTCTGGCAAGATTTCTCACAGCTGCAACAAAGAGACTTTTGAGTTTGGCCCAGCGTTGGGATTGTGGATCATCATGTCAAATTACTTTTTTTTCTCTATAAGTTTGAGTCATCTTTGAATAATATACAAAAATTATAGATCAAGTGTGACTGTGAAATGGCCATTGATATGACATTTCACGTCACAAGTTGATGCTGTATTCATGGGTTCAGTGTGAGGCTGTTATGTAACAAGTTATGTAAATAATTACTTGAACTATTAAGTAGGATAGGTAATAGGATGACTATTTCAATAAGTAATGAGTCAGTTACCTTTTCAAGTCACTTGCCCAACACTGGACAGGTTACATGGTTGTTTTTTGACAAGAAGAAAGGATGAAATTATGCCACGGATGAGCCCCCAACCTAACTGTGTAGATAAAATAAATAGTAAGTATAAGAAATCTCAAAACTTCACGTGTATCAGTTTAACGGTTCAGTTATATTGTATTATTCTTGTGCCCAAAACAATCACATTTTATGACATTTAGTCTTAAATTGAATCAGAATCTGCCTAAAAACAAGATGTTTAGTATCTGTCAACTTCTTTTAATGTTGATAAACCCCTAAATTCATAGATCTATTTCAAAGGAAGTGACATCAATGTCTTCAATGTGGCCCTGAACAGAGCCATAAAGAGAGGCGAAGTCCATCCCCTTCCGGTGGAACCCACAGGACCTTTTTTTTTCTGAAATAAGGTGCCATGGTAGTCCACCGCAAGGGGAGTGCCTTCGCCTCTTTATACTGTGTATATAGCATACTGTGGTCAGTGGACAGTCTCATGTCAGGCAATGTCTGCTCAGAAAGGGAAAACAATACATTTTGGAGTGCGCAGTACGTTCTGCCGTGTTGCCGTCTGCGGTATCTCCTCTTTAATTGATACTTTTGACAGACCACTGGTTGTGCTCCTCAACAGCAACACAAGCTAAAGGTTGAAATATATGTTCTCCTCTGCCTCGGCTTGCCTCTCATTCTAGCTGAGGGCCAGCACTGGAAGGCACTCGTGTGTTTACCCAACCAAAAAAACTCCCCATGGGTGTGTGTATGTGTTTTTCCTGTCAGAAATAAACTCACTTGAGTGGGTCACAGCACATTAAAGGTCACAACTGATGTCCCCTGTTGCAGGCCAAGAGAAAAAGGCAGAATTTTTAGGTCGTTTGCCATCGTGTCCAGTGTGACCTGGACTGGTCAAAGGGAGAACATTGTTTGTGTGCTTTTTGCACTTTACTTTGCTGACTTCTAAAACCAATACCTTAACTTCCAATATATCCAATATGAAAGTTTAGCATTCACTGTGCAGCACAGATGGTACATTCATTTTGGAAGTTGACGTGAGTCTTTGGGATGTCAGCATAATGATATTGAAAGTAGCATTTACTTTCCTTTTACCTTCCCAATCTACTATGCGGTCCTTCAATACTAATACTTTTACTTTCCAAAACTATGAAAGTTTTACGTATGATTGTTGTTATTCATTGTGGGTCATTCATCATTGCTCTTTCCCCTTTTCCCAACTGGGAGAGACTCAACTGTCCACTATCAAAAAAAGACTTTTGTGTTACACTGCCACGTTCATTTAAACCAAACAGGTGGAAACTACACACATGGGGTGGTGTTTAAAGAAAATGTAAATATATCGCTCTCTGCATTTGTCCATCCATCCATTTTTGTCTGCTTACTGGGGCGCAGGGTCATCAAGCTAAGCAGTGGAGTATTCCAGACACTCGTCTCCCCACTGACACCCTCCAGCTCCTCCTGGGGGACCCCGAGGCGTTCCCATGCCAGACGGTGTATATATAATCTCTCCAGCAGGATCTGGGTCTCCCCTGAGGCCTCTTACAGTTGAACGTGCCGGGAGCACCTTTAACAGGAGGCATTCTGATCAGATGCCTAAACTGACCCCTTTCAACACGGCGGAGCATCACCTCTACTCCAAGAGCCCTCCGGATATCTGAACTCCTCTAAAAGCCCAGCTACCCTATGAAGGACACTTATTTCGGCCGCTTGTAACTGCGATCTCATTCTCTCACACTACCCAAAGCTCAAGACCATAGGTGAGGGATAGGATCTAGGTGGGACTTGTAAACTGTAGAACTTTTCCTTCTGCCTCAGCTCTCTCTTCACCACAGTGGTCCATCACAACACCTGCATCACTCCTGACGCTGCACCATACCACTTGTCCATCTTCCGCTTTATTTTACCCTTCACCGGTGAACAAGACCCCAAGATACTTGAACTCCTTCGCTTCGGAGCAATCCACCATTTTCCGGCAGGGATCTGTATTTGTATTTTTTATACATTCAGCCAATACTGAGTCATTATGTCATCATTGTGCAGAAGTTGAGTGTTTGCCAGCAGCATGTACTGACAGTAAAGTCTGTACACCTTTTGTATGCAATGTGCTGTGCTGCCCTAAACTCCAAGATGAGCTTCTCTCATCTAATTAGTTTAAAAACAGTCCATGATATCTCTAAGAGTGGGCTCTTGAGTTTCTCCTGTTCTTGTATATTTTTGTACTTTGACAGCCCGTTAAGACTTTGGTTGTCTACTGGACAGCTGGATGGATCTGTAGCTACAGGCAGTGTGCAGAAGTAAAGACAGCCAGGCTCTGCAGTAGAGGTTATCTGCTCTGCCCTGCCTGCAGTGCTTTAAAAGACCGTTGGATGAATGGCAGCCCTTGGCACAGATGCTGCCAGGGTTTTGTGATGACCTCTTTTCTTTATGTTGTTTTTCCTCTCCTGTCTCCTGTGGCCTTCCTTCCACGCCAGCCCTCTCAAAGGCTTTTCTGCTCCTCGTCCCCTGCAGTGATGCTGCAGCTCCTCGCATCACTTTACCTAAGTGACAGTTGAAAAACATAGACGGAATAAGGTAAAGCTGATGCCTCTTCCTTTGCATTTACACTTGACCTTCAAATGACAGGTTTATGGTGCAACCCCATTTTAATCTGTACTTAAAATCAGTTTAGCTAGCACAGTGCTCACAGAACCATGACCACAAAGGCCTGTGGTACTTTGTTTGATTGTTTCTATTATCGTGTAAACAGGTACTTTTTGGTCACTAATGGAACCACCACTGTGGCTTTTGTCCTTAGAACAGTAGTTCCCCTTTTCCACCAAAAATAGAGCATAAACGCAGGTTTTTAAATGCAGGACAAAATGAATGCCACTGGGAAACGGTCTTATCTCCTTTTTTTCTGAGAGCGCTGAGTGAGATTGAGCACGATTTGGCTGCACCGCGCTTTCTGCCAGAAAGTGATTTGGGTTGTTGGTTTAAATCCAACACAGCTGTCATCTCTACTGTGGTGTATTATATTACTTATTACTTATTACGCCATTAAATGTCTCGCAGCTGGCTTTCCCACTGGCTTATTTGGACTTTATTTACAGTAGAGATGAGAGCACCACTATAACTAATTAAATTCAAAATTAGACTCAACTGTCTGGCTGCTTTGTAAATCGTCTAATACATTTTCACCTCTTTTGTGGGTGAACAAGGACATCAGTGCGTTTCTTGGGTTACAGTTTTAATGGCTGGGAGAAGAGAGAGAGAGGGGTTGTAAAGATAAAGGAACAGCTGCAGAAGCTTCTCCTTCACCCTGTGTCACCTATGTTCTCACTGTTTTATTTAAGTAGACACTGAACACATTATTTCTCTCATACTGTCCATCTGAATATACCTGTATTCACCCGTGTATTTAAGACCCCCACCAGAGAAAGCCCAGTCTGCTCTGATTCGTCAGCGTTTCCCGGTCTATAGTTGTGACATCACGACCTTACAGAAAGTCCTCGTTTATTGAGCGTTCTGATACTTTTACAGTATGTATATATCATCTCCACCTGCTTTATAATAAAAAAAAAAGACATCTCATGTTTTTTTTTTACATTATTGGACCTTTTTAAGAGGGAGGCTGTTTCATAATATGGGGACATTAATAAAAATGACAGATTCCTTTTATGCTTCAGGCTAAAATTTGAACTAGCTTACAGGTTTAGAGACATTAAAAGTTCAAAGATGTAAGAATCACTTGTGTCTTTTTGATGCTAGTTTTTCTTTTTTATTGTATCCAACGTGAGAAAAGGCACAATCTGCAAGATATTTAAAACAAAATGAATCACTGTGAAACTCTCTGAACTCAAGTGAGGTAAACTGTCACTGAGGTAAATCCGTCACTAAACATTTCTGACCAGGCTCAGGTGTCTTTCACGACGGTGAGTGAAGTGTTATTGCCCGGTCATGTGTGTACTGCAGCCATCAAAGCCAGTTGCAGTGTTTCGTCTTGGTCACAACCCCACCATTGTGTCATACCAAATTTGATTCAGTTTCCCCTATCTTGCCTGCCTCAGAGCCACGCTGTGTCGCGGGCAGAGCTAAAAAATATTGTTATCCTCGACCATTAAAGAAGGCTAATATTTTTGGTATCTTTCTATTTCTAGACAAGTCATTTAGTTGGTTATATAATTTGACTTTGAGTCCTGGGCTGCAGCCCCGGCTCCCACACAGCAATGTGTGCGTCTGAATCAGATGCTCAATCTCTGTAATTGAAATGGATGGAGTAATTCTGCTCTGGCCTTCCCTCAGGTTTTGTGTGTGTGTGTGTGTGTGTGTGTGTGTGTGTGTGTGTGTGTGTGTGTGTGTGTGTGTGTGTGTGTGTGTGTGTGTGTGTGTGTGTGTGTGTGTGTGTGTGTGTGTGTGTGTGTGTGTGTGTGTGTGTGTGTGTGTGTGTGTGTGTGTGTGTGTGTGTGTGTGTGTGTGTGTGTGTGTGTGTGTGTGTGTGTGTCTGTGTGTCTGTGTGTCTGTGTGTCTGTGTGTCTGTGTGTGAGTGTGTGCGAGGAGGAGGGAGGGAGGTTGTATTTGGTAGTGTCTGAAGTGATGTAAATCAAGTTATACTCAGAGGTGGGTGGGACACGGACAAGGGAGCACTGCAGCAGCTGAAATGGGGGGTATCCATCACACACACACACCCCTCGAGGCTCTGTGTTGCACACACTCATCTCCTGAGCCTTTCTTATAGAACCTTGAGTCTGCACCCACATTAATTAATCACACACACTCATAGACAGCAAACAAGGCCTAGAACAACACTCTATAGGAGCACCGCCCATCCTCCTGATGAACACACACCTACACACTCTGAGACACAAACACACTCATGCACACTCCTCGAAGTCTGCCCCTGAAAAGTTCCCACGCCTGAACAAACAAAATTAACAGCACAGATTTTCATGCCAGCCTCTTTCTAACTTTTTTTTCGTGTATTATCACAGCTTTGCTTTAAATCCGTCTTTTCTGTATCACCGTCCGATTTCCAACACACACACACACACACACACACACACAAGTGAAGCGTGGTAATGCCTTTCGATGTAACCTTGACAAAAAGTGTTGACGCTTGAGTATCTGGCAGCAGAAGCCAAGAGGTTAATACACTTTGGGATTTTGTGTGTGCGAGTGTGTTCGTGTGTGTTCATGCTTTCTGCCTACGATAACACGATTAGCCAAAGGCTTAGCCATCACTTTTCTTCACCTCCCCGCTGTGACCTCACAAAATACAGTGTAGACTCAACGATGAGGTGGTAGTTGAGGCTAAATGGGATCACCAGCAGGGCTGAGGGTTGCTGAGATCTGGATCAAATTGTAGGATTAAGGATTAGACTTGGAGTTTGCATTGAGTTAACATTACGATATGGGACACATTTCTATCTCAAGAACATTTATTCACTTAGAAAGGCAGTGAGCTGAGGACAGGCTCAGTAAGGGATTTTTTTCTGAATTTTCACAAGATGAGTGCAGCCTGCAGTTTTTCTTTTAATATCAGTGACACTTTGACTGCTGTCAGTCTTTTGAAGCCTGAGGCTGCTGTTTTTGAGCGGGAGCTGCTGAGTCAGTGTGCAGTGCCAATATTAATTTATCTCTCCCAGTAAAGCTAGAAAGAGGTTATGTTTACTGCCTGTCTGTTTTCTTGCTGCTTGTGTATTTGTAGGTCAGGATGTGTCATTAAGTTTAAGGAATTTCACCAAATGAGAGAAGCAAGTTGAATTAGTTGTGATAGTAAAATGGCACTGATAATTCTGCCGTTGACATGAATATTGTGATTGTGGGAAAGTCTGGGACCTTCACTGGCTATTTTGTTGGCAAGTCTAAACACACTCCAACAATCCTGGAGCTTGGCAAATTTTTAGGTTTTTAGCCCCTGTGTCCAAATCATTCGTTTCATTACAATTGAATTTGAATTGAATGTGTTGTGAGTATCTTTACACTACCTGTAGAATCGGACTGTGATATCTTTTGTTTGTCCAGTAGGGAACGGCACGAGTAATGTTTTCCCCGATCGAGTAATCGCATAAATTACTCAAGAGGGAGGACTGATTCCCCGTGGAGGGAAGATGTATTTTTAAAACGCATCCTCCGTTTCCTAGCAGCCAACAAGCACGACTATCACTCTGCATCAACACTCTCTGTCTACACTGAATCTGTTAAACAGGCACTGAATGCGTTGAACAAGCTGTAAAATTTGCCCCTGAATTATTTTTTTACAGTTCCGTGTGCCAGTGGACTCGTAGAGCGTTTAACAAATAAGGAAGCAATGCATTCGCTCCTCATGTTGTCTCCCCAAAGCACAGTTCTGCATTGTAAAAGAAAACCAAGGAAGGATGGAGGAATTGATTTCTAACGCCAATCCCTAATTACGAGATTGAGTCAGATTAGGTGATCATGGAGTCATAAATCTTTGCCCAAGAGTCACCGCAGATGTCATCTTGGACCGAGACCATTCGTTAACTAAGGGCCACAGGTCTGAAAATGTGGCCGCCGGTAGGCTGAGGCAGAGCACTCGTCCTTATCAAGTTATCACAGGTTCTGATTGAAGACGCCAGGCGGTAGATAAACGTTCAAGCTCATGACATGTCTTGGTGAATTAATTAGTCACACACAATAAACGCGCAGTGCTCTTGGATGCAATTTAAAATGTGATGCTGCCTGAGAGCAAGGAATAAACAGCTTCAGGGTAAAGGGCACCACAGATTGATTTACATAGTTGTAAGGCTGACTTCACTGTGGTAGGGGAGCTCTTCTTCGTATAACTGCTGTGACATAATCTCCAGCTCTGTACTCGGGTTGAATAGTGAAGCTCTGAATAACAATGAAAGAAAATGCGAACGCCTCACCATGGAGCTCAGTGTGACCCAGAGCTGGAGGGCACAGCCGACTGCTGAGGTCACGCTTTGTGTTCACGTTGTGCACATGATGTAATCAACATGACATTTACCGTTCTTTGCTTTCTTGTTTCCAAAACAAAGAAACCCATCCCACATATTTAGATATTAAATGACCTTTCTCACTTAATAACAGTTCAGTTGAAGTGGTAGTGAAATTTTAAAGGTTCTCATAAGCACACTGAGTGATATTTGTTTCACTTCCCAAACTTCTCCTACAAAAAGTGTCAGTTGGGGAGCAGATTCCGAAGGGATCAGTGTGGACTTATTACCTAATCCCTCACAGGAACACACAGTTAAATTGTTATTCCGCCTACTGTTCATCGATCCAGAATACAACGGACACTCGGCAGAATAAGTAGAGCTCATGTTTGCATTGACCTCTGCAAACCCGGTCAGTAGTGTTTTGTGTGTGAAAGAGGAGAAACAAACATCACATTTGTCAATTGCTGTCAGTCACTCATGCAGACTCCCACATCACAGCATCACAGATTACAGCTCCGTCTTCCCCGCCTGATCGCGTGAAGTGAAGGTTATTTTGTTCTGAACAACCAAACAATGCATCACTCTCCTTTCTGACACACACACACACACACACACACACACACACACACACACACACACACACACACACACACACACACACACACACACACACACACACACACACACACACACACACACACACACACACACACACACACACACACTGTAGTATAGGAAAGATTGCAGTAAGCTAATGTCATTAACATCAACATCCACACTAATCTTAATACTCAAGAAGAGCAGAGCTTGTGTGTGTGTGTGTGTGTGTGTGTGTGTGTGTGTGTGTGTGTGTGTGTGTGTGTGTGTGTGTGTGTGTGTGTGTGTGTGTGTGTGTGTGTGTGTGTGTGTGTGTGTGTGTGTGTGTGTGTGTGTGTGTGTAACTGTGACACATACACCAGTGAGAGAGGACTTTAAATTAAATCCTTCACATTTGACTGAACTGCTGGGAAACAGCATTAGCTGCTTTCCCTACCAGCAAGCATGACATGGTTGATACCAACAAATGCCTTAGGGTATCTAGGTTCATATCATACTCATGCATATCATACTCTAACTTTAAAAACAAGAATCTGTTACAGCCTGCTATAGACAGTAATGTGGGCCAAGATCGGCAGCAGTCCCGATACCAGAGCTTAAGACTATGTTGCTTGTTGTCTCAGGGACCCCTAATGATTTCTTTGATGCTTTTTTAATTTATGTTAAAGGTTACTTTGAATCATTTTAACTAATGATAGTGTAGAAAAACAAAGACTTTAAATTCAGGACAGCCCACATAATTTCAGGACAGCTCTACGGGTAAAAGTTAGTTTTCGAGCCTTGTCTGATACAGGGTATACCCTGAATCGATACAGTATCACAAAATCGTGATACTCAAGTGTGGCAGTGACGTGCCGTTCCCTATGACCAGTGTAGCTAGCTAGTTATCCTCATTTGATTGGTGCAAGCTGCAAGAAAGTTAAAGTAGCATGCACATCCAGAAAGATAAGCGCTGTGTGCTGGAAAAGAAAGCAGTACAACGTATAAACAGTGAGTGCGCTCACCAGTCTGCTTCAGATAGCGTTTAATGCACCATGTAACCTTTCGGGCCCCGGGCCTTCATCAGACATGATGAAGCTGCGTCATCAAACATTTGAAAAAGTTTTACAGAAAGAGAAAATACCCTGATACTGATCTTTTAAAAAATATATATTTTTCATATGACGAGATTGAAGAGCCCCAACTCCAGAGTAAGGGAACTCATTTTGTGTCAGCTGTAGGAACTTAGAGGTGGAAAGACCTGAGTTGATGAGAATGGAAAGAGCAAAGGAATGGAAAAAAGTAGACACAGAAAGGGACAAGACAGGAGAGATAAAAAGAGAGAACAGGAAGAAGGGGAAACGATTGATGGATACCTCATTAGAGGACGAAGTGAATGTAGGAAGGGGAACAACTGGATGGATTGTGTTTCGAGGCACAAAGGTGGAGGCTCTGATGCTGTTCCTTAATGACTTTTGGACCTTGAGTCGCCCATTTCTTTCTGCCATCCCTCTCCCATCTATCCTTATTCTTTGTCCGTGAATGGAAAGGTAATGATTCTTCTTGTCTTCTGAGGACGCTGGCCCTTTCATTTTTCATCTTTCTTCCATTTCTCCTGTCTTTCCCATGTTCTGCTTTACAGGGGATGTCAACTTGGGCAAGCATCTTACAAGCACACACGCCTTGTTTTCTTCTTTTGTTGTAAGGCTTCTCTGAAGAACCTGCTGCATTTACAAGCTTCAGCAACACTGTGATTAATGACACAGTGAAGACAAAAATTAAGAAGTAGCTGCACAGAAGAGGGATTGAATTGTACGTCTTCTAATGGTGCACTCACTGGCAGCAACAAGAGGAACCAGAGCAGGGAGAAAATATTTATCCGAGAAGGCAATCCCCACACTAGACTATTTTGAAGATGTAGAAGTGAACGAGGTTTGCTGCTGTGGGCGATAACGCTTGTGTTGGTTGTGTTCTGGAAAGATCTTTTACAAACTGTAAGAAATCTCCCACTGTGACAAGCCTACCACCTACATCAGATACCATACGGCCTGTCCTCCCCTTCTGCTCTTTCTTTATAGACGCAGCCTAGACTCTCTCCTCCTCCTTCTCCTCCGCTACCACTCGTGTTTTACAGAAAACCATAGACGCTGCCCTCTGCTGAGCCATCTGCTCCCTCACCATGCTCACAGTCACAAACCGAAACAAACTCCTCATCAGCAACACACATTACCTCTAAGACTGTCAGACTTTGCTGTCACAGACTGAATGCCGCCACACTTTTTATGGTGCTCCCATCTGATAACGAGCTGATTTCAGTGAATTCGTTGATCCATCGTGGACGAGCTGTCTCAACAAACATCAGAGATCTTTTTCATTAAAGCCCCAATCTGTGATCAGTGTAATCCGTGTACTGGGGCTCCAGTAAACAATTATTTTTATTATAGAGTAATCTGCGGATTATTTTCATCATTTTGTCTATAAAATGTCAGAAAATTGTGAGAAATGTTGTCAGTCCAAAATCCAAAGACATTCAGTTCAATATGATATAAAACAGAGAAAAGTAAGACTTTAAGGTATGAAAAATGACTAAAGATTCGTAGTAATTGTTGCAGCTCTTCTGTGTACCTAATGAAAAAGACAAGTGTTGTTAATATTTCGTGCAGGAACGGAATAGTCTAACAATTATTTTTATTGATAAATCTCCCAATTATATTCTTGACATTTTGCCTGTGAAATGTTTGAAAGACAATGAATTATTAAGAACCAAAACTAAAACAAACTAACAAGAAACCCACATTTATAACTATATGAAAAAGAAAGGAGCAAGTTGTATCATTTAACAAGCTAAAACCAGCCAATTTGGCATATTTGATAAGTTGCTTTCAAATCAATCCCTCACCAAAACATTCATGTTTTCATTTTATACATCTAGAACAACAGTTGCTCTCCATCTTTAAAAGTAGACTGGAAACATATTGAAAGATTTCCTTTAGATAAGTTATTATTTTAAAACCAGCACATTAAAGCCCACACAGCCATGATCCGCCCACCACAGGAGTTTGAACTTGTTTCGTGTAATTAAACCTTTTTTTCAGGACAATGCGCTTGATTTCTATCAGTCTAGATTTCCTGTTTGTTTAGTTGAACTTGTTCAGCTTGAACAATTTTACCATTCTTATAAGTACAGAGAGCCTCATCATGAACAGAGAACTAATCAGCCACAATAACTAAAACTGTGTGTGGGTGTCCAGAGCCTTAAATAATGTCCACAGCATTCATTATTAATATGTGTCACGATATGAACTAAAATAAGAATCGCATAACAAAAAAGATACTGTACTCGGGGAGGAACGTTTCCAAATGACAGATTCTCACTCAGTGTAGGAAAGTGTACCGATGCATTATATAGAGAGAACAAATAATCACATCACTAAAAAATGTCAAAACCTGTCAAGGAAAATGTGTTTATAAAATGTGAGTGCAATTCCACAAAACTTTCCTTTCCGCTCTAACATTTTTTTCAACATTTAGAATTAGTATGCTGGTCACTCTTGGGCCATCTGTAACACACGCACACACACACACACACACACACACACACACACACACACACACACACACACACACACACACACACACACACACACACACACACACACACACACACACACACACACACACACACACACACACACACACACACACACACACACACACACACAGGATGAGAGCATTGAGGGGGGAGGAAGCACAGTGACAAGACAATGGACAGGAGGAAAGTGTCTCACTCTGGAGGCTTCAATGGAGTGTAAATGTGAGACGGAGGAAAAACAGGAAGGACAAGTGATTACGATTGAACAGTATCTGGATCTGCTGACGCGTCTCTTTCCATAAACACTGCTTCACATTCAAACTTATAACAATTTGGATGTTTTCAATGGCAAAGGAATGGCACCTTTTAATGTAGCTTTTTTGCCCAGTGCTGTATGAGTGATTCTCCCTTTACTTCCTTGTTACTATCTGTCATTCTTACTTTCCTCTCCTCAATACTAACACACCGCTCACATATCTGTGAGTTTAGCACGGAGCTTAATTAGCTTAGCTTAAAGGGTGAGAACAGGGGGAAACACCTCCACCTAAATACCCAAATAGTGCATTCATTAAATCTGTCACAAACACAAATTCGATTAAAATTTTGCAGATACACTCAATACATTCGGTGATGTTATAATTACCTGTATAATTACGAACTGTCATATTTCTATGCTAAACTAAGCTAATCCTGGTTTTAGCTCTGTACTCAGATAGAGTGATATTGATCTTCTCTAGGAAAGTAAAATGTTAAACTATTCCTTCAACGGCCAGCTTTTCTGAAGAGATTCAATGTAGGGTTGCGCCACTATGGCATTGAGTCATGATCACAATTATTTGGGTCAGTATTGAGATCACAATTATTTACCATGATAACTCACTGACTTTGCAAACATGCATTTATTGATCTTTTTAAAAAGTTTACTTATAAGTATATTTTCCCACACATTCACTTTAAATATAAAGATGATGATAAATGATATAAAAAACAATTGACATTGTACTTCCATAACCTACTTAAAACAATTAAACATATATTCAACATTTTGGTAAAGTATATTCAGCATATTCCTGTCAGGATTTATAAAACAAGAGTGCGGCACAATAATAATTTTATCTTGATGATCCGTCTTGTCTTATTTGATTTATTGCCCAGCCCCATTTCAGTGTCCCCTGTCAGGCTAATTAAGATTTTGTGGTATGAATGTTGATAATGCATATGGTATATCAGCAGCTTTATCCAGAGATATTATTTGTATCTATTGCTTTTGAAATCAAAATCTTCACAGCCAGCAGCAGTTGAGCGAATGGCCGTGTCACAGTGGTGCTTTTAAAGAGCTGGTAATGCTTTCCTGTGAGCACAGTGCTACTTCTGATGGACAGCCTGTAGCTGATGATTCAGCATTGTGTCTAAATGGAAAGCTTTTAGCTGCCTTTGCATCCTCCCACTACTTACAGAGGGAAATAAACCCACAGATTTACAGAATAACAAAGCAGCAGCTTTTTGGCTTTCATCTTGACTCTACACGTCATTTTCAAACTTTTTCTTGCCTTCCCTTGGACTGTTTTTCTATCCTTATCACTATTTCAGCGTCTGTCCACCTGTGCTCCCTGCCCTTCTCTCTGAAGGGTCAACCTCCCTACGCTCATGTATTAATGTGTTGCCCTCTCTCTGTCTTTAGCTTTGTCTCGCTTCTCTTTCTGTACCTCAACATCTTCCATTTCTATGTTCTGTCTCCCGTCTAAGTGGTCGTGTAGCTCAGACAGATGAGTTCTGTGTTTAGAATGAGTATGTTAGGACTAAGCAAGCTTCACTGATGGCTCGCTGCTGCATTGAGGTTCCTGGCACATACACAGATTGAGTGAGGTGTTGGGGCAGTGTCGTATTCATTGACGGGGTTTGGGTAACGACAGTGCTGGAGTGATGGTTTGTGTGTCTCTGTGTGTCCTACCTCATGCTATGAGGCTAATCACTAGAGATGAGCAATACTCCCGACGTTTCATCAGTGCCGATAATCGCTGCCTCTCACCATCTGTTGAGCAAAATAATGTATTCAACCTCTAAACGTAACTCTTTACTTCTGCTGTTTGTTCACTGCTTTTCTCAGTGAGACTACTGTCAACACCTGTTTTCACCATTCACGGTCATAAAAGGAGTGGTACCCGCTGACTAGCAAGCTTTCGATGAAATTCTTTGGTTTTTGCTCATCTTTAAAAGTCAAACTTCCTTCTCAGAATGTTTGTTCTTTTTAGCAGACACATGTTATGTAGAACAGGCTGACACAACTGCCTTCAAATTCTGTAACGTATTCCTAATCTTGGTCTGTGTCTCTCTTGCAGGCAGTATAAAGGGAGCGACGATAGTGGACGCTCTGGATACTCTCTATATCATGGAAATGTTTGAAGAGTTTGATGCCGCTACGGACTGGGTAGAGAAGAACCTCGACTTTAATGTGGTAAGGAAGTGTGTGTCTTTGAATCCCCTTGTTGTGATCAACTAAAGCCTTGTTTCCTCATGAGCAGTGTGGTTCGGTTCAGTTCGTTACACGAGAAGGTTTTTTTTCCGTTTAATTTCGTTAGGCCTCTGTTGAGGTACCTAGCACACTGATCTAATACTAAAAGGTGGAGCTATAAACACTGCAATCCTTTGATTGGTGCAGATGCTCCTCTGTTAGGATCTTGGTTAAACTGATTTTGCCATAATCACAGTTTAAAAACAATAAGAATTGGAGAAACTACTTGGTTATCTACAAAATGAGCGGGGAGTTGTTGTATAAGTTGGATGTACAATTTGCAAAGTGTGCCGTATAAAAGTAATTCCAAAGGGTCCCAACACCTCCATAACCTTTGAGATAATCGTGCACCCATTGATTCTCAGCACATGGCTATCCACAGCTTGCAGGAAGAAATGTAACACTTAAATAATTTGAAGTAAAACCAATCATTCCACAGCTATAGTAGTTATTCACCTAAAAAGACAGAGGGTATAGTGCAACTTTAACTGTTATTATAATTGTAATTTGTCATCTGGGTTTGATTTCCGATGTGAAATTAAATCCTGGATTTCATGTTTTCCCACCAGCACTTGAATGCAACATATAATACCAGTGGTCTGGCATAACTCACAAGTCTAGATAACCACCTGTCTGCTGAGATACAGCCAAATCTGTTTGTCACATTTTGAGATATGTCCCTGACTCACAGGAGTGAAAACATAATCAGCCTGCATGTAATTTGAGGAGGGAAAAATCATCACTTGCCAGAAAACTGTTGGATCAGAAAGAAGCAGGAAGAGATGTTCACTGTTGCAAGAATGACAAGAAAGAAGTTAAGTGAAAGATACAAATTTCTCTCTCAAGTATCAATATTCTATTGTTTATGTAACCAAGCTGCGTCAAAGTAGACGTGATCAGTGTTGCATCCTGCCGTCCCCGACAACAACAGAAGCACCGTTTTTTTGTCATTAAAACACTCCGAATCTCTTGAACTTTTTCGAAGCTCCTTGACAGGGACTTACACTTATGGACAGGACTGCCAAGGCCTGTAAAGGTTTTAATTTAAGCGATTAAAAAAACTGTTATTTGGGATTACATTTATCACTTGGTGTCACTTTTCAGACAAACCAAAAAGTCTTAAAATAAACTTTCTACAAAGATGTGACAGGATGAGCAGGGAGGATGTCTGACTCACTTTCACCACATTCTCCACACGGAAGCCTCTTGGTGGTTTCCTTAACTTGGACCTTAAAGGAAGGTGTACATTTTCTGTCTACTGAGTGTGTTGGCTGTTTACGATCAGCAGTTCGATGGGAAAACGCCTTGATGTTGCTGCACGTAGCCTTCCCCTGTCTAAGCTGAGTCATGATGTGTAGGTGGTACACAAACTCCAACTGAAAAAAGGGAAAACCATAGAGCAACAACTAAAAAAGAAAAAAAAATGAAGACATAACATTTTATATTAAAAATGAGTCCAGAGAGCAAACAATCATATAATTGTGCTTTTTTCACTATCTTGCGGTTGCATGGCGTTATAAACACATGATGATTAGTATAGTTAAGACATAATTTAATTAACATAATGAGTTCAAAATTGCTGTGTTTTTTAAAAATATATTTTATGTGTTAAATGTATTCTTAATAACATGAAAAATACTTTAATTTTGTGATATCTGCATGATGGCTTCGTAAGAAACTGTTCTGCCGGCTTCTAATGGGCTCTGCTGGTAATAGATCACAATGCACTTAATGTGTTATTAAAGTTATTGAAACAATCATTCTGAGAGGTTTTAATTAAAACCTGTCCGTCACCAAGACCAGAAAGAAATGCAAACAAAGAATCTATGGTGAGTGACTGCAGGTCTCAGGAAAATGAGTGTATTAACTCTTATTGCTCTCCCGCAACGTTATCAATTAAAACCCAGGGGGGCAAAGAGGCAAAAACATGTTTTCTGCTTACTTCCTTTAGTGTGAGCACCTCACACACACACACTCACACACACACACACACACACACACACGCAGAAACATACTCAAAGGCTGCTGAATGGATAAGTAGGAAAGAATCAAACTCATCCTGTGTTTGATATCAGCTCAATCTCTTTCTTCCTCTCATGTTTCATAGGGTTATTTTTCATCCATTTTTAATTATACGCCCATGGTAAAACAGTAAGCCATGGACTTTCCAGTGTGAGAAATGCACACACACGCAAACACACACACACACACACACACACACACACACACACACACACACACACACACACACACACACACACACACACACACACACACACACACACTGATCATTAGTTAATTGAAAGGTGCATTTCCATGTTTAATCAGGTTTAAATGCTGCTAATATGAGTTTTTATTACCAGTCATGGAAGGGCTTATAAGTAATAGCAGTATTGACATTTTTATGAACAAAATCTTACACTCAAAAGATAAAACTAACATCCTGCATGGAGAATCTCCTGTTTGACTGGGTCCAGACCTTAGAATCTCCGCCCAATAAATAAACTGTTGTCAAACTGTGTGCTGTGGACACCAGTCACTGACAATTCACAGCCAGATTAGTTAAGTGTGCTTAGTTCATAGGCCCAGCCAGGTTTCGATGTAGCCTACTTTGTTGCAACAATAGAGAGTCTATGGTCTCTACTGTTTCAGCTGTAAAAAAGTTGATAAATGGTCTTGAGCCTCACAACCCCCGTGCACTAGAGACTTCACTCGGCTGAGCAAGCTAATTTGGTTTAGCACTCAGCTAATGTGAATGGGGATTAAATGATTTAATCCTGTGACTCTTGTCGACTTTTTAAATTGTATCGGACAAAATGGATCAAATTGTAATGGTGAAATGTGTCATTTCCTGGGGGTTGTGACCCTTGTAAAGAATTATCCATGCATTCACAGACGGCTTCCAGTGTTTCCCCTAATATAATGGTAGGGGAAACACTGGGTTTCCATGTAAGTCAATTGAGAAAAGTAATTTTGGGCCCCATGACATCACATGACCGACACCGAAGTTGCAATTCCACAGTTTGGCCACTATGTCAAATTGGCCTCAAAGTCTGGCGCACTTCAAGGGGGCTCTTTTACTCCAATTCAAGTTAGCATAGCGCTAACCGGAATTTAAACAGCTCAAACCAGAAGTGTCTTGAGATTAGGTAGGAAAAATCAAATCCCTCTCTCGCATGGAACATTGTAATGTCAGAATGAAGACGGAAACGGAGTGAAACTAGTTGGCAGTTGTGTCTGATACCAGGTTACTCCTCTATACTAATGAACAGACTAAATTAAAGGTGTCATAGGACTCTATATATTTCAGTGCTCATTTCTAAAGGACTGAAGATTTTTCGCTGATGAGCTTAATGACACTGGAACATGTAGATAAAACACACACACACACACACATTACTCTCGTCCTTTGATGTAAGCCTTAATTGTAGAACCATCCTCATTATAATATCCCCATTAATAACCCCTTATTAACGAGAAATGGAAAACAGTTCCTTTCCTTTGGTGAAGTCGTGACTGCAAATATGTTTACAGATTTAAGGTATCTCACGTTCAATTCTGAGACCAAAGAATATATCACATCTAACGTGACGTAAGCATCAAATACCGTAATCAAATATAACTTCAGATTAGCTTCAGTCCTACTTACTGTGCTGTATGCAAAACTGTGGATGTTCTAGCTCACATGTGGAGGCTTCCCACACCTGAATGTGGAGTGCCACAGCAGACCCCTCCCTGTGTATAATCCTGCCTTATTTACAGTGGGCTATTTGCCAGCAGTCGTCCCGTCACTCAAACAGCAGTGTCGCAGCAGGAGACCCTATTGTCTTGTGATCTGCTCTGTTCATTTGCCGCAGTTACATAATGCTGAGGCGTAAAGCTACCTTTGATGCTCCACATTTTCTGCATATGCTTTAGAGTAAGTGCTTTTTAATGGCACAGCAGTTACTGTGGAACCACCTTGGGAAGGGTTTATTTAAATCTATTTAGGTTTGCTACTCAATAAAGACTCAATAAAGCTTCTGAAAAAATAGATTTAGACATTACTTTCCACTTTGGAAGTTTAAATATTACATAGACTGAAAAGATGATAAATGACACAGAATGACAAAAAGGGGACTGATATTATGTATTTTATTCCTCATGAACAACAATAAACTTTAGTGACCTGAGTGAAATGATCCAGGAGAGTAAGTCTTAAAATCTCAGAGGAGATTTAAACATTGAAAATGCTGCCATTACGTCAGAGCTTATAGGAGCTATTTAAGAGATTTGTAGACACAGTAAATGGAGAAAAAATATATAAAAAGAGGCAGAAATACAGAGAAAAAGGTTTGTTAAACAAAAGACATGAAGTAGCATGGCCAAAAGAGGGAACGCAGATATGCTTGATGTCTTTATGCAACATGTCTGCGTCAATACAACTGTCCCAAAAGGAAAAGTACACAAGGTCGGCCTTTGAATCGTCAGCACACACGCACACGCAAACACACACACACACACACACACACACACACACACACACACACACACACACACACACACACATACACACACAGTAAAATGGCAGCAGTGTCCGTTGGAAGAACCATTCCTTGTAACCGCTGCATAAACAGTGGTTTTCTCAGAAACTGTGGGGTATGGACTTGTGGTTTGCACCCTCTTACCGCCACAACAATCCTGCCCACCACATACTGATTGCCTCCCCACAGAAATTAAACATGATCTCAGGAGAACAAAGAAAGAGCTGCTGACCAAGGAGTAAATTTAGCAACCATTAAAGTTTAAGAATATTATGTTTTACTTGATTTCTTTCTAATTGATCCGGCACAAGTGAGCCCGGCCAGTTCCACATGAGCCGGTCTTTCTTGTTGTGAGGCAGCAATTAGTTTTCCTACAGACTCACACAGTGTCTGGATTTTGAAGCTGTTATTTTGGGTGGTGAAAGAATACGTGGATTTGTTACTAGTAGTATATCCAGATACACAGTGCATGACCTGACCAATACAATGCACTGTGATTCAAATCTGTTTATAACGGCCCATGCTCCAGTAACCATGGGCAGTTGGGGCGGTTAGAAGAAGCATTAGCTGCTAACATTAGAGTTTCTGTCCTTGTTAGGATTAGGATCATGTGTTTGGTATCATACAAACATGACAAAGTTATACACAGGAACCTTAGGTTTTCGATTTTCCATTGTGTCCTCTGTCAAATTTAAAAAAAAGTAAAATTCCATGAATTAGATACAACATTAAAGTTTTCGCTTCACTCAGTCACAGCAGAGTTTGATATGCTAACCCCCGCTTATTACATGGTAACAACATGATAAAAGCTTTCACTCTTTCAGTTTTGGCCTGATATGCAGGTTCGCCTGCCTTGCCTCCCAATATGTTGGTCGGGTAAACACTGCTATAGCTCACCTCTCTCACAGTCCCACTGCTGGAGTCCCACTGGTCACACTACCATGTTTTCCACACAAGCAGCTAAATGACACTTTAAATCTATTTAAAGGCACAGAGCAAGAATAAAGGGTTTATAGCACTCCTGATACTTCCTGTCAGAACTGAAATGTTTTGAAACACAACTTAGGATCATAAACTATAAAGAGTATGATGGAAATAAAGGAAACTCAGCATTTCTTGTAATGTTTTTGTTTTTGTTTACCATTTAAAGCTCTAAGATCAGGAAATACAAGTTGTTCAGTAACATTTAACAGCTAGCCAATCACAAGAAAAAGATCACAAGATACACTTTCATCTGAAGAGGTCTGCTCAGGCCATTATCTCTTTGATTCATCTTGCTGTTGCCCTTAATTAGTTCTCTGGTCGGAAAAGGCCATGCTTAGTCAGTTTCCTGTGCGCTCTGTAATGGATTTAATGGTCCAACATCAGGAGACTTCACTCCTTGCCTGCCAACTTTGTCAGGCCCCTCTTGCAGGAATGAGATAACGTCACACAACTGCTGACTCAGAGGGTCATTGTCGAACAGTTTAAAGGAGTCATGGCTGCTAAAGGCAGTCACACTGCTGGAAAACTGCTGTGTGCTCAGAAGTACTGCTAAAATGATGTTGAAATATTCCTCTTTCACACTTCTCGCTCTTTTAAACCGCAAATAGAGAGCGGGTGGAAGCATTTCAGCTGCCCGCGTCTTGCGGAGGAAATAGTGCAGTTTTAATTTGGAAGAATTAGCAACCCAATCTAGCTACTCAATCAGTCATTCAGACTTGGTGGGGAAAAAATGACAGGACACATTTTGCCTGGCATATAATTTGTTTATCCACAGGACGGAGTCTATTGTCCTATCTCTGGTCGACAGCAGTGACTGATGAGAGCTGTCAGTCAAGCACAAAATCTCCATCTGACTCAGGAATCCGTTCATAAAGACGTGAAGGGAGGAAGGGAGTGAGAGAGATGAAGCTTCATTGTTCTGCTGCTAAGACAAATTGCTTTACAAACTTACTTTCTTGTTATTATTTGTCCCATTCCCTCTGCCAAAAACGGTCTCGAAATAGAGGCATTGTATTTTTAGATGCACTTTATCACTGCCATTTAGGGAAATATTTGGATTTCTTTTTGCGCTTGGGGGTGTGAAGCCCTTCACTGCTCTGTGACAGCCTTATATTTTTTCAGCAGATTTTAAGTCCTTGAAAAAAACCTGCTAAAGAACCAAAGAACAGAATGTCTCTAATGTGACACATACATACAGGAAATATCTTCAACAGCCATGCCAGGGGCTCTTTGAGGCTGTATTTAAGCATAGTGATGCTATTAGCTAAATGCTAACATGCTCACAATGACAACAATGGGCAATTACAATGTTACGGGGTTCATCATCTTAATGTAGCTTTTTTAGCATGCTAATATCTGCTAGTTAGTAAAGCACTTCACAACGATACTAGTCTAAACAAACAATACTCGATACCTCTTTCGTTACCAGCTAAAAAAAGGTTACAAAATAAAAACGCACTTAAAACAATTATTAAAAACATGTACATAGTGTTGGTACAGAAAAAAGTCTCTTCCAAATGGCAGAAGGGTAATTTACAATCACAGTTTAAGTTTCTCTTAGGTGCCCCTGAATGCACCATGAAGTCCCATCACATACTTAAACATTCGTTCTTTGTTTACATCACTCATGAGGAACACAAAATGTTGCCCCACAGGTGACTTCAGGGAGTTCTGCAGTTCTGTTGTTTCTCCATCATCTCTGACTCCAGCAGCGCTCATGGTGCCTGGAAAAAATGAAGCTTTTAGATCCTAGATTCTCTTAGATAACGTGCAGTTGCTCATGGAGGAATTGTTGGGTCTCTGTAATCATGAATAAGTCATGGAGTGTGGTCTAGACCAACTCTATTTAAGTGTCTTGAGATAACTTTTGTTATGATTTGGCACAATAAATAAAATAAAATTAAACTGACTTAGCTGCAAATTTTGACCTGATGACGATGCCCGATGAAAAATCATCCTTTTAGAACCATGACCAACCAACACTGCCATCTCTAGAACTACATTGCTAAAAATACAAAGGTTTGATGTTGGGATAGTAACAGAAACACCCACTGCAGGCTAACTGTTAAACACCTCTAAAAGTTCTCATGCAGCTCAGGTACGCAGTGGTCGATAAACCCTAACCACATCAATAATGCACCGTGCACACACGCACGCATGCACAATGACAAAATGTTGCTAGATTAACCACGTCCTCTAAACACTCCTGCTCATTGTTTTGTCTTTCTTAGTGACAGTATACTCACTCATTACAGCAGGTAATTAAAAGTTTTCAGTATCAACTGTTGGCTGCTTCAATCCATAGCATCTGTCTTAATATGAAGTGAACAGGGACTTTCTGTATTGAGTATCCTGATTGACAAAGTAGGAGTATAAATGTGTATTCATGAGATGTTCAAGTATCCATCATCTCCTATTTCTTTTCTTTGTCCCCGCTGCAGAATGCAGAAGTGTCGGTGTTTGAGGTGAACATCCGGTTTGTTGGAGGGCTGCTGTCCGCCTACTACCTGTCTGGGAAAGAGGTAAGAAAGATGCTGATGCTTCCTGCAGTGTTTTCTATTGCCAGCTCTTGAGACTTTGAGGAGAGATCTTACCACCTGTTGGCTGACTGATGAAACAAATGGCACAGAGCAAGTGATGGATGGTGGAGATTGAGTGATTGAATAAGTGCTTTTATATACTCAAAAACTTTAGTAATATCACTTTAAATAGCTGGTACAGATAAATGTTTCCCATTAGCGAGCGCCAAGGCACATTCTCTTTGTGAGTATGGGTCTATCTCTCTTCTAGTCCAATACCAGTCAGGGTTAAACACACTGTGTTTACTTGAAGGTGGCTGGAATAAATGTTATTGGTTCATGTAGACACTGTGCACACGTAAAGGAAAAAGCAATAACAACCTAGGTATAAAACTGAATAGAAAGTATCAGGTTGTTTTTTTTTTCCCACAGGAATGTGCTTGCATTTGGCAAGAACATTAGTAAAATGAACGTTGCCTGCAAGGTGCCTCAGATATTGAAAGCTGACGTTGTTTCACTGTTGTACTTTCAAAAGCCTTCCTTTTCCGAGGTGAAAAGGAAAAGAAAGGTGGTACTCGATCGGCCTTGGGGGGAAGGCTGTGTTCTGAAGTGTTAAATTATTGCTACAGACTTGCTTTATTCAGAAAAAATGAGAGGAGAGAGATTCCACTGGGCTTCTCACTTTTACTCTTAGCGCCAGTCCTGCTGTGTCTATGTGCATGTGTGTTTGTGAATCTGCTCGGCGACAAGAGGCTGTGAAAATGACATCAGCAGGGTATAACAGATCGTGTTCTGCTCTGCCAATACAGGGATTTTGTGTTCAACTCACGTTAGCTCAATATCTTCTATTCGTTCTGTCTTTTAATAACAAGCCTCAGTCTCTTAATGTATGATAAGACCCAACCAAAGAACTTATAAACCCCCCAAAACCTGGCACATGAGTACTAAAAGATCTTCAGAGCTGATGTCTGTTTCTACACTGATTCCATGAAGGATTTATCTTCACTGCTGTTGCCACTACTTCTGCTGTAATGTGTACTTTCCAGTGTGAGAAATACACACACACACACACACACACACACACACACACACACACACACACACACACACACACACACACACACACAGGTATATACACCACCTTAATCTAGGCCATCATTGCAATGTTGAACCACAGTTGTGAGGCTAAGTGCTTCTTTATTAGCAGGAAGAGATAGTGCAGGAAAGAGTCAGACTGGGACTTCTTTTGTAGCAAAACCCATTTCAAACCTCAATGAGTGTTTCAGTAATTCAGCACACAAAGGAAATCAGGAGGAGTGTTATTTCTTATTTTTCAAGTGTCAAATGTTAGGGCTATGGCTTCACACGCAATAAACACTAATAGGAACAATAATTACTTACAGAACATTAGAAAGCAAAGTTATGGCACGAAAAGCGTCATTTACAAGAGTAACTTCAAGCTACTTTATGGCTTGATGCCTCTTTTGCCATCTAACTGCTTAAGTCAAATCAAAGTACATTTATAGAGCATATTCCAAAGAGAGAAACAATATAGCCCAATATCATAAAAATAGTCCCTAAATAGTAATTTATACGGTTGGGTACAAGAGCGAGACAACATCAGCCGTGCAGGTAGTTCAAGTCACAGTAAGTCAGGGCAACAGCGAGCCGAAAGTGGTCACAAGTGTGGTTACACTTTTTACAACTTCACTCAGACAGCACTCACTACAGTATAGTATAATTGAATGGGGAGCCAAAGTTCTAACTGTATCGTTAACACTTCCTCTGAGACACACACCAGTGTTCTCCATGCCCTGGTGTCTGACTTGAGATTCTATTTTGCTATTGTTGCTAATTTTGTTAATTTATTTATTGTTAGAACTGAGATTTTTGTCATTACAGAGAAACTAAAGTGACGGAAAAAAGTTACCGTTCAGTACGGGTATTGGTTCAAATGTGAATGGTATCCAACCCTATGTCAAACCGAAATAGGGCCTTAAATAGCTGTAAGGCTGCAACTTACAAGTATTTATGTTTATCTTCTCATTATTTTCAGTTGTAATGAACCATCTTCTGATGCTTAGCTAGGGCATATCATCGTTGATGTAACCTGGGATGTTTCGGGCCTTTCAACATCAGACACCCTCCCCCAGACGACCTAACTGAGGTTGATCAAGCCTCAGCTTCTGCCCTAGGAGTACTCTCCAGTGCATCCATTCTCTTGATCCAGAGCCACCTCGAGACTTTCTCTGTGTTGTTGTAGATGGCCCTCCCTCCTCTCGCCTGTGATGCTTGAGTGTAAGCCCTACAGAGCGATACTGTAAACCCCAGCATGACAGCGCTTTTCACTGCCTCTGACACCAGAACGATGTCAGGTCTGAGGGTGGTCTTGGCGACATGCTGAGGGAACTTGAGTTGCCAGAAATGTCAGAAAGTTATGAAAAAGAACAATATGTCACATCAAAATGTCCTCAAGTCCAAGCTGCAGCCCCTTTAAATAGTGCCCCCTCCAAAAAAAAAATATGTTTTTTAAAGTTTACTATCATAAGAGAAAAGAAAAGAAAAGAGGCAACTCTTCAAGATATAACAGCTGGAACTAGGGAGTAATTAGCATTTTTTTCTTCAGAAAATGTCTTAAATGATTAATCTGTGAGATCATGATGAAGAATTATTGGTTTTGTATGCTTTATTGTCAAAATCAAGATTGGATTGCTCAACCAGCCAATCACATGCTTAAAAACAAGTGAATGATTTATAAAACAATACAAGACAAATGCTCCAAAACAAATTCAACAATTAAAAGCTGCAAACTGCCGTTCAGCTCCAAGACAAATAACTGGAGACTGTTATTCCTTCTCATTTCTCAGCAGTCACTCTGAGCTCCATTTCTTTTGTATGAGAGTCAGTCAGTTCAAGACTTCCTCCTGTAGTTCATTGGAGCCTTAAGAGGTTGCTCTCCTTCAGCTGCAGGTCAGGGAGACCTGAAGGATGGAGCAGGCAGGTGGATGGCTGAAGGGTGGCCTCGGAGGACTGAATGCTGCTGATGGACACGATGACTGAATGTTGTGGGTGGTGTTGGTGTCGGGCTATTAGACTGCTGGGTGGTGCTGAAGGTTTTTTTTTTTATCAGGCTAGAAGAACAAACACTTTCAAGGCCTGCTGTGACTTTAAATCCTTGACCAACCAACAGTACAAAACCCAAAGATATTCTGTTTACAATCAAGTCAAAGTCAAAAGAACTGGGTATATTTTTACTTGAAATATGTCTTAAACAAATTATCCATTATGAAAATAATCACCGTTCATTTTGTGTCGATTTACAAATGTGTTAATCGACTAATCATTTAAGCTTTAAGTTGGGAGTTCGACATCCTACCAATGATAACATCGGTGATACATGTAGACATGATGATGTAAACTGATGATATTTTGTCTTTTGTCCAAGTAAACAGATATTTGCGTTTAGCTTTTTCAGATGAGCAATTCAGTGTTCCTCTTCCACATGCTAAACTTATACCTGTAAAACCAGTGTGCTTGGAAACACACTCATGATAAAAGCTCTTGCAGATAAAGTGGAGCTGTATGCAGGTACATATTGCATTCTGATATTTTTATAATAAAATGGACTGAGGCATTATGTAACACCCCATTAAGAGAATCTATTAGAGGAGACTGTACCTGACCTCATGAAGGTTGGACCCTCAAACTGACGACAAAGCAGAGAAAGAGGGACCGTCAGCTGAAAAGAAAGAGTGATAAAAAAGATTAGATGTGTCCTTAGAAACTATTCAGCCTCTCGATTCTTCTGCATTCTGTAGTATTGTCTGAATTAAAAATGGATTAATTCGTGACTTTGTGAATACTAGGCCCACACATAATACTTCATAATAAAAAACTTTCAGTTAAACATGAAATGTCCTGGACAACTTTATACTTTACTGTCCTCTGTGGGAAATGTGTTCATTTTATGTTTGATGTACTTATATATATAGACATTAGAAATAAACCGTGCTTTTGTACAGATCGGATTTTTTTCTTATATACCATAAATTCAATTATTGAAATGTGTTTGGAAGAAGCTTCTTTCAAAAGTATTTCGTAAGGTGCACTGTAACACTGTTAACAGGTTAAATATCTTAAAATGGTAGTTGTTTGCATCTGAGTTATCAAACTGCAATTATAGTTTATAGTCGCAGCACTAAAAGCATCTGAGGTGCCAGTTGAAGTTGAAGCACTAAAAAGGATTCAGAAGGCGGTTTCAGAGCTGCAAGTAGTTCAAATCTGTTGAAGTGTAAATCACGGAAAGCGTTTGACATTTTAATGTCAAGTACACACATAGTCTGTTAATAAGAGATAGACGTAGCTACTGTGACTTCATCCACTGGTATGTAGACTGACATTTTGAAGCCAGGATATTGGCATTTTGGCTGTCGCCGTCTTGTGTGTTTTAAACCGGACATGACCATATTTGGACAAGAGCTAGGGAGGAGTATGAATCGGCTTCAGGCTGTGCTCTGCTGTCGTTTCAATCACTCTGCGTGAAGCTTAAGGCTAAAGAGAGAAACTGCCGATTTCACAATTAGCTAACGCGAGGAGCTCTGGTTGAAGCCACCGTCTGCTGCAGTGACACAGCAGAGCTGTTTGGAAATCGTCGGTTTCCTTTAAGTTACCAGCTTACTCCATTGCTAGCTAGCTAACATTAGCTTAGTTAGCAAGCTGCAACCAAAAGCTGTGCATGGGCATTTATTAGTGTTCTATGGCACTAGTGTATTCAGTTAGCTGTAGTTGTAGTACAGAATTGAATCAGTAGCATCTGTCTGTTGATTTTCTTGCCTCTGTTGTTTTGAATTTCTTTTCAATGAATTTCCCCCATCTAAAATCACTTTCTTCCTTACTTCCTTCAGGTTACAATATATTTCTTTCTTCACGCACTTCTTTTCCTATTTCCCTTCTGTCTCGTTGGCTTTCTGTCTTTTATTCTTGCTGCTGTCTGTCCTTTCTCTGTCCTACCCTTCTTGAAGCACTTAGCTTTGATTAGTAGAAGAAGCCCTTTTATTTTGTTCATCTGTCCATGTGATATTTACCTCCTTCTTACCTTCCATCCTTTTTCTTCAGCGGATAAGTTTACATTCTGTGGTCATTAAAAGCCTGGCAGTAAAGTGCTTGGAGCCAGTAACAGCTGTACATTTCCTTTATTAGGAATAATTATTGTTATTCATGTTACACACACAGGCCCAAAATACACACACAGGACCTATATACATGAAATTAGTGGAGAGATGTTAGAGCTACCAGGTGAGCTTCCAGGTGAGCTACCAGTTGAAGTACCAGGTGAGCTACCAGGTGAGCTACCAGGTGAGCTTCCAGGTGAGCTACCAGTTGAAGTACCAGGTGAGCAACCAGGTAAGCTACCATGTGAGCTACCAGGTGAAGTACTAGGTGAGCTTCCTGAAGGACCCCATCTATTATTCATTTGAAATATTTCTTAAATCAAGTGTTTCAAGCATGCATACAGGCTGTTTTGAGTATATTATTTGACACTTTTCCAGTTTGAACAAACAATAATCATAAAAAACAACCTTCTTAGTATAAATCTATTGTATGGATTTAAGATACAGCTAGAAAGTAAAACATAAATTAGGGATAATGACAGTGGAAAGTGAACAAAAGGGAAGGAATGTGCGAATGAATAAGGGGAGATGAGAAAAATGAAGGCAGGAAGCAATACAAAATAATATTGTATAATTACTATAATACAATAAAATCCTCAAGTAGTTCCTCCATGAAGTGAATACAATGTGTACAATTCAAATTACAGTGAGTAAGAATCCTTGCTGTGAAGATCTGTATTTAAAATTTCATTCATTATAAGAAGTGGTTTTCAGCCTCCATCCAAACTGTTATCCTAAAACAACAATGATGATGCTTGATTGTGATGAAGGCTAATCCCAATATCCTTTAGTAGCGTCTGACAGAGTAATCTGGTGATGGCGGGGATGAGTGTCCCAGCTGCCTCCTTCATCCCTTAAAACAACCCAGATTAGAGTGAAAATCCCGTCACTGGCAAACCATAGCAGAGGCTCGATTCTCAGGTGTCTTATGGACCTGCTTTAGACAGAGACACAACTGGACTGCAGTGAAACTCATCTAAAGGGAAAATCAAAGCTTTTAGAAACACAACAGACGTAATAATTGTATTGTCTTCTTTGAGAAAAAGGCCACAGCTCGAGTATTTTGATAAAATTCCAGACTTTAACAATGAGTTTCATCACTTTATATCACTGCTGATGTTTCTGTCAGCCCATTGCAGGTTAAGGAACTGACAGGAATGAAAATAATTTCTTGCCTTCACAGCAGCTGCCGGTTGAACTGGTCGATCCATCGTAGAGGAAGACTCTTTTGTTTCCTTACCTGGTGTGAACGCAGACATGTAGGAAAGCTCAGCACGTGAGAAGAATAAGGATGGATCATTTAGTGAACGTCTTATAGCTGGGGGTCGAACTACCCGTAAATCCTATATCAAAGTCTACATCATGGGTGTCAAACTGATCCAGTAAAGGGCTGTGTGGCTGCAGGTTTTCATTCCAACCAAGCAAGAACACACCTGAGTCGACTTATTCAATCACCGGAACTGTCTTCACACAGTTGATTTGTTGGACCAGGTGTGTTTTTGATTGGTTGGAATGAAAATCTGCAGCCACACGGCCCTTTACTGGATCAGTTTGACACCCATGGTCTACATAAATATAAAGTCTATATATCCTGTACATTGAAAGAGTTGTAATCATCCCCCCTCTCCAAACTGGGATATCTTTGTACTCTGACTTTATAAATCTTCACCATGCATAAATCATACAAGAAACAGACATTTTGTTACTGCTGGTCCACTCTACGCTGTGTTCTTGTAATTTTGATTTTCATCTTTGGCTGCCAATAGACCGCTGCACAGATCTGTTTTAGTTTGGCAAACTTTAGTTGTTCCATGGATTTGTATTGCAGGAACAACAGAAATTAGCTGAACTTCAGGCTCCTGCTGCCAGGCCTCGATTCATTTCCTTTTTATTGTCAGTGATTGATCAGATGGCACATGAAGCTGCGCAGTCTGGCTCAGGACAACGCAGCACATTGCCAAATCCTTCTGCTAATTGATTGGTCGCCATTAAAATTGCTTTTCATGAGTAAAATTCACAAAACTCAGCACACTCTGATCTGCAATCAGGGACGCATTCATCTGTCACTTTCATGCTCAGCCTTCATGATAAAATCATACAATCACTGATTACTAACGTTGTTTAAAATATACGTAGTGGACTTTGGTAGGGGTCCTTGAAGTTTTAAGAACTAATTAGGATTCAGTCTCACCGAGGATTTCTGGGTCATTAAAGGATACTGGTGCTGCTGTCAGGCAGACGTATGTGCTTAGACTCTGATTAGGCCATTTTCTTCCTCAGTTGATAGTCAGCATCTGTGTTATTCTCAAATAAACAGGATCTCATGTGTTGTTTTGCTATAACCAGTTTTGTCCTTTCCCCATATATATCCACCGTCCCAAGATATTTATTTAATCAGGATAAACATGACTTATGACCCATGTCGCAGCCTGTGTTTGGACACCTCTGGTATGATGATGAGAGTAAATATCTAGCATCTTCTGACATCAATTTACAAGTAGGATGTTTGCAAAATATAATAATGTATATCTCCCAGTTGATAGCTTGCATTCATGGTCCGTGTATTACAAGGGATTAGCAAAGATTAGCAGAGAAACCATGAGGCAGAATGTCACAGTTTTTCAGACAAGTTAACAGTTCTTGCACTGGAATTTGGAAATATCAGAAAGTCTGGATGTACACAGTGTTTTGATGTGCTGCAGCGCCATATGGCTGACAGGGTGGTGACTTGAACAGCTGCTTGCTTAAATACAATCAAGTTATGTGGCTCCTGTACTACATTTTCTCACAAGTACTGGTGGTAGCTTTCCAAATATTTCTTAAACGTAATAAACATCCAGATATGCTTAATTATGTCCAACTTATCAACAACAGCAAGTTCAGGAGGTAAACCTTTCTATCCAAGGCACAGTTACTGCCAAAACACAAGATTTGGAGAACTAGTGTGAGTCAAAGCTAGAACCCATTAAATGTTTTATGTCCAAACAAACTGGAACAAGCTGTGTGCTGTCAGCAATTTGTTCACTCAGGGCTCTAATGTTTAAGTGTGATTCATAACATTTACTGTTAGCCCTGAGTGAGTGCATAATGAGTGGTGAATAAAATTAAGTTGCGCTAGCTATGGGCTTTGTGGGATTTGTGTCAGTGTGAAAACCCTTAATGTGACAAGGCTTGTCCCCTCAGTCCAACACTTAGACTAACTCTGCTTCCCTCATCTGCCTTATCTGTCCACCTCTGGCTCTCAATGGAAGTGTTAAAAATACCCATGACTCTCTGGAACTAAGCATAACTAAACAAAAACTAAAATGTGTGCAACTTTACCCAACATATTCTCATTCAATTCAGTTCAATTTTATTTTATTTATAGTGCCAAATCATAACAAAAGTTATCTCAGGACACTTTACATATGGATTAGGTAAAGACCACACTCTACCAAAGAGTACCAAGAGCCAAGTCTCACATGTCAGATTTGTTTAATTATAAGAGGGAATATGTTGTGTGACGTGCTGAAATTCGGTCTGTCTCATTTGTCCTCAATTAACATGCAACCCTCTGTAATTAGAAAGAGCCCCAAAAATACCAAATCCAGATGCACACGCACAAATCCCTCCTCACGAACCAATTCAGGAAGCTTTGTTGAGAACACCAAATGAGATGACTAAAGGACTTATCCGAGAGGCTTGAGAGAAAGAGGACCAGTTCTTAGCCATTGGCTCAGATAATGGAAAATACAGCAGAAAGAGAAGAAAAAGAAGAAGATATGTTTGACAATAGGTAAATGGCTGGCTTGAAAAAATGGTTTTACATTGAGGAGAGGAAGAATGACTTAGTGAGACGAGGATTGAGTGAGACGGGAAGCTGCAGGGGAATAGAAGGCTGGCTTGCTTCCTAAATCTTGCATGTGTGTATGGCTGTGGTCCTTTTCACTTCTTGGGCATTTTCTTGTGTACGACATTAGTTTAAAGTATTTGATTGCTACTTTTGAATGTGCATTAATATCCTCTGCAAATTGAGGATTAGGACACAAGACTCCTTAATCCCTGTCTTGAACTGAATGTACAGTGGACACCTACAGGCAGAGACATGTGTGACACAAACACTCATGCATGAACAAAGAGGCAGCCAAGAGCAACACTCGGTGACAGACCGCCTCCTGAGACTGCGACCTCCAACCAGACATCCATCGAGCGTGATACGGACATATCCACAGCTCTCTATTTACTCCATCCCACTTCATTGTGGAGCCGCTGGATGGATGGGAGAATAGAAAAGGATAGAAAGCTGGAGGAATATCTTGACACTTTTCTGCTTGCTTCAGTCATCCTTCAGTGTATTATTTTTGCTGCCGAGTGGATAGAACAAGACACTTGCACACAGGGTTAGAGTTTGATGTCTAATGGAGCCTGTTAAGCTAAAAATACTTGCAGACGTGCCTCTGTAGATTACTTTAGATAGACGTAAAAGCATCTATTAAATGGTGAAATCTTGTATGATTGTTATACTAGTTTCTTGTTCTCAAATGTTTAAGTGAAGATATCGGGTTTTATGTTACTAGACAAAAGAACACTGCTTTTGCGATGGCTTTTATTCGTGTCTCTCTCTATATAACAATACGTTGATACCGCGTTTTATTCAGTTTATTAAAAATTCAGATCTTTTGCATGTTCTTACCCATGTTCTTGTGGATTCCTGTTGAATGTTTTGGCTTCTTTAAAGTTACAAGTCATGTGAATTTTAGACTCTAAACTGCTCATAGAACTAAAGTTACATCCAGGCAACTACTACATACCCCTGCAAGATTCAGAAAGTAAACAGGAACATGTTGTGAACTACTCCAGAGTTTAAACTGCTTAGTTCCAACTTAGTAACATCATATGTTTATTTATTTGTTATTTTATTTTTTTACTTTGACTCAAGCATAAAGGGGTGGATGATTATCTTGAAGTTGTTGGAAGTGTGGAATCCTTTGCAATCACTTTTTGACGGCACACTTTGCAAATTGGATATCCATCCACATCCCATGTCCCTTCCCTTTTCACTTTTTTACAGTTCTTCTTTTCTTCTTAACTCTTCAAATGAGTGGCAGGACGACTCGCTCACACACAAAACAAACCGACGCACACATACTTCTGTTGTCTTCTTCAGTTCTTACGGTTATGAAACTGTGACATTTTTTTTAAGAGTTATAATAAAAACGGTCAATCCTAACATCCCTGCTGGTGACCTGTCGAGAGTATGTCCGCACTTTTTGCTTAATGCACTGTGGGATAGGCTCCAGTCCCTCCATGTTCCTTAAAAAGAACTACAGAGACATAGCATATAGATGGATCTGTGGGAGAGTTTCCTCCTTTGCTCCAGTTTTCATCTTTTTCCAAAAGAGATGCAGCTAAAACCCTGGAGGCAGCAGATACCCACACTGAGATGTCTAAAAATTGTGAGTGTAGGAGTTAGAAAGTAAGAAAGACCTACAAGAAATGAGCCCAAGGTTTTCTGCAAGGTTCCATAGCAAATTGAGGAATCTCTGACTTGACAGGTTGACAGTAAAGTCAACATCTTAGACCTACAGTATATAAATGATGATGTAACTGAGAAAGCAGACAGGGTTTGAACTTCTCGTTGTTACACAACTATTTATTTGTGTGTACAACAAAGTGCAATGCTTTAAATGTATTCCAGGAGGGACTGTCTGAAAATGTGCAACCCCTACCCACAGAATGTGATGGATCCATCTATATTAAGCTATTTATACTTCAGACTTTTTGTCAATACCTGGCCCTGGTACAGACACGCTCACAGACAGGGTGAAGCTCATTGACGCAAAGCTTACGCCTACAGTGTAATCCCATCTGTGACCTCTCGCCTGTGTAGGTCAGCACACTAACCTGCACTACTGGCCACTGACACACACACACACACACACACACGCACGCACATGCACGCACACACACACAGTAGTTGCAGTGTGTTGGGTGGAGCTGACAGACAGCTTCTGTCTTCTATCCACATGAAATCCCATTCACTCAGTGAGAAAATTGGCTTTGCTGGAGAGACAAAAAGAGGAAAAACAACTTCCCCCCACCGACCCCTTTCCCCTTTTGGCCATCTCTGCTATCTCCTGCTGTGCCCAAGTAAAGCGCCTTACATATCTACACACACACACACACACACACACACACACACACACACACACACACACATACACATACACATACACATACACACACACACAGCCGAGTAAAGGTTATTGACCAACCGTAGAGAATGAATTTTCTGGATATCTATCTTAATCTCTTTTTAGACTGGACTAATCTGCTCTGAGGAGAGGGAGCAGGGCTACAGATGGAAGGAGGAGGATTGAGGGCAGAAAATAGGAAATAATCGTGTCTGACCAGTATGATGCATACGGTCACTTTGTCCGTTTGACCTTGAGTCATAAAATCTGTCATTGGTTATTGCTGATACGCTGAATAGTTTGAGATGTAATTAAAAAAGTTTATAATGTTGCAGAACACTATGTAAAACACTGTTACAGCCACCCACATTTATTGGTTTAAAGAAATGCAAACAAGCCAGAGTGTTTTACCCCTCCTGATCCCAGAGGTTACTTGAAGGCTAGCTGAGAGTACTCTAATAAGAATGTGCTATATTTTTCCTTTAATCCCTTAATAAAGTTCAGACTCCACTACAAAAATATGCATTGATTGAATAACTGCATTATAATACTTCTTTCAGAGAATAAATTGTCAAAAAATACTGAAAATGTTCCTTTTTTTCCTAGGGCTCAAGATAATGTCTTTAAATTGCTAGTTCCATCCAAGCAACAGCCAAAAATCCCAAAGATATTCAATTTTAATGACGGGCAAATGTTTGGTGTTTCTGCTTGACAAATAACTGAACTGATAAATTAGTCATCAAACTTGTTGTGAGAGTTTATTCCAAATCATTTCCTTGCAAGGAAAGCCCTCCCCGAAACGCCTGCACAAACGGCTCCCATCTCGAAAAGTGCCCCCAAGGTCAGGTTCTGTAGAGTTTAAATATAGATAGTGCAAAACAGCCCAGCTGGCATGACGTTTGCAGAGCACAAGGCCGACTTGTCCTGTGCTTTGAGTATCACAGAGTCATAATTATAAATTTCAGTCCCACTTTTATCACCGGATATACAGGATTGTACATTGCATGCAACGATAAAGAACACTTCTGCATCATGAGGAGATAAAGAATATGTTTTAAACCCCAAAACAAGTTTATTGTAATTCCCGTTACAGTTTTAATTTACTGCGGATACAAAATTGCTAAATCAACCTATGGTTTCAGCACCTAAACACTGTATTTAGGAGAAAAAATGTAGAAAATGCACATATCAAAAATTCATCAGGATTGATTAAAGGAGTGAAAGATATTCAGTGTCTCTGTCGTGATTGGTATAAACAAAGGTCTTTATAGTGCCTCTAAGAGTACAAAGCGCACATCACAGAAGCTTCAAAGCAGAAATCCAGTCTAAAATAGAGCTCTGTAGTCATCCAGGGGAAAGTGAGTCTGCAGAGGCCACAATGAACAAGTCACTGTCAGGGTTTATTTTTTATTTTGCTGTTCGACACAACACAAGTCCAATGAAATATAAATGATAAAAAATGCTGCTGTCAAAGCTAGACACAGGTTTGGTTCTAGTGTAGAAATATGGAAAACTGAACTTGCAGTGAGATATACAAATGAGATATACAATCTGCTTAAAGCTATTGAGATATATTTACCAATGTAATTTAAGCAGTGCATTGTCAAATTTCCATATAATTATCACTTATTTGCTGAAATAAATTAGATTATAATAGGTTGTCGGTTCAAACACAAGTCATACACTCACAGACCTACGTAAAAGGTAAAATGTAGGGATCTGAAGCTGTGCACTTGTAAAACTGCCACAAGGTTGTATTTCCTTCTGACTGACCAAAACCACTTTAAATAAGAAACTCGGTTCAGTGACTCAGTAGATAGAGGTGGCACACACACACACTAACACACACACAGACACACACACACACACACACACACACACACGCACACACACACACAATATTGTAAAGGTCATGAGAGAGAGAAAATAATTGATTGGATCACTGATCACACAAGGCTACAAGGCTTCTACTGTCTGTGAACATGTGTGTGTTTAAATTAGTCACTCTTAAACTTCTGCTTTTCATATTATATGGTAAGGCTGGATAAAAGAGAATGTATGGTAACATGGGTACCCTGGCAACTGATGTTAAGAACTGTATCAGATTTTATGGTATCATATATTAAAATGTATCGTGTCGTAGCTCATGTTTATAGATACATCTCTGATCATCTTATGATGGAGTGAGGCCCAGTTTATTGGTGACATGATGATCATATACACAGCAAGGAAAACAATGCAATATAGGTTAATAGAAAACTGGAAAAGAAAAGGAGTTACTTGAACAAATGCCACAAGCAGCAATGAAACTACACTAAGCAGAATATCATCAAACCCTTTCTGTACTAAACCCCTGACCCTGAAGGCACCTTCAAATGAGCTTTAATTCTTAATCTTTGTCTCAAACGCCCACTTACATGCAGACGTCTACACTAAGCCGGCATGATGTCAACCTAATGACTGACAGAGAGTGAATGTGGAGGATAACGATGTGTCTGTTCAACTATAACAGCCTTTGAATCAGGTGTAACTGCTCCTGTGAGAGGGTCATTGACCTTGTTTTTCCATGTGTAAGGAACGTACAGAATATTTCCTTAGTTTCGCTCATACAAATCTGACTTTAGGACAAGGTTAGTAGCATCATATTGCTTTCACTTGCTTTTATGCAATGCATTAACAATTCCTCTCCTGATGTATATTTTCTTTTTCAGTCTCTTTGTAGTCGAAGAGCTTCAGCAGATACAGTGTGTTCTCTCGCAAATGTCTTTTCCTAGGTTTTATTCATAGATAGATATCATTACACTGTATGTTTTTAATATCTAAAAATAAATAGCTCCTCAGACAGTTTTCTCTTGAATGTGGGATCGTCACAGTTTGTGAATACGTGCAGATCTGTCATGGTTCAGTTCATGCAGAATATACTGCATGTAGATTTATCAAAGCATTGAGTCGCGTTTTGCCTGGAGACTTTAGCTGTATGCTAAGCAGCTTCCCAGTCAGCTGAAACGGCAACAGAGAGAGAGTGAATGGAAACACGCACAGATGTGCCAATCTCCGGGTCGAGGAAATAACAAACCAGGGCCCGACTCCTTATCACCGCTGCTTTTAAGCAGCCTTTAGACATAAACCGACTAATTGAAACACTCGTTTTATTTATTTATCATCCCATTTACTTTGTAGCTTCAGGTGCTTTTCTTGGCTCGGACACTCTGGAAAAAAAGAGATTTTTTTAATCACAATAAGTCTGTTACTCCTGGTTAAATAAAGGTTAATTACATAAATTAAGTAAATAGGTGTCTCATACTGTTCAGTGTATGCAATGTTCCTCATTTTTAATTATCTACATTGTTTACCAAAGTTACTAGTGGGAAAAATGTCAGCTCAGTCCCTAGTAAAAGGTCTGTGTCTGTCTTTGACACTTGCACTACTGTCTGTTCAAAATAGAAGAAACATATTTGTTTTGTTGTTTTTTCCCTCTGCTGTACAGAACTGTGACTCCTAAACCTGGTTGTAAACTGAGCCGGGACCTCTGTGTACCATCACACCCCTATTTGAATGATTAATCACAATGGTCACTATTGTGGCACCAGCCACCAGCCAAATGCTGGCAAAATATGCAAGTGGTTGCTAAGTTTGCTTCACTTATGAGCCAGAAAAAGTGAAGGTAAATTTTGGAATCCACCAAACACATTGGCAGGTGAAAGCAAACTATATTTCCAACCCTGCAGTGGTCCAATAACATATGGTGATGTGTTCACTCACCTATAACATATGTCAACCTCTGTAGCTACAGTACAACATACAGTAATGGAGTTTGTTTTTATGCCTCCACACCGGCGATAGTGGTGGCCACAGGCATTATGTTTTCCTCCGTCTAATTCTGGTGAATGCAATATCTCATGTCTTCATATTTAGCAAAAATGTCCACTTTGACTCAAACATGAACCAGTTTGATTTTAGGGGTGGAATTTTACTGTGATCTCATAACTCCTGTACTAATTATGACATTTCACAACATTTCACACAAATGTCTAAAAGGATGTAGTCGACAAAGTGGCATTTTGTTAGTGGAGCCAAAACAAACACGTGACCATATTTTGTCCTGACTTTGTTAATTAGATTCAATCATCACTTCATAAACATGTGTGGGACAATAAACCTAATAGACACTATTCTGGCATTTATTTAAAAATATATTTTCTATTTTTTAAGCACACTTACGTCCTTTTGACCCCAAATAGTTCAATGTGTCCAGGGTCAGGTCTTTTGGTTTTTGATTAATGACTCTAGATTGGTTTGGAATTCGCATGAACCCCTTTGGCCCTAGAAAGAGTTCATTAAGAGATTTATGAATAACTCAATTTCATCCAAAATGTCACTTACGCCTCTCTGGTTCTAATCCCTCGACACGATGAAGTGATGACATTTATATCCAACACACTAATCTTGAAACTGTGCTGATTGTATGGATCTGAAGTTGTGTGGGAAGCTTCTACACTGACTTTATTTAACATAGCTATGAACCTCAACGTGCACCTTACCTCGTCGTCCACGTCAGTGCCCATAGGCTCCGTTCTCTGTTCATCTTAACAGTCTGATGTAATGGGATAGGCCTACTGGGCAGACAGCAAATGGGGCTGTCATAATCCAAGTTGTGTTATACAAGTAAATACACACACACACACACACAATCCTTTCATTCTGGGGTTAATTGTGTGTATCCAGCAGGATCCTGTGTTATATTCCCTTTGGACCAGACTTCTGCATTGTTCTCTCAGTTCATTATTTGTGCACACTCCTTTGCTCCATTCTGCCTCAAAAACACACAGCCTTAGACACAAACACACACACACACACACACACACACACTTCTTGACAAGGGGAAAATTGGTTTGGTCAACAGGGTCACACATGGGCTGAGTCTAACTTCTTCCCTGTGGTGTACCAGAGCCAGTGGAGGCGCTGCGTGTGTGTTTGTGCCTGCAAGCATACATGAAATTCAGGGGGTTGTGAGGCCGACTTTGTCGCCTCCTTAGTGCTATACACACACTCGGTCAGAAGAAGAACCGAGTCTTTTCTCCTGCAGTGCTTTGACAGACTGTGTAATTGCTACAGCACACTGCTTTGTTTTCCCCTCACTCCCCTTTTTGTCCCTTGTCTTCATAAACACACACACACACACACACACACACACACACACACACACACACACACACACACACACACACACACACACACACACACACACACAGCAGGATGCCTTATTGGTCTGTGTAGGTCATTCATGCTGCGTAACATTTGAACCTCTACCAAATAAAAAAGAAAACGACAACAAAAGGGAAGAGGTTTTTCTGTGGTCAGGGCAGTCAAATGAGAGGGTTTGCCTACTAGTCCAGCACAAAACCTCCTCCGCAACCTTCTCCTCCCGGGCTGTAACAGAGAACAAACACACAGGCTATATTGACGCCTGCTATCATGACACCATCTGTATCTGGACATAAAAACTCATTATTTATTACCTGAACGAGGGAAACTTGCTCCCGGGTTGAAGCTAGAAATCTGGAGGAGAGCAGCTGTACAGCCGTAACTCACTTTGCAGAGGTTTATTAAAATATTGACATGCAGGCATTTTGTTGTTTGTGCAACATAGTAACAGTATGAACTCTTCTCAGAGAGGTTGAAAGAGTAAATCCTCTTATCAAGTATTTGTCACTCATCTGCATACAACACCTTTCCAACTTGGGATGAGAATCCCGAAGCGTTTCCAGTCGAAAAGTGGTTCCAGACAGTCTGATCCCTCAGAATCGTATGCCTCCACGCATGTCTTTCTGAGAGTTGCAAAACAATGATGTCAGACTCGTGTGTGTGTATATGCTGCTGGAAACTTGCAACCTTGGACCATCTTCTCTTCCTTTGGGGGCGCCAATCTTATCCATCATCTAAATGAACTGCACATTTGTAAACGCCCTCGTGTTTTTGATTAAACATTCAGAACATTGTTGACCGAACCATGCTTTGTGTCACTGTGTTCTCTGGGCTTGTAACTGCTTTTAGAATCTTCTGACAAGCCAGATCGAGCCAGTCTTTAAGGAACCACACAGAACAATTGTGATCAGATTGTTCCACACCAGCATTATTCTGACACATCCTTCTATGAATCTCATGTATTTGACCTCTACGTATGAGTGCCAGAGCCTCCCAACCGAGCACCATGTCCGTTAGTTATCAAGGGTTAATATCCTTTTGTTATTAACATTGGCGCCATGCAGCTACACTGTGTTCAGACTAATAAAACAGTTGTGTTGATGTCGAAAGATGCTGTGTAGACCGACTGTTATTTCAATCAGGAGAGACAAGTGGATGAAGAAAAGACAATTGCTTATTCTAACAGATGAGGATGATAAGTGCTAATTAACTATCATCAGAAAGTCTTTGGAATTTGACTCAACAGGGAAATTTATAATCGACTGCCCTGAGTGGCAAGATAAATCCTCCCCTATGGAGTCCAGCCACTGGTGGTGGTGGCGGCTGATGATTCTGCTGAGGCTGATGGAGCTGATGAATCTGCAAACACCGGCGGTGATAGGGAGGTTGTCGGGCGCTGAAAACACGGACAGCAACAGAGAGGTGCGGATAACAGCCGCATGAACGTACTAAGGCAGAGAAAGAGAATCATATTTAAGCAGAGGCAGCAGCAAGATGATAGTCTAACAGGTGTAGCTGCGTCACCGTGCTATTGGATAGATGAGAAAAGCTGATGAAATGATGGACAGCAAATAATGAGTGAGCACGTGTGAGAAGAGTGAATGGAAGGATGCTTAAAAAATAAAACACACCTAAGCATGTAAAAGCTGAGTGTTCCTGATTTAACTTATTTTATAGCTTCGTAAAATTGTCAGCAATCAATAAGGGATTTGATAGAGAGTAATAAGGGGAATCAATAATGGCATTGGTATCAATACGATTTTATCAATTCCCATCCCTGTTTCCAACAGTGGCATAGTAGGAATTAGGTTTTCTCACTAAGTTTATCTCAGATACTTTTCCAATTTGTACATAGATTTTTCATTTATAAATAAATCATCCTCTGCTTTTATTCTTCTTTAAAGCATCCTCGTTTACTCATCCTAAGTTTGATTTTTTCAGACATGCAGACAGCAAAAGATACACGACTGCATTGTGCGGTGCACCATAATAATAGCAATCAGCAGCCCTGTTTGGTTGCGGAAACATTTTACTCTCACCTGAGTGCTGCTACAGCTACTGAAACACAGTAAACAAAACTATCCCATTTATCATCTTGAAAGATTCCAAGGAAAACAATTGCAGGTTTTAATCTTTCAAATGATAAAGCCAAGACAGCCACTGTGGAGCCACAAGACAGGAAAGTGGTGGGGGGGGTAACAATGCAAATGTTTTAGAAGATGAAATATTATGAGACAGGATATTTTCTTTTTTAAATTAAACGGCAGTGGGGGAAAAAAGTAACTTTAGACTGCAACAAAGAAAAGCTGCCATGTAGCCTTCTTATCTTCACCTATAGTTATGAGTTGTGTGTACATTTGTGAGAAATCAGTTGCAAACTTGTCAGGCAGAGTAGAATTTTCATAGAAAGCAGCAGGTGAAGAGGCGTGAAAATGATGCACACTGCATAAGCATGGCATTAGCACTCTGGCTTACAGTGTGAGATAAATGTAAATGCAGTATTTTTATCCTGATGGTACAACACTAATAGGTCGACTTCCTGTCTCAGACTAGGTTTTAATTTTTATGAATTACTCACGACCATGATCTTTCTCTTACTTCAAGCACACGATTAAAGGGAAGTGATGCTATTTTTCAACCTGTATCTCATTCAGGGGAGCGAGGTCTGTGTTTCAGGTTGAGTTTCTTTAACAGTTCTCACATGTCCTGGAAAACCTGGAAAATATATGGAGATTGAGATAAAAAACAAAAAAGACAAATGTCCTTGACATTCCAGTGTTGTCCTGGAAAATGATTTCAACATCCTCTGATTTCTCTTTAGTTGGAAATGAACTACTAGTCTATCTATTAGAGCTCCTGAAAAATGGATAACATTGAGAGTTATGTTCAGGATCAAATGAACGTTGAAATGGTAACGTTGGTTTATGGAAAATAGTATTTTGAATAGGCTGTTATGGTGCGAAAACTTGCTGTGTGGGCTGCTGTATTAGAGCTGCGAAGAGTCATTGATATCTGGGGGAAACGCTTTACCAGAGTGAAACTACTTTAGCAGAAGTAGCTTGATTACCTGATATTTGATTGGTGCATAAACTCGGTAAGCTAATTTTTATCTTTTAGAGAGAGTAGAAGTTATAGAGAGATGATAGCTGAGGTGAGGGTTGCTCAAACCATTATTGTAACTTGGTTATACAAAAAAAAGTGAAATGTATCACAATTTCTAAGCATTTAAGAGATGATTTCATTTATAGCCATCGACTTCCACAGAGAGGGATGTATCAGTGCATGCCGTGATCCCTGTCTATCATACCAGTTAGACCGTCACTGAAAATGTCCTGGAAAAGTCCTGGAAAATGACCTCTTCACAGTCACAGACAGTGTATACAGTGAGCACAGATTTCTTTTCTTTTTTTTTAAAAGGCTGGGAATGAATGTGTTCTGTTTTGTTTCTTCCAGAATGTATGCTAATGTAAACCGTCGCATAAGCCTTTCTCATTTCAAGTATCTTGTGAACCTACTGTATAGGTAATATTAATAAACCTACTGTATATGTGTATATATATATCCAGCAAGTGTGCGGATGTGTCCCTGGGGTAACAGGCTGACAGAAGGTTATTGTTAGAAAAGTCTCTTTCATGTGTTTTGCTTTGTTTCTAATTCCTGTCAGCTGGCCTGAAGGGAGCCAGGCTGCTTCAGAGACCCGCTCTCATTGGACCTTATCTCTTCCCACTGCAAGGAAGATAAGGCAAAGAAGCTATTTGCCTTGTTAATATACCCTCTCACACACACATGCATCTCTGAGTGACAGAGGAAGCAGAACAAGAGTCTCTCCCTTTGCTCTCACGTTTGACTCTTATCTAATCACAGATAAGCAGTTGCCTCTGACATGCCTTTTGTTCATCTTTCTCTCTGCTCGTATCTCTGACTTGTTCGCCTGTCATTCATTCTTGTGTCTTTTTTGTCTTATTTGACATTTTTGTGTTTGTTTTTAACTTAAGAGCTAATTTGTTTAATTTCGTCCTGGACATGTTTCGGTTCAGTAAGATGCGTCCACCTCTAATGCGATGGATAAGATTCATTACATCCAGCGTTTATATTACAATTGACCATTTCTTCGTCAGCGGTCACTGTTGCTGTAGTTGTAGTTAAGTTAGTTTGCAAATAAGAAAAAGGTGGCTTCAGAAATGCACTGAAGCCTGCTGAATGAGTGTAATTAACAAACTTGCATTGCCAGAGCACGGGCCAGCTCACAGCAGCCAAATTTTTTAGCTCTGCCTCAAGGCTTTTGCACTAATTTTGAAAAGGTTCCACCAAATGCCCTGATTAAAAAGCTGTTGACCCAAACAGTTTCACTTTTCCTCGGCACAGGCTGTGAAATACAAAGTAAGTCAACGTAGTGTACTCGTAGTGTTTTTTTTTAATTACAGCTCCAGCAAGCGTGCTGTAAATGTGGCACTCAAATAAAGCTGGCCTTTGCTCTGCTCAGCAGCATGACAAGACAAAAAGTCCTGGAGGGCTGCATCTCTGAATTAAAACAGTTAGCTCAGCATAGCATCCAGATTAAAAGGATGGGTCAGGAGATATTCAATATTTGTCTTATTGTTGACTAACCCAACAAAGAGACTTACAATTGATCTCGCTAACAGAATCTGATGTATCTTATCATTTTGTGCTCTAGAGCTCCATTGTTGTCCAGAAACTATTTAAAAACACATTTTATTTGTGAGCCGCTGCCTTATACGATACTAGGTGACATGTACCTTCATTGTTGTTTACCTGGGCACTGAAGTTAATTTCCCCAATTCTACATTCATCGTCCTGTTGTCGTAAATACTCATAGAGCTCCAAATGTGTATTAATCCGCCACTTAAAACAGTCCCCAACAAACAAAAGATTTATGTCTTCATCATGTCTGAAACATATAGAGGTCACTATTGCTCTTTGATTAAGCAAAAGTATTTACTTGATTAATAGATGGAATAATCGCAGATTACTTGGCTACTAAAATAATCTTCATGAGGAAAGACTGTGCGATCTAAGTGTCAAAAAATGATGTCCCATGTCTTTTCCCAACTGCTTTTGTTTGACCCTGACAGAAAACGTCAAGGAAAGATGTGAAGAAGAATGTGTAAGGACTTAGCTGGAGTTCAGACCAGATCAGGTGGTTCAGCGGAAAGTCCTCCCATTCATTTAGAGTGGCGTAGTGTGTTTGGGCTGTGGCGTCTTTTTCAACTTGTGGAGAAACAACCCAACGTCACCCTGTGGTGACCGTTCACGTAACCGACGATCAGACTCCATTTTGAGGCGATGTGAGAGTCCTGTACAGTCAACAGTAAACATCCTGCCTCTGTCACTGCCACAAGAACGTTTTAAAGAACTACGGGAGTAAAAAAATTAAATGTAAACACTTAACTACCTAGGAGTTTGTGCAACAGCTGATTGTTTCCTGCAACAAGCCCCAGCACAGTCGCTCTGTCCCTCCGTCTCTCTTCTTTCTCTCTTTCTCCGTAAAAAATGGAGCTGCCTTAAAGTGCGGTCGGAAAATCAAAGATCATAACAACGATCCGATGAAAAAACAATATATAAAGAAATATAAAGTCGCTTGTGCTACATTAGGGGGTTGCAGGACGCGTGAATGCAGCCTGAGGAAAAGACAGATGATATTGGCGTGGGTCTGCTGTGGTGAAACTGCAGGGCTTCTAAAAACACGTCAAACCACGTTATGCTGCCGTAAAAAACAAAATCATTTTTTCAGTTCATCAGCGCATGTTCCTCTCTGACCTCAGTCCTTGCTCCAGACGCAGAGCTCTGCAGGTCAGCTTTTGGCTCCGACTTATATGTGCTGGGAGGCAAAAAGAGTCCAAATCTTGTTGGGTGAAAGTGCGTCGTGTCCTGCGGCTCTCTGCTCAATATTAATGCCCAGCGCCTGCTGCGTGCCTCCTAACTCCTCACCAGGCAACTCACTGCTCTATGGGACTTACAGTCCAATTACATCAGCTATCTCTAAGGCTTTGTTATCAGGCGTGTGTGTGTGTGTGTGTGTGTGTGTGTGTGTGTGTGTGTGTTTGTGTGTGTGTGTGTGTGTGTGTGTGTGTGTGTGTGTGTGTGTGTGTGTGTGTGTGTGTGTGTGTGTGTGTGTGTGTGTGTGTGTGTGTGTGTGTGTGTGTGTGTGTGTGTGTGTGTGTGTGTGTGTGTGTGTGTGTGTGTGTGTGTGTGTGTGTGTGTGTGTGTGTGTGTGTGTGTGTGTGTGTGTAGTCCTCCGTGATGTCTTTTGATGTTATACTGGTGCTTTTAAGGGCTAATACAGCAGGCCTGTCTTTCTCTCATGTCTACCCTGGCTTTGAAAAAGAAGGAAAAGTTTGTGTGTGTGTGGATCTGAGGCTTTTTTCTTTTTTTCTTGCAGACAGCGGTTTGACAGGTATCGTTTGTTTAACACTGGTGCTACACACAGCCTTACAGGTCTTTGTTCTCTCCTCAGCTTGTCTGCCTGGCTGTCTCTCTTTCTAACAGTTTTTTGTTTTCCATAACAATAGTTTTTGTTTCTTAATCCAGTTTACCTGCTTGATTGTCTCTCTGTCAGCCGTCCTATTTGTCTGTAGGATCTGTCCATCCATTGTCTGTTACCTCTTATGTTGCTCAGAGACTGCTGAAGCCAATCCCAGCTAACATAACATTTCATCTGCAATGGAAGCATTTTTTAGCCAGACTTTTTCTTTGACATAGGTATTGTTGTTTGTTGTATATTTGTGAAATCCTTGGTTTACATGAAAGCCGCTTAAAATGTATGTCTTCTAATTATTAATAATTTTGCCTTGCTGTATGTGTAAATAGGCAACTGTTTGCAAACGCGTTCTCTTTATCAACTTGATAAGGTTACAACAGTATTTCAATGATTTGTTTAACCTCAATTACCATCCGCATAGTAGAATTTGGGTAGACTGAGTGAAAGCATTTATCTTATTTTACCTTAAGATATCTATATCTATATCTTATGTAACTATTTAAATATATAAATAGTTATTTTTATTTTATTTATATATTTTTTTACTTTAAATTTGTATCAGTGGTTTGTCACTAAAGAGGTGTTTTCACATTCCTCCCCTGAAGGAGGAGATGTCTGTGCACATTCAAACGTATTCCGGCAGCTTTAGTTGGTACGTCACTAATCCTCTTACCAATTACTGTCTAATATGTAAAAACAGTATTTGAAAGGGGAACAACTTCGAAACAACACCAGCAAAGAAAGCTCAGAACGGACTGTCAGTACAGAGAGAAACACACTGCCATCATAGCTGTCAGACACTGACAGTTATATGCTAACAAGCTAACAAACAACAAAAAGTAATAAAAGATGCTAACTACACTTAGCATTCTGATGCATCTAGCGGTGGCTGATTTTAGTGACAACAGACTCCTCATCTGAGTCTGGGTCAGGCTGAGTCACAACCTTGAGTGAGCATGGAGCCAAGGGCTGGGCCAGATCCAGAATTTCTCAATGCGGGAGAAAGAGTAGATGTGCTTCCAGTCTCTTTTCTGAGTTTTGAGTTACAGAGTAGTTTTTACATAAAAGGAGGTTTGCCAGATTCACTTTTCTCTGTACCCACTATGGTTCTGTTGTTGCATTTGACTGACACGTCAGTACGCTGTCCTCCATCATTGAGCTGAAGTAACAATAAAGTTTTATAGCTGTGACAAAATCTCACACACAGACTATTATATATCCTTTTGGCTGGATAGGACTGTTGACAATCGAAAGTAAACTCCTCAGAGCCGTTGTGTTTTCAAAACAGCCTGAAGGATGAGACATTAAATTCTTACAGCCATATTGATTTTGTTGCCTTTTGTCTAAATTTAACAGCCGTCTAAACAAAAAAAAGCCTGTTCTCTGCAGACTCAATCTGTCACTTGTAAGATACCGCTACTGTTTCTTTGTTGGCACAAGATATTTGGGTTCCCTACAAAAAAGGCAAAAGTTACCCAGTGATACCTTAGTTTGAGCACATACCAATCCAGACCTGTTAGTTTGTAGATGATTTCAGATACGGATGTAAATGGCCTTAATTCACACATAAAACTGTAACATTTAAAAAAAAACAAACACTTTTTTAATGCCAGAGCATTGATAAACCATCCATCTGTTCGATCAAACTGTTGAAAGGGACTGTCCTTAGACTAAAGGGTCTAATTTAACAAAAAGGTCTCAGCTACAGACTTTTGCACTGACTGGCTGTTCTCATTCATGGTTTGTACATAAAACTAAGAAAAGTAATTTGTCTGTGTGTAATGTATTCATCACAGTACAAACAAAGCAAAGAAGGAAATCAGGCTATGTAGTGTAAGACTGGTGAATGGGTTCCTATCACCTAGGCGGACCAGTCTTATGTCCCTGAAGTACCAAGCCAGTTTTTCTAATCCTAACCAAGTCATTTTGTTGTCTAAACCTAACCGACACCCTTTTTAACGCAACCATTCACCACTTCTGGTCACCGGTTTGTGCCTATTTCATAGGATATCATAGGAATTGTTGATGAGTATACGTTGTTGACATTTTCCAGTGACTCTCTGACATTTAGACCCCAAAACATTCATTTGAACAGTTCTGATTTATTCCGTGCTTTTTCAAAATTACATCTGTTACTGTTTTGTCACAAATTGAACCCAGGTCATCCTCTCCTGGCGTGAATCTCTTCACACGCCGCCTCCAGTCTGTTTAACAGATATAGTGAATGGCGATGCTGTGGCTGGTTAAGCTGTAACACCGGTTTTGGTCTGGCTCTTTACGGTCTTTGGCCTTGTTGAACTGTTTGAGTGAACATTTTCCCTTCAGATGAAAACCTTCCAGGGTTCCAACTGAGACTTGTTGTCTGACAACACCGGCTCTCCTCTGGGACACTTGAATGGCACTTCACTTTGCTTTCTCTCTCTCCACTTGTTCACTCTGATCCTCAGTCTCTCTCATTTCCACTTTTAGTCTTTTGTTCCAGGAAGTATATTCCTCTGAAATATGTATTAGTGTTAGCATCAGTTTATTTTGTGTGGGCTATATTTGTCCCACTACCCTTCCTGATAACTAACCTTCCCGCTGGAGTGAATTAATGTTGGTTTACCCGTAAATGGCCTTTTTATTGTGTTAGCCGGTTGTTTTTTGGCAAACTCAAGGCTACTTTAGCAAATGTGATGTGTTGGTCAGCAGTTTGTGTTGTTAATATGGTAATCATGTGTATTGTCACTTAATACTTTTGTTAGGGTTATCAAACTGTTTTAAGTAGGGTAAGTGAAGTGTATTCATCCGGAAAACCTGTCATTATTTCAGCTTTTTTTTATCCCAGATGTGTCAGCTTCCATTTTTCATTGTTGGATAATTATGTTTCCATGGCAACTGCTTCCAACCCTGTAGGATCAGCTGCTGATGCTCCTGACCACTCACAAAATGTAAACAAAAAACAAACTGCCACAGTACACAATTGAACTTAAATAGTACAGCCTGCATGAGGGAACAGACGTCATACATTTTTATTTTATACTTGGAAATGTATCCAAATATACCATTTTGTTGTGCGAGGTCAGACAACTGCTTCTTTATCAGGGGAGATGGATTTAGATTTGAGTTTAAAAGTTTAAGTGGTGTTTCATTGTTATTTTTCTGGTAGGTTGTTGCACATTTTTGTGTTCCAGGTAGATATAAGTTGTCTTGTGCTATAGAGGGATTTGAGGTGAGGACAAATGTTCCTGTACCTCCATTGCAGAGCATGGGAGCTTCTTCCATTTCACCAGTGCACGGAGCTCCGCGCCCACCTGCTGGTAAAATCTCTACCGACATCCGGCAGGAACTCCTGAAATTCTGCAAAATTGGAGCCGGAGGTATGCTGCCTCTCCAACATTTTTTAAAAATCCACTGCGCTCCATCAAAAATCCTCCCGCTCCGCTCACCTACTCTGCTCCATTGACATCAAAATAATTTTTATGGAACAGAGCAAAAGTGTTTTTCATTCTCCAATATGCAGTCCTCCTCTCAAGCTGCTTGACCGGAGCACATGTGGTTTTCCATTTTTCCCCCCCGAAGCTAAGATCAAATGTGAGCCAGGGAGCAAAAAAATCCAATCACAAGTGGCCGCTTGAGAGGCACTTGAGATGCGTGTAAATGTCAGGTATGAACTGCAATCTGTCTCAGGTGGATCGAGACATAATCTCAATATGAGATATTCAGTCCAAGCAGATTCCCACTCTCCCACCAGACTGGACACTTAATTGCACTTGTGCACGGACAGAGCTATATAACTGTTGCTGCTACAGAACGTGCAAGGTCCTGAGGCTTTGACTCACATTGTTTAAGACGTCCAACTATTGTGAAGTCCTTTACTACATGATACAATAAGCTGATATTAACAGGTGCACTGATGTGCATCCTGACAAAACTGACTCATCTAGAAGCATCACTCAACTTGCTCACATTGCAGTTTTTATCCCCCCTCCCCCAACCCATCTAAACCTGCACTCCTCCCCCTGTAACTTTCCCACCGAAACGGCAATTTTCTATGTAAATTCTCTTTCCCTATTCGTCTTCATTTCCATAGCTGCACCGTCAAAAGAGCTGACTGTCAAAAATATGCAGAGTCAGCGTCAAGCGTGCCACCAGAGAGGAGAGGAAACAATATCAGGTGTTGATTCTCATTGCGTGTGAATGCACACGTCTGTGTGTGTGTGTGTGTAATAATATGCAAGAGCGAGAGAAAGATTTCTAATATTAAGATGAAGGATGAAGCCAAAGCATTTTACTTTTCTTAAAAAGCGCCTCTGCCTCTCGTGCCAAGCGTCTGTCAAACTCAGGAAAGGCTTCGAGCAGTGAACCCAGAGAAGATCAGAACGTTCTGACATCGCTGTCGTCGCGGTTTGATTGACGCTATCTTGACGATTCTACGTTTTACTGCCTTGTGGGACAGTGAAAGCGGAGTTGATGTATATTGGCTTTAAATTTTAATATTGGTTATCTTGTTGGATTTGTTGGGATGCGTTAAGCAGCATGGATGCAGGATCTTTGAAATTATAGCAACAGACGCTGTAAAAAGATTTAATTAAATAAAAAACATTTAGCTTCACCTGTGCACGTACAAAAGGAAATTTTGCTAAACTCTAACTGTTAGAATTTGTTCAGTGCATTAATTAATGATCATTTTAAGCCTGGACAAAGACGAGAGAGTTTTTTACATAGTGTGGGGTTGACAAATGCTGGGTGTGGACAATGACATCCAGTTTACTCAGACGACAGTTTGTGTGAAACTCCTTAGAAACCAAGAGACACATGAGAAAGGCACAGGAAGCAACACAAAGAACACACTGATATGCACCATAGGTTCTTCTTTTTGGCCAATTCATACTGCTCTATCAAATGAATAGAGTTATTCTGCACATAATGGCTGCACAGGATTCAAGATGAATGTAGGCAAGAGCCTGTGAATGTGTCCGAGTATGTCGAGCTCAAGTATCTAATTATCAAGTAAAACCAGTCTGCTGTCTGCTGCTATATCACCTGCAGGTTTTATGACAGGCTCAAGTTGTGTTAGATGAGGTCCATAGATTTGTAACTACAGCATCTGCTTTGAGCAAACGGGTTCACTTGTTACACTCTGCCGATCATTACACCCTGCTACTGTCAATAAAGACACAGATGTGAAACAGAAGCTCACTGCACTTTATTTTGAAAACTAAAATCCACTAAGCCAGCAGTGCTGCGTGGCTCGTTAATTTGATTTAAAATCCACAACACTGATATTTCAACTGTCATTATCTCTAGTAACCTAAAATATTTCTGATAGTGACAACATGAAGCATGAATTGAGCCAACAGGAGCAACAGATGATAACTCGTGTGTGAGGAAAAGCTCTTCAACTAGGGCTGCAACTAAAGATTATGTTCATTGTTGATTCATCCGATAATTTATTGTGGGTCAATCTCTTTTGTCTTCTATAAAAACAGTCAACGATGCCGATGCCAATTTCTAACAGCCAAAGGGGATAATGTAAAAACCAACCACATAAAACCCCCCAAATAATCATCTATTTACACAGTAAAGGAGGCCATAATACAGTTTTATGAACAAATCCAAAAGCCAGTATGAGTATGTTTGTGAGTTAGTTTGAGTATTAAGGTCCTGTTGTTTTATGTTGATTTAAGGTCTTTGCATTGTTTGTCGTTTCTGTATGGGTAGCAGACCTATCACTGTATCACTAGAGGACTTTCTATCAGCCTTGTTCTCCAGCACGTTCTTTCTTAAAACAGCTGGTAGTTGAGGGGGAGTTAGAGTTTTATTATTCTGGACAGTAAAAGCTATTCTTTGGGGACCTATCCCTCCATTTTAACACCACAGCAAGCTACCCAGGGAATATTTGATGCTGATGTGATCCGGTCCAGAAAACTTGGAAATGCTGAGGTTAACTTTTACCAATATTTCCATATTATTCAGATGTACGTGACTTCCAAGTAAAGCCATCTGTTACCACGGTAAATAATTCTCCCTGAGGTGTTCTGCGGGGAAATGTTTTTATACCTCAGAGAGATTTGCACTGGTTAATGTCAGCAATGCTTTCAGTTCAGCGTCTTCTCTGCTGTCTAATCTCTGCACAGAATACATTGTTGTAAGTTGCTCAAGTTCTTTGTTCTGTAGTTTGTGCAGTTTTTCTTTGATTTGCATATCAGACATGTAAATCAGTAATCGTATGTATAGGCTTTCTGTTTCTCTCCTGTTCCTCCTCTATTGCCCAATGCTTTACTTTAATTATTGCTATTTTGTCTCCTCAAGCCAATGTTAATTTTTTTCACCACCCTACACCCTATGTTTTCCCTCCCTCAAGCAAGTTATGAAACCCAGAGAGAGAGAGATGAGGACAGAGAAGAGTAACCATCACACAACGGCAGGCTTCTTAACCACTGAAAGCTGTCACCTCCTGTGTGTGTATGTGTGTGAAGCCTAAGCCTCTCCAATACAGCTGTCAGGGCAGCAGCCTGCAAACGGGCCTCATTCAGCCGTCACCCAGACAGTCGTACACTGACTTACTCTTTCCACATTTAGTCTGCACTCATTTTTCAGTTTTGTCCGCACCGATTCATCAATTCATGCAGGCAAATGTAAAACTTCTGGGCCTTTTTAAAAAAATAAATGCTACTTGAAGCAGAATAGACTGAAATACATGATATATTTTGCAACTCAATCATCAATAATAATTAATGTGTCACTGTGGATGTAAAACAGGTTCTCCACAAATCAGAGGGCTGGCGGTTCGATGCCTGGCTCCACATGGTGTCCTTGGGCCAAACACTGAGTGTGTGAGTGTATGTGTGAGCGAGAGGCCAGTTGTAGAGCTCTTTGTCTTTTAAGCTAGACAGCTCTATTACAAGTGCAGTCCATTTACCATAAATAACACTTTGCTAGTCCTGACTGAATATGAGAGAGTGAAAATAAAATGAAAATATCTGATGCCTTTAAAACGAGAATAAGAACTTGCTTTGGATCATTTTCTCTGACTTCTCTGTAAAGGTCGTTCTGCAGCTGTATTCCCCTGCCAGGCTCCTCTGTTGACACACAGTACTTACCCATGATGCCCCTTGCACCTGACATTAGGGCAACATTTATATCTGTACGTATCTTTTGATAGCACTTTTATTGTATCATCCTTGTGTGTATGCAAAAGGAAGTGTATCATCCATATGAGTATGCAAAAGGAAGTGTTTGGCCTCATAAGTGATGTTATGATGCCACAGTATAAACATGCCTCATAGATACCATATAAAGATCATTTGATGTTGTATGGCACTGGACAACTGTCTTGCAACGGAGGCAAACAATGACCCCTGCATTCAACAAAAACAATTTAAAATGTAAGAACAGTAAATTAATGTATATGTAAATATAACTGTTATCTTATAAAAAGATTTTCCAATCATGTCATTTACGTAAGAAGCAGATTGATTGCTTAGAGGCAAGACATGAATTGAAAGAAATATAGTTTCATGGAAAGAAGAATAGTTTCATTGATAAAGACAAGTGAGATTAGAGTGCTGCAGGGATTAGAGATGCACCATCCAGTTTTTTCCGATCCAGTCCGATACCGATAACTGGGCTGAGCGTTTTGGCCGATACTGATCCAGTACTATTATTGAATGAATGAAGCGTATAACTTGCCATGTGAGTGAAGGCATCAGGCTTGACGTAAACATTTAGTCTTGTACTTTCATGTAAAGTGCTCTGCAAACAGATATTTTAAAATGTAATATAAAAATCATAACCGCTGTTGCAAATATAAAATTGAAGTGACTAGATCGCTGTTACTGTATTGCTGTGTATGATAGTAATAAAAAAGAAAAGAAAGAAATCCGATCCAGCTAATTATTCAATATCGAAGCACATCTCTAGCAGGGATGACATATTTTTCTAGGCCATTGGACTAAAAACCCATTCAAAAAAACTTTGACTTTGAGACGAGGGAGCCATAAGTGCAAAAATGCTAACTCACATATGAGTTTTAGGTCTCTTCCTGCAGAACTCCATTGGAGAGGAAGACAGGAACAGAGGACGAGGAGAGACTTTCAGGAGGTCTCCTGGAGTGACGGGGTTGTCAGTGAAATGAGCAGGGAGCAGATGATGAAGATCAGAGGGGAGGAGAGGGCGGGGTGTCAGGGTCCAGGTGGAGAAAGAGGCATGCGATGGTGTCCGCTTGCGTTGCTCGCTCTGTCCCCACAGACACTGCTGTATTCTGGGCCACATGTCCCGCAAGGCTTTCTGGGTGATTCATCTTAGTTAGGGAGCTGTCCAGGCAACTCTCTGCAGACTGCAACACATAATCATACACATACACACACATACACACACACACAGGCTGCCAACATTTGTGGTTAGAGAACCGGACCTGGAAACCTGATTGGGTGGACACACACACACACACACACACACACGCACGCACGCACGCACGCACGCACGCACGCGCACGCACGCACGCGCACGCACGCGCATACTACCACATACTTGTGTTATGTTAAAATCCTTGTAAGGACCTTCCACTTCCATCTCAACACTCACAACCTCACATTCAAACAACCTACACCTCATTCTGTACTCTTAAACTTAAACCCTAATAGAAGCCTTAATTCATGTAATTTATCTTCGTAGGGGCTAAACACACGTGTCCCCACACGAGAACAAGGAAAGCAGAGGGAGGGCACATAATTTCTGTTAGTTATTCTCCACTTACAAAGACATTAAGGAGGAAAATAAGGTAGAAATACATCTGTATAACTTTATAGTAGAGCTTTAGTTTACTGATGATGCTCATGTCGGGGATCACCTCCTCTAAACTCTCACTAAAAGCCAAACATATTCAGTTTTCTATCGTATTCTAGAGGAAAACTCATGAATATTCTTATTTCTGAGGCTGCCCTTTGTTACATGTTAACTTAAAATATTACTTTCACTTAATAGTTACCATAGTAGTCAGAGATTGAGATTGTTTTGTCAACTGCTGGTTTCAAAGTTAAAGCCTCTGTACTCAACATCGACAACATTAATATGGTGGCAAACAAATATTTGGAATGTAAAGATATAGTGGCGTAATGGCCTCCTGAGCAGTGAAAGAAGTCACTCTGCGTGTGTTGTAATCTGAGCTTCTCTGTGAATGTATGTTAGTCCCTCCCTTTGGCGTCAGTATTTGATGACCTGGGAATGAGGACAGGTTGTTGAACTGGTGGCCCCTCCTTTTGTGTTCATGTCCCGCTTGCTTGTCTGATCGCCCTCGATTCGCCTGAGATATGCCCTGCCCAGGATCCGTGCTCATACGAACGGTTCCCGATACTAACAACGTCCTGGTTGGGGCGGTTAATGGCGGAAAGAGCAGACCGAAGTGCAGAGCAGCAGCAATTAGCAAGCCAGTGGGAGCACTATTGCGCTTGCTATGCCATCTGTGAGCAGACTTAAAGGTTAGAGAAGCGAGCTTGTGACTGGAAGGTTGAATGTCAATCCTCAGACGGGCAGGATAAATCTTGGTGGGGGAAGTGAATAAGCCAGTGCTTGGCCCTCCCTCGTTACCACCACTGAGGTGCCCCTGAGCAAGACCCTTGTCTGCACTGGAGCTGCTCAGTGGCCAGCAGATCAGACTGTGGTTGTACTTGGCAAGCAAAGTTATTTGTTGAATGTTTTTTTGGGTTAATTGTTTTATGTCGGATAGGTTACGTGTGACACTTTTCAAATATAAAACTTTAATTTCTTATCCTTTTGCTATGTATGTATTGGTATAAAATGTGTAATTTACCTCAGATGTAAGGTGCTGGAATCGCCTGCAAATAGACCTTGAAAGTGCTTGAAAAGTGCTTGTATTTGACCTTGGAAATGCGTACGAACGCTGCGGAATAAATGAAGGTCATACTGTAAATAGTGTGGTTGGAAGCTCCAGATTCAGAAAGAGTGAATGAGGCGACTTGGAGTTGAAATTTATTATGTTGGCTTTTTTCAGCTAAACTTTAACTTACCTTAATCAGAAGGCACAGGGGGTTTGTTTTCAACCTGTCTGCTTATTTGTCTTCTCATCGCAAGTTGGCAAGAACTCCATATTTTCACCCCATGGCTGTTTGGAAAGTTGCCTCAAAAACAAATAAATAAATTAGACCAAGCTTCCAGAAGACTTTTGTTCTGCAAAGGCACCACTGTCTGGATCAATCTGTTTAGATTTAATGCATTCCAGTTATTGATTTCTTTTTACAACCATGACCGGTGTACTTCTAAAAGGTAAACAGAAGATCAGTCGACCCTTATTCACAATGTTTGTGTGTCTTGGACATCAACTTACTTTTCTCTTTCTGAAATTTGAACCTCTGTTGATACGAAAAGTTTCACCTGAAAATGCCTGTGTTGTTTACACCTCACGGACAGTTGGCCTCTTCATGTTGTTGACAGTGGTGAGAAGCAATCTCTACCTTGTACAAAATACATCAGTCATGTGTGTGAAAGCTGTATTGACTTATCTGATGTGCTCACTTCCCCTCAAGCGTCCTCGCTTACTTCATTTAGTCACTCACTACAGAAAATATCCCGCCAAGCCTATCAGTAGCCTCCAGAGAACTTGTCTGGCCTTTTTCTATTGAAAGTGTTTTGTGGTTGAAATTGTTTCTGCTGTCTCTTGTTTTCTTTGTTCTGGAAATATCCTGAAACTGAAACCTAACCTTCTAATCCTACATCTGGATTTAGAACCCTAAACCAAAATAGCAGTCTTAAAATACCCCACAAAGAGGCTGTAATGTCTTCAGTTTATACAAACACACTAATTACACACACAAGAAAACCTGGGTTTACGAAGCGAACAAGCTGTATGAATGTAACTGCATTTTAAATAGACTCATTCTTTGGTTTTGTCTTTTTCCCCTCTCTCCCTGTCTTCATTCTCACGCTATCTCTCTGAAACACACTTTGCACTCATTGTGTGGATTAAGTGACTTTGTGGAGGACAAACATGAAGGCCAAAACTTCCAGGGGAAAGGAAGTAGAGCAAATTCTCTTCCTCCCTCTCTCTCTTCATTACTCATCTCAGGAGCTTTAACCTGTCCTGTTGTGTCTCTCTTTGTCTTCTCAATGATTATCTGGCCTTAATTATCACCATCAGTTATGTCTGGTGTTCATCTGTCCACTGTCACAATCTGGCTCTCAAAAATACCTCTGTATTTTTATATTTTATCTCTGTGTTTTATTTTGTAGAGATGTTCTCATTTACGACGTGGCTTTCAAAAGCCTACAGCAAACTTTCAATTATTTAGTGGTTCTTCTTTGGTGAATTATGTTAGTCGGAGGGTGGAACAACCAGTTAAAGTATTGCACTAAATCCTAATTCTACTTCCTCTAAACCAGGGGTGGGCAATTCCGGTCCTGGAGAGCCACTGTCCTGCATGTTTTAGGTTTCTCCCTACCATAACAAACCTGAGTCTAACAATAATTAAACTGTGACGAGCATCAGCTTCTTGATAATAAGCACATCATTAGAATCAAGTGTGTTAGAGCAGAGAGAAACCTAAAACATGCAGGACAGTGGCTCTCCAGGACCAGAATTGCCTACCCCTGCTCTAAACGATACAGTGTATTCAGATATGCCTCTACATTGTAATAGTCCATTTGTAATTGATCAAAATGCATATCATATTAGGAGCCTGAGGTATATTGGGAGCTCAACGGATACTTTTTTGATAACGATCCCTTACATCTGGTCAAAAAAATAGTAAACAAGAAGTTGCCTGTGCTCTCCGGTGTCAGTCTCTTTAGATAAAAAAGCTCTGGCACAGACACAGCCCTCATTTTCCTGTAGAACCACATGATAAACCACAAACCAGCAAATATAACCTGATTTAGAGAAAACCGGGAAATGTGTGTTTTTAATGGGGAAAATGTGCGTGCGTGCGTGCGTGCGTGCGTGCGTGCGTGCGTGCGTGCGTGCGTGCGTGCGTGCGTGCGTGCGTGCGTGCGTTTGTGCGTGCGTGCGTGCGTGCGTGCGTGCGTGTATAATTCAGTTGCTTATTAAAGCTTGTTGGCAGTTTGCTTGATGGCCTTGGACACAAGGTGTGTTTAATTTATTCTTCTGTGGGTCCCTGGGAGTGTTTTTATTTTTCCCCTCAGTGTGCTGCTGGCATTATTAAAGGCATTAATCTCTGGGATCTTATGCCTTGTTATGACTCAATCCTATTCCCACAGTGCAGCCCGAAACACACACACACACACACACACACACTGGGGTTATTTGGTGTCAACAGTGCTACCACAAATCGTAACTTGAAAACACAGTCCTGTAAGTCCCTTTGAAATAGGATATAAAGTAAAAGTTATGAAACATGAAGATATTAAAAACAGATTGAGTGTGTGTGTGTGTGTGTGTGTGTGTGTGTCTGTGTGTGTGTGTGTGAGGGAGTGTTTGTTTTTGATCATTTCATGAGATTAAAGTAAACAATCCATAACCTCCAAGATGATGTTATTAGGGGAGGTGTTGGCTTTTAGATCAGGTGCAGGAATGTAATATGAGCAACAGAAAGTCCAGAGAAAACATCGCTCCTGGCGTCTTTGCAATGTTAAACATATGAACCCTTTGCTGCTTCTCACTCTCAAGGACCTGCGGCTGTATTCACAAAACATCTTCAGGCTACAAGTAGCTCCTAACTTGTTGATGTAGGAGTAACTCTTAAGTGCTAAACCCAGCTCCTAAATCCGTGAAAAGGTTAGGAGTGAAGAGTACTGACTGAGATCAACCCTTTGAACTCTTGAATAGAAATGGTTCGCCAGTGCCTGCATTAGTATTTTTGAGTATCAAATGCTTCATATCCGTAAAGTCTGTCCAACCTAGGCTAAAGGCTATTAAGTAAGTATTGAAATGATGTCAAAAGTACAACAACAGAAATTTGACATGTTTTTTCATCAAATTTGACAATATAAACACATAAATCCAAAAGATGTCTAAATGTATATGCACTAAGCACTCTAGAAATGATTTGAATTGATAATTACCTTTTCTTTAAGTTTTTGAGATCTGCTCAATTTTATGAGTTTAAAGGCGTTTTGATAGTTTCATCTGCAGTTAAAACAAAGTGGGTGTCACGTAACATGATGGCGTCATCTCAAGTCTAGAACACAATGACAGAAGAGACCGGAGCTTTAACTTCCTGCTGCAAAACAAATGAACTCTTACTGTTTAATACAGGATCATGTAAACAACAAGTGCTCTAGTCAGAATTCTGAAAGTGTGAACTGTTTTCCTTTTGATTTGCACCTGTCACCATCAGCCGTAGTCATTGTAGTCGGATCATTACGAGGCCTCTTACATGGATACCTGCTAACTGTTAGACGAGCTGCCAGACATGGAAGAGCCTAACAATGAATCAGCAGCCTGTATTACTCTTTGTTTCATGTTAAATAAGTGACACTTTGCCTACATTTCATCTTTTCCTCCTTGTGCTAAAATAAAACGTTTCGTGAATACAAGCCCTGATGTTTAATCCACAAAAATAGCGTTCTCGTTACCTCTCTTCCTTCGTCCAGCAACCTTTTCCTGCCTCTGACTTTTGAAGGAAAAGCTGTCAAGGTGCCGCGTTGTTTTGACAAGAAGCCTCTAAAGCATTTCTTCTTCCTCCCCCTCTGCCCTCGTCTCTCACACCCTGCTGAGGGGTAGATCCTTTGGGAACAGAGCTGGCAGCTTGCTGACATAGTGTATGCTGTGTACCACCTCTGTGTGTATGTGAGTGTATATGAAAAGCTATTACAACACTGAAGGGGAGAATAATGGAAAGGTGATAAGAAAAGAGAGGACTGCATGTTTGTTCTCATAAGGAACAAGGTACAGGGGATAGTAAAGAGTTGTTGACACAACTTTAAAAGATAATTTGGTGAGTTCTTTCAGCTTCCTCAGGTTAAACTGGACAGGAATTTTAATTTTTTGTTTTATTTTTGACCTATTGGGTGCACAATGTATTATTCCAATTGTAAATAACATATATAAATGAGTATTTTGTTTGACAAAATTAGGAAAACATTGTTTAAGTGAACCCTAATGGTGCCTTACACAGAAAGTAATGGTCCCAGTCACTTCCACAGGCATACGGCTTAATGATTAAACACTAATGAAGTTTTGCTTGGTTACCTGTATTTAGATTCTGTATTCAGAAGTGTGTTTTTGGTTATGATAACCGTACTCCTTTGAACAACTTGTTCCCTCATTCAAAAAGCTTGATGTCATACCTCTAGTTCAGAAATACTTTGATAGTGTTTGTACTCATCTTTTGTCTTATTTGACTGCTGTTGTGTCTGTTTTATCGCAGGTCAGACATGTTTTATTCTAAATTCAAAACACTTCAGATTTTATTTTCCTCAAGAGCACTCCCACTCTACATTCAGGGTCAGGTTTAGAAAAAAGAAAGTTCATGTACATGTGGATTGTAATAGTAAACAGAAAAACTAAAGCAGACATCATGTCATTCTCCCTCTTGTCAGTGCACAGCCGCAGCCGTTCGAGTCAAGCTGCTAAATCCTTTGCAACGGTGTCAAAGTATCCTCGAGGTCTTGGGCCAAATCCCATTCTATCCTATCTGCTTGACTTAACTCGTGCCAGGAGCCAAATATGGACGTACTTCACTTTTGGAGTCAACAAAAATCAGATACCTAAGAGACACAGTAACCCCTCAGCTGAAACTGCTACAAAGCTGCCCGGTCAGATATGCTAACACAAAAGCATGGACCAGGAAATCAAAGTAAGGACAACTTGTATCTGATAGTTATTAAATGTGGGGAAAAAAGGTTTTGCATTATCGCAGAATTACCACAATTATAACATCTAATCAATAACATGAATAACACTAGTTTTAAAAAAGGTCAGCAATCAAACATTGGGAGAATAAGTCCTCAATCAGGCATTACTTGTGTTATAAACAATAAAAATGTGCAACATATTCTTTTATGCTTGTTTTACACTTGAATATTAATTGAGTTATGTAAAGCAACACTGGGCCACTGCACACACTGGTGTGTCCAAGTGGAATACAAAAAATGTACCTTTCACAAATCCAAAAATGTGTAAATTGATGTGACTGAAGTCCACAACACATGCTCAGCCTGAGATGCTGTTTTCCAAGAGATACCAAAGGAATGAGACAAAAGTAAAACATCAAACATAAGTGAGTCTAGTTTTCTCTGGATGGGAGAAGGCTTAACTTGTTCAGGAGAAGTTTATATTTTACTTTCAAGTGTAAGTTTTGTTACCTCTAAAAAGTAGAGAATCATTACAGCACCCTAATTTATATATTTCCCTTAAAGCAGCAAAAGAAGAGCTTTCTTTTGCTAGTCAGTCTGGGTAATGATGCAGAAACCCCCTAAATGCATAAAGGGGAAACACTGCTGGATGCGTTCCATGTGCAGCGCCTGATTATTCTGCCTGTTTTGTTTCCACAACTGTAAATACCTCTGTTCAATCAGATGCAGGCTGGTTCTTCCATACTTATTTTTCCTTGATCAATTGATCTGAAATCCATTTTGTTGTAGCATTAAACTGGTATTATATTGTACATTTCTTTTAAATATTCAGTGTATGTGCCAGAAAGGTTTCTTCTTCAGTTCCTGATTATTTGAGTTTTTAACCATTTTACTGGAAGGTATCTCATAATATGACCTTCCCAAAAACTAAATGGGTTAAAATTTAAAAAATTCGTGTAATTATCCTCAAGTTACATATCAGCATCATTATGGCAGAGTATCATGTTGGCAAAAGATTGCAAGAATAAAGGAAGGAGACAGGAAACAGGGAGTAAAGGGATGATAAGAGTCAAAGGACTTAGCTACAGATGTAAGCTTCACGACTTTGTTTTTCTTTACGCAGCTTTACATTTCAATAAGAGGACATAGTATGTATTTGAAACGTCAATCAAGCTTTTTTTTTTTAAAAAGAATTTGACCTATGAATTCAGTTCAGATGTTTTCTGAGACTAGTCTTCCTTTAAAAGAAAATGCTCCAAGTTTGTGTTTTTTGCAATGTGTACATAACTGACAACTGACTTTGCTTTGTATTTGTCACGTTCTGTAATTCCAAAACAACACACATGGAAAATAAATGCAGGATTAGAATTAGATAACAATTAGACCTGCAACAAGTTATCAAAATACTCGCAACTATTTTCAAAACAAGTGAATTGATTTTTCAAGTATTTGCTGGTTCCAGCTTCTCCACTTACACAGTTTTTCTGTTCTTAAACAAATCTTGTCATGCTAAACCAACAGGTGGCGACCCTATAACCCACCATTTTGTCGTCTTTCAGGCAGAGTCTGCGCAGTAGTGATCGGGCGGTAGTGACGTCCATGCATCCTCCCCACTAAACGCCAGTCAATCGCCAGTCACAGCTGTAAATCTGACTTTACACCCTGTTTTTGGACTAATGACCTGTACTGCAGCCAGCCACCAGGGGGCAATGAAGATGCTTTGGCTTCACTTAGGCAGCGCCAACAAGCTGTCCATCTTTATGTACAGTTAATGGCAAAAACACATAGAAAAGCCACATTTACATGTGGACTAGTTAAACTTAATATGTGTTTGGTGTTTTGGACTGTTGGTTAAAAAAAAAGCTGAATCACCTCAGGCTGTAGAAAATGATAGAAAGTGACGAGTTGAGTAAGCAAGAATATAATCATCTGATGAATCAATAATGAAGACGATCAATAGTTGTAGACCATTGTTTGGATGGTCAAATAACAACCAAACCCTTTTTGAGTAATTGGTCTGATACTGAATGTTGTTGTCAGTGAGGTGTCTCTCTCAAAGGGTTGGTCATGAAAATGTGAGGGAGAAACCTCTTTTAATAGACGCTGTGTGTTTTTCTGCCTTTCCTTCTCAGGTATACCGTAGGAAGGCGGTGGAGCTGGGTGAAAAGCTGCTGCCAGCCTTCAAAACGCCTACCGGCATCCCATGGGCTCTGCTTAACCTCAAGAGGTAGAACACACACACACTTATGCACACACTCGCTCTTTTTTACTCTGGTGGTATTTGAGGCAGCGGGTCTGTTTTTATAGTTTGATACTTAAAAGAGCTCTGTGGTCTGAGGCTTGAAGTGAGCCGGGTGAACACAAGCTCCTCTCTTATTCCTCTCTCGCACACCGAGTTGAGACGTTTTAGTTTTACATGACAGAGCGGGCTTGTCAGACAGAAGTTGTTTGGTTTTTCGACCAGGACGGCATGCCAGCGGCTGGCTCTGAAACTCAACTACCACTCAAGAGACAAACCCAAAGTCTCTGAGTGCTCTGACGAGGTTAGAGGCCACAGTCAGCCTTTATTAATGCACTCTGACACACACTGAGGCTGCCTCTGGGTTTGACTGCTTTACACACACAGACATGCAGAAACACGCACGTTTAAACATGGCGATATAAAGTCATTTTGTCCTTTTTTGATGTTGGATAGGATTCAGTCTGATTGATGACACATTTCTTGTCGAACTGATCCATACTGCACCGTTCTTCTCAGTGGTTTGTAAGTTAAAGGACTAAGATTTGTATCTACAGTAATTTGGCAGTAGAGTGCTAAAATGTGAAGCTACTAACGGTATTTCCTCAAAAAGTGACCGGGGCCTTTATTTACCTTAACTATAGAAGGTAACAGGTCTTTATTTGAAACAGGCTTGTTTTAGAGGCAAGCCTTTATTTCTGATTTCTTCTGTTTGATAAATATAATTGGTCAAATCCTGCTTTTGTTCTGCTCCTGATTGCCCTGTTAGTTACTGTACCACACTGTTTTATAGAAACTTAACACTTCCTGCAACACTTCACAATACCAAGGTGTTGAAAATATGATTATATTGTTGAATTTATTCAAATAAAGTAATGGAAATATACATAATGTGAAGTTGGCATGCACATAATATGACTTGTTTGTCGACCAGTATTTGAGACCCAGCCTTTATTTGAGGAAATACGGAATATTAGGAAACATAAGTCTGGAATTGGTGCATTGAAGGACATGAAAGGAAATGAAACCCTGAGGTCCACAATTAAATTATTCAATTACGTGGTAGCACTTCATTAACCTACAGTCGGCTTTTTATCTACAGATATATATCAAGAAACCAAAAAATAAATTAGCAGTAAAGTGAGACCTAAAGTATCAGTTGTACAACGAATAAGGGCTACCAACTATGTTTTTTTTCTCCTTTTTTTCCCATTATTCCTTCCACTTAGTGTATAAATTGTCAAAGCCTAATAATAAATGTCCAAGATGAGCTAGATCTCATCATTTGATGTCTTTTGGTTTCCTGTTTAGAAGCAGGAACCTGGATATAAACCGGAGCACCTATCTACTGTCACTTTAAGTTTGTTAAGTTGCCTAAACTAAACCATGCCTTGACTATATAAACAGTCCACATCAAACAGGACATCAGTATCAAAAGGAACATTCACAGGTCTGCCATCCTCCACAGCCTCTGTCAATCTCAAGTGATGAGAGAGCATTTTTTACTCCCTCCATTTTCTTTCTATCTCTCTTTCCCCAGAGACAGAAAAACGACACTGCTGTTTGTCAGATGTTAATTAAAAAGCAGGTTGTCATGACGATAAATGCGCTGTGACAAATTAATTTTCTTTCTGCCTATATGGGTGAATGGACTCTGCACCCTTCCCTCGAGTGAGAAACACCCCTGTGTGTGTGTGTGTGTGTGTGTGTGTGTGTGTGTGTGTGTGTGTGTGTGTGTGTGTGTGTGTGTGTGTGTGTGTGTGTGTGTGTGTGTGTGTGTGTGTGTGTGTGTGTGTGTGTGTGTGTGTGTGTGTGTGTGTGTGTGTGTGTGTGTGTGTGTGTGTGTGTGTGTGTGTGTGTGTGTGTGTGTGTGTGTGTGTGTGTGTGTGTGTGTGTGTGTGTGTGTGTGTGTGTGTGTGTGTGTGTGTGTGTGTGTGTGTGTGTGTGTGTGTGTGCGTGCGTCATCCCTTAGAGGCCTGAGCAGACTGCTGGTGATGATGAATTTACCTGCATGACTGAGCAGACACACATTCCCATGCACACATTAAAGTAACACACACCACACTGGCTAACGCACCGCTGAGTAGGGAACTTAAAGTCCTATTTCCAGATCAAAGCTTTCTTTCTGTATGTGACATGTACACATCAAACAAACCAGTCATTTGTTTAAAGGCATGTTTTCATTTCCATGCACTGCTTCCTGGAAATGACTTTGGCGGAGCTAAAATGTAGGCCCACTGCACTCCTGCCTAAATTGGCAGTTACGCACGCATCTCTGCACATGTACAGTATGTATGGTGGACTGGAACAATCATAGCCTTCATGGGAGAGAACAGTGGTTCTCACGCATCCTGGAAAACCTGCGAAAACATTTGACCAATTTTCTTTTCCATTGAGAAATCCTTTGGTGCCGTTCTCTTCTCTCTATGAAGAAAAACTCTCCAGTTCTGAACGAGCTGTCACCTCTCGTTCTGCATCATCCCCCTCAACTAACAGTAGTTCCTCACAGGACGCTGATTGGCTGGATAACTTCTGTCCAAATCACAAAGGCGCTATTTGCAACTTGACGCGATGGATTTTAGTGTGACATTTGAATTAAATGTTTAGAAAATAACAATTTAGGGAAAACTTTCCTTAAAAACTACTTTAAAGTTGTTTTTTATTTTGGGGGGGGGGGGGGGGGGCTAAATGACATAGTATTTGATCTAATGTGCATAGACTTTCATTCTCACTGATAGCCAGTCGAGCATTTTAGGCCCCATCAGAGGCATCTCTGACACTGAAATTGGTATGGAAACAGCTCCAACACCCCAAAATACATTTGGTTATACTATAAGCATGTGAGAGACGATTTCGCAGATAGGTTATAGACTGCACATCTTCTAAATTTTGCACACAGAGAAGAACATGTTGTTGCATCCCTGTCTGTCATACCAGCTAGATCATCACTGCAAATGACCTGGAAAAGTCCTGGAACATTATCTATAGAAAAGAGTGGGGACCCTGAAAAGACTGCCAAGTTTTTTTAATGTCCAAGGTGGTCCAGAATCAGCCAGTGTGTCCAGCTCATACCAAGAAAAAATGTTCATATCTTGCTGTATTTTGCCTTCAGGATAGCTTTTCCCTTCAGGATATTTCATTTTGTTGTCTTGCTCAAATAATATGTGGGATTAAATAAGAACTAAACTGACGCATACCCATTTAGCACACGTTCTCAATGTACTTGTGGTAAAGTGCCTTATTTATGCCTCTGATTAGGCTTCAGTGTTTATTGTTATTTCATTGCTTTCAGCTGACATTGTAGCAATTAATGTGCTGCTGTGCCTTTAGCCTACAGCTGCCTACCAACATTACACGATCATAGCTCAGAGTGCTGTACATCACAAACCTGCAATTATCATTAAAATGATCATTTATGGAAAATGAGGGGATTTAAACTTAAATGCATTCAAACAGACACAAGCCAATAACATATAATGCTGCACTAATGAATATGAAAACATTTGTAGTTGTTTATAAAACTATTTAAGCTTTATTAGATCAAAACACAGTTCAGAAATAAAAGTCTTAACCTTTTTTCAAAGTCTCCCACTTTAGATATATTGCTTTTGATGGCTGCATGTTGGACATAAGTGAAGCCGGGACTGATGGAAAACTATTCAAAGTACTCATGGAGGGTTTTTGAGATGCAACATCAGTGAAGCGGTGTTTTTAGGAGCTGTTAGACCGCCTCCATAACCTTGACCCAGATTGAAGCAGAGTAAATCTGTAAAACACACACATACACTTTCAAACGAGGCCCAATTATCATCTCTCCCTTCACCCCTCCCCCCCCCCCCTTTTACTCTCAATTCCTTTCTTCTTCTTAATTGTTTAAATAACTTTCTTTCTCACAGCCCACTCTCCTGTATTCCCTCTCCGTCCTCCCGACTCAGTCCATCCATCTTTCCTTGAGTGACCCAGTATCTTCTTCAGTTTCAGGACATGATGCCGTACTGTAGGTCCACTCTACATCTTGGCCTTGTTCTCTTTATTCCCTCTCTGCAGTTTTTCATCGCTCTGCCCTGTAGCTATCTAAAAAACCCAAGAGAGACGTCGAGAAACAAGGCCACAGTTAAACGTGTTATTGCTTCTTCAGCAAGTAAACCTGGTTTGAGTTCAGAGAACAAGAGAAATGCAATTTCCTGTGTTAGCTCTTTTTGTTTCCTTTAACAAAACATGTCAAAGTGTCTACATGTTTTTAGTTTTCATTTCTAAAGCTTTGTATTGAAATCATTGCACGGTAACATCTTAGTGGACTAAAAAAAGTATACTTTGAGTTATGGAATCTCTCTGGTTAAAGCCTGTTTCACCTCTGGACACATCTAACATCAATGATGTGGTCAGAAAGGGGCCTTCTTGCACCTGTAACCCAACAGAGGGTCCTAGAGGTCCCCTGTACATCACTGCAGCAAGGTGAAAAGGTTAAATCACATGATGTTATCTTCCAGTAATCATAAAAACAGCCCAGGCCAGATAGATCTGAGCGTAGTATCCACTATCTTTACCCCTTTATTTGCTTTTTTGTCTTTACTACAGTAAATGATATGTAATTCATCATCAAAACAATATAAGAATGTCTATTGTATATCATTTTCAATATTGTTTATTATTTATAGCATTTGGACTACGCTTTACGTTATGATCCTTGCACGTTATGATCATTTTGCACTTAACTTCTTAATAAGATGGGAAAAATTTGTCAACTATTGAATTGGCACAGGCATATACAGAAAATAGGCTTCACCATGTGGTTGTTTCATATTTACTATTATTTACTTACTGATTTTACAAAAAACTTACTATATCTTGATATATATCATTAGAGATATGAAATTACTTATAGAAGATTTTGGCTTCCCTTCGCCCAGACCTATTTATTTGTAATTGCTTTAACATTCTGGAATCAAGAGGTCTGAAAAAAGTCTCAATCTGAATTATGTTAAGAAATTTAATGGAAATTGATGCACCAATAAACCCAACTGATCACCAGACTGCTCATCCATGAAAGACCAGCAACAAACCTGCAACATGTATGTATATTGGAAGCACTGAGATTCAACAGAGTTATTCATAGGGGTGATCGGTTAGATATCTCGCCTTGATGTACAGTTGATTGATCTACAGGAGACACTTGAAACGTCCTCTGGGTCACGGATAAATCAGAGGTATGGTAGTACCTTAGCAAGGATCAGTGGCCGTCCCTGGACTCAGAGGCTCCTCTATCCCTCTCCCTTTTTCTCTCTGCGCGCATAAACCAATTGATTGCCACTAACTGAGCGTAAAATGCTGCTAAGATCAGATTGATTTGTCCAATTGATCTGCCACAAGCTCCGGGAACATCCCAAACAATTCTGGTGGCACTGCAGCCAGATGGACAAAGAAATGTTTGTCCCCTTATTCATCTTTGATAATCAGAGTAACATAATTACATCTCTGAGATGGTCGAGATGTCTCTTCCTGTATAAGATTCTGCTTCCCTGTTCCCTTTTTAGTCCTTAATTATACGTACATCAACCATACAACAATTGGTGAGGAAAAATTGAATTCATTACATTCATACAAAAGATATTGTGGTGCAGATGAACAGGTTTGGATTAGATAAAGTTTGAAAAAATGCTAATCAGTTCTTTTAATGTTCTTCATTGGTATTAAATCAAGGCATAAACAATGAACAGCCAATATTAGTAACTGAAATGCTTCTGTCTGTCAGTTATGTCAGTTGCCCTTTTAGTAATTGAATAATGATGAACTATATTTTAAGCCAGACAAGGAAAAGATTTGGGTAAAGTCTGGCAACATTTGGGGGACTTCACATGGAATCTGCTTTTCAGCCTGGCCCTAGGTGAAGAAGAAATCAGACAATTTATCCCTTAAACATTTAAAAAATGATTTTGAACTCATGTTATTACTCCACCTTAATATAAAGTAGTGCAAGTAATAGAGATGGTCTTCTAGCAGTACTTAACAAACTAACTGCTTCCTCTATTTCCTCTATTTTCTTTCTTTCTTAGTTTTTCCACACAGACAGACAGACACACACACACACACATACACGTTAGCTAGTCGTTATCTGCTGTGGCCAGTATGTCCCATAGCTCTTCTATTAACATTCAGACTGATAAAGCTTTTGCAAATCACTCCCACTGCACTGCATTCTGACTGGCCCTAATGGGATGAAACATTGTGTGAGTGTGTGTACGTTTGTGTTTGTGTTTTTTTGGGTTGTGTTGAGGTGTCTGGATCTGTGCTCCGCGCTGAAATGAACTGTTCATTTCTCTCTAGGCATCACCGTGATGATTGTATCCTCACAAAAACACATACACATCATTTTTTTTCCACTCTAATTTTCAGTAGAAACACTAAAAAGTCATTTCAAAATGTAAGTAGCATTTTGCTTTTAAATCACAAATGACAGTGGTACATTTCAGTTAGGTGTTTATTCAGAATTCCCTCTCACAGAGAAATGAAGAGCTACAAATACCTCATATACATATATATATATATATATATATATACACACATACTTACTGTATATATCAAGGTTAGCCGCCCAACGGCAGCAGACATTACAGATTGCACTAATTCAAAGAAAGTGTCTGCTGCAGCCAGACAGCTGATAAAAAACAATGTCATCTTAATGACGCTGCAAAGTTATAGCTAACTCTTTTGCCTCTGCTTTTTTACCTTATCTCATAAAAGAAAAAAAGTGTCAGTTTGGGACAGATTTACTCCTCCAGCTACAGGCTCTGAGGCTGAGGCAATCAATCCCGAGCTCTTGGGGTGCTAGAGTTTGATTAATAGGCCTGGATAGAGAATGGCTCTATTAGTACAGCCTAGAGAGGTTGTCACACGAGGTGACCCCGTGAAGTAGCACTCTGTCATGGAGCCTTTTCTTAATGTGATAGAAAAATGAACTTGCTGTGCTCTGTAATGACCGATGACGGATTATTATCATTGAGGCAGCTGGTTTGTATTTTCATTTAAAGCTACTTTCGATTGCAACAGTAGAATAAGGTCTTTAATGCCGAACAGAGGAGTAGAGTTGGGTGTCGTCAGCGTAGCAGCAGCAGAAGTCATAAAATGTTTAATTTATATTCATCTCGAACAATCAACATACTGTAGAAGAATGAAAAAAGAAAAAATGTTGAATGACGATCAAAATCAAGAAATGTAGTGAAATTCTACCCAGGGCTATAATGGTTTCTTTCTTAATGGGAGTGTGATCTCACTCCCCGGTAATTTTTCAAATTCACACTTGCCAAATACAGGATAAATCTGGGCTGTGGCAGGGACAAATTTTCAGGTCACTTATATATATATATATATATATATATTTATATATAAATTTTCAGGTCACTTATATATATATATATATATATATATATATATATATATATATATATATATATATTTTTTTTTTTTTATATAACATTTTTTAAAGCAAGTCACCAGATTTAAAATTGTGATACCGAATTGGGTTAGAGAGTTCGACGTCATAGCCATTGTATATGGTTATTATAGCATGGCTGTGAACCAATAAAATGTATCTGTTTTATTATACTCATGATATCACGATGATTTAATATCGTGTGATGCAACAGGGCGCGATTCAGGTGTGTAGAGGGGCTAAGACCGGGTCTAGGGGTCTTTACCTGATGGAGGAAAGGAGGAACCCCTTTGTATTTTTAACAAGGCCACAGTAATGAGTGCACACATGTATATACAGCAGACACACGATCACAGTATTGGTTGTAACACAGTCTCACCAGCCACCCAAACACTTTTAACAACAAAGATTTTGCATTCAGGGCATCAAGAGATTTTTTGAGAGCAAACAATCTCAAAAGCACACTCTTGTCTCAGTGCAGCTGTCCTCCGCAGTAACCTAAGGCAGTAGAAGGCAGCCATGATTTAAGGCCTCTAATTAAGTTGCTAACTGTGAATCTATCGCAATTCACGATTTCTCTGTGCCTGGAGGAGAAGGACGATAGATTTTTAAGACGACAGGAAGAGATATTAAGGGGAGAAAAGCCGGAGGGAAACAGAGGTCATGACATGGATAAGGAGGACAGACACACAAAAAACTGGGCTAAAATATAAAGACTTCATCTAAACACAAAGTACAAATGAATGGAGGAGTGCTTTCTAACATTATACTAGAGGAGCGTGAGAGCAATTCTTGGTGTGACATGCTAATTTATGGAGATGAAAATGCCTTTTCTGTTTTTCCAGGCTACTGCCTTGGCACCACAGAATTAAAATCACTTTTGTTGGCGCTGCACAATGTAGTGGAAGGTATAAAACTAGCAGGCTAGGATTTGTCATTTCACAGCTGGACAGGAAAATGGCCACTGGTGTGAGAGGTTGAATAATAAGAAGATTGGAAACCCCCAAAAGCACAAACAAGATAGACACAAAGAGAACTCCCTTATAATTCACAATCTATATGTAACGAACCAGTTGTTTCTAGGTCAAGACTTTGGATCCATATCTGTTGCGTGGACCCCTTGAGCCCTTTTTTTTGTTTCTTGGCTGAACATCAGAGAATATGTGATGTTGAATTATCTTGATGGACATTCTCATAGAGGCTGTAAGAAATGCTCTTTAAACAGCATTCGTGAGTAGTCCAGCTGTGACAGAGCTATAAGAAATGTTAACATCTCCCATATGATATTTGATATTGTAGGTTTCTCCATCCCTACTCTTGGAGAGCTATACTATCCTGCATGGTTTCGGTTTCTCCCTACTCTAACACACTGTAAAATGGGCATACACTGTACAATTTTTTGACCCGTTATATTTTCTATTTTACACATACACCGTGTGCTCTCAGGTCGAAAATAAAAAGTAATTTCTCTACCTCAGAAAATGGTAATTTAAAGACCAATGTCCATTAATGACCTTCCTCAGCAGATTAGGACAGCACAAGCATTCATCCTGTTTGTTGCCCAGTTGTTATGGCATTTTTTAGGGTGCACTCACACTGTCCTTCCGCTGTGGGCCAAAACAGGTTTTACGGGTAAAGCCTAGCTCGTTTGATCAGTGTGAGTGCAACCGCTCTGCGCCTAGCTGCAGCCAGCTGGCCGTCCACTGCCCGTTTGAGAGAGGAGGGCTTTTGTAATGTGTGTTTGCACATGTACGAGCACGAGCGGTGAAAGGTTCACGTTGGTGTGATGCGGAGGTGGAGTGTTTACTGCAGATTTGGGCGGATGAAAATATTCAAAAACAGTTGCGATGACGTCAATCAATGCGTGTGACGTGTCAAGTCAAGTCAAGTCAAGTCAGTTTTATTGTCAAAAATTGCAATATGCATGACATACAAAATGCAAAAAATGAAATTACAGTCCTCTCAGACCCAGTGCAATCGGAATATACATACAACATAATAAAAATATTAAAAATATACAAAGAGTAAAAATATACAAAGAGTAAAAAATGTAAAGTGGCAGTGGATTGTAAAGTGAATAGATAATAATAATAATAAATAGACAGTAACAGTGCAATGACATTTGTTGAATTGAGGTAGAGCGGTATTGTTCATTAAAGTGAGGTAGTGCAGTGAAGTGCAAATAGCAGTTCGAGTCCGAGTTCAGATGTAATGTGTGTGTGTGTGTGTGTGGAGGGGGGGGGCATGATGTCAGATGACGGAGGGGAGGGGAGGTGTAAGGGTGGCTGTGGCAGGGGGCAGAGTCAGAGGGGGGAGGGGGGGCAGAGTAGGGAGGGAGTTGAGTCTCCTGACTGCCTGGTGGCAGAAACTGTCTTTTAGCCTGCTGGTTTTGGCTCGGAGACTCCGCAGTCTCCTCCCAGACGGCAGCAGGCTGAAGAGGCTGTTGGAGGGGTGGGTGGGGTCACCTGCGATCCTGATGGCTCTGCGGGTGAGACGGGTGTTGTAAATGTCCGACAGGGGGGGGGGGAGAGACACCAATAATCCTCTCAGCTGCCCTCACGATGCGCTGCAGAGTCTTGCGGCAGGACACGGTGCAGGCGCCGTACCACACGGTGATGCAGCTGGAGAGGATGCTCTCGATGGTGCCTCTGTAGAAGGTGTGCATGATGGGGGTCGGGGCTCTTGCTCTCCTGAGCTTGCGGAGGAAGTACAGGCGCTGGTTTGCTCTCTTGGCCAGTGATGCTGAGTTGTTGCTCCAGGACAGGTCTTCAGAGATGTGCACTCCCAGGAACTTGGTGCTTCTCACCTGCTCCACTGCAGCACCGTCGATGGTGAGTGGAACATGCTGGGAGTGCCGTCGTCTGAAGTCCACAACAATCTCCTTCGTCTTCTCCACATTCAGGCGGAGATTGTTGTCCTTGCACCACGTGGCCAGGTGGCTCACCTCGTCCCTGTAGGCGGTCTCCTCATCGTTGCTGATGAGACCGACCACAGTTGTGTCGTCCGCAAACTTGATGAAGAGGTTGGAGCCGGATGATGGTGTACAGTCGTGGGTCAGCAGAGTGAAGAGGAGGGGGCTCAGCACACACCCCTGGGGGGCCCCTGTGTTGAGCGTGATGGTGCTGGAGGTGTTGCTTCCAACTCGAACTGCCTGTGGTCTCCCCGTCAGGAAGTCCAGCAGCCAGTTGCACAGGGAGGTGTTGAGCCCCAGCTGACTGAGCTTGTGGGTGAGCTGCTGAGGGATGATTGTGTTGAATGCTGAGCTGAAGTCGATGAACAGCATTCTGACGTAGGAGTCTCTGGTCTCTAGGTGGGTGAGGGCTGAGTGGAGGGCGGTGGAGATGGCATCGTCGGTCGAGCGGTTGGACCGATATGCGAACTGGAAAGGGTCCAGGGTTGGGGGGAGGGCAGACTTGATGTGTTGCATGACTAGCCGCTCGAAGCACTTCATGATGATGGGAGTGAGTGCAACCGGGCGGTAGTCATTGTGGCAGGTGAGGGACGACTTCTTCGGGACCGGGATGATGGTGGTGGCTTTGAGGCACGTGGGAACAACAGCCTGGCTCAGTGAGGTGTTGAAGATGTCCGTGAAGACATCTGTGAGCTCCTCAGCACAGTCTCTCAGGACACGACCAGGAATGTTGTCGGGACCCGGGGCTTTGCGTGCGTTGGTCCCTCTGAGGGATTTCCTCACGCTGTCCGGGGATAGCGTCAGCACCTGGTCGCCGAGAGGTGGTGAGGTCTTCTGTGCCGGGGTGCTGTTGTCAGCCTCGAAGCGAGCAAAGAAGTCGTTCAGCTGGTCTGGCAGAGTTGAGGAGTTGTCACAGGTGGTTTGATGGTTTGATGACCTTCACCAGGGGCCTGTGAGCTGGCATTAGCATGACAGTGGAGTGGTCTGAAGCTCCGAGGTGGGGGAGGGGGAGGGCTTTGTAGGCCCCTCTGTGTGTGGTATAAACATTGTCCAGGATATTGTTTCCCCGTGTCGGAAAAGAGATGTGTCCATGGAGTTGTGGAAACACGCTTTTGGGGTTGGCGTGGTTGAAATCCCCAGCCAGGATGAGGAAGGCATCTGGGTGGGCTGTCTGCTGCTCACTGATGTGCTGGTGGAGTTCATTCAGTGCCTCACTCGTGTTGTTGGTGGAGCCAGGTGGGATGTAAATTGCTACCAGCAATATGGCACTGAATTCCCTCGGCAGGTAGAATGGCCGGCATTTGATGACCATAAGCTCCACCAGTGATGAGCAGTGTTTACAGACCACAGCAGCGTCACGGCACCAGGCATCACTGATGTACCCTAAAGCCCGGGGCGCGGTGCGGATGGACAGTGTGAGTGCGCTCTAAGGGCTTCTCAGAGAAATGTCCGTTTTTCTTAGCTTTTTAAGCATTTCTTGAGATTGAAAAATTACCTAAATGTAGTGTGGTAACCTAGATGTAGAATATTAAAAGAAAAGTAATACTAAACTAAATGCATAAATGTAAATTTGACTGGCCTGACTTCACATCTGCGTGACGTCAGTTATGAAACAGGATGAAACGTGGGCTAAACAAATTGATTAACATTTTTCTGGCATGGACTCCTATTAGCCAAACAAACTGCATCATATCAGTCCTATCAGAGGTGGATGGTGCTGGCGGATCTCTTGATTTATAATGAACGTTTAATATCAGCTTTGATTATTTGGTAAAAGCTTTGAATTATCTCAAAAAAAAGTCCTCTAGTTCACCATAACAAATGAATGTTTACTGTTTTTATAAAAAGCATGATGACAAAGAGAGAGACCACATTGCCCTATGTAAGTGAACTAAATTCAACAAACTGAGACTTTTTATTCAGCTGGCTTTTGTTATAAATCTTCATACCCCTGACTGTGAAAATGACGCTGACTGATCACAAAACACAGTCGACGGGAGAAACTCATCATCATTTTGCTGTAGAAGTCATTGCTTTCTCATTGCTAGATAATGTCTCCAAATTGGGATGAAAGACAGTTGAGACTTCTCCATGGATATGTCCTGAAACCTCGGCCACTTGTGGGGTGTTTTTACAGTATTGCAGTTCAGTTTGTAGAGCAAGGACAGGTCATAAACCAAACAGTGTTTTTTATAGCTCAGTGCTTGTTATAACTTCCATTGCATCCCATGTGAGAAAAAGGGATATAGAGCGTGGTCGTTGTTAACAGTGCTCTGAAAACTGGGCCACCAGGACATCGGCGTCAGATGTCAAACACAGCAGTGGACTCCCATCAGATGGACCAACACAGCTGTAATGTGCTGTATTCCAGTGAATTAATGCCAGTTTCCAATCCCAATACAGGAAGTGACTGAAAAGACAAAAACGTTTCCATAAGAAAACAGGCACAAATGTCCCTCAGACGATATTGTAACAGGTTCATTTCACCCAAACCACAAATGTTTTTATTGCATGAGCTAACATTAGCCACCTTAAGCTACTGGTCTCCCCAGACCAAGTAAGACTCACTGTTTTGAATCAATCAAGCCTGCAATTTATTGCTCGTGAATCCAACTTTCATTCACAAGAAGAAGAGTGTTTTATTTATTTAAAAAGTTGCATACTATTGTTTAAAGTAGGTTCCAAGTGTCTTATTTAGTTGTTTCATAGCTTCACTGACTGGGTTTGACAGCTCTGTTTTTTTTTTAAAAAATAGCCAGCATTACAGATCTCACATAGTCTTAGATGTATCTCTAAAAAACATGCAGACAACCTGGTCAGATTAATGATATTCCAAACACACCCTCATTTATCTCCAGTACTTTATATCTGCCCCTCGTTGGTTTGTGTCTGTTTGGCTTACGCAGCAGCTTCTCCCTGTTGTGTTTTGTTTTGTTCTCCTCAACAGAGACTTAGTTTTTGGCTTTGGGAGGGATTGAGGTGGACAGGGGTTAGTTGGAAAGATTTGTGTTTACCTTCACACCTCCACCCTGCCAAGAGAAACAGTTCATTAATGGATTGAAAATGATGTACAGAAAGATCAAGTCGACTGAGGGGAAGTGCTGTTGAGATGAAGGAATAATGTTGTGGCTGGAACACTAAAACACTATATGTATATTTTGGATTTACATAAACAGTACATTACACTTTTATGCAGACATCGTAGACTTTAATATCCATTTTAATGTCTGCATCAGTTTAAAGCAAACAAACCCACAGCTCCTAGCTTGAACAGGGGGAAGGGATTTTTCCCTCACCATATTATGTTGTCTGACCCTGATCTCTGTCTCCCTGCTCGCTGCCTGTTGCTGCGGTGGTCCTCTCTGTGTCTGCTTGACTTGATTAAATCCATGGTGTAATGGGAAACAAATTATGGCTTGTGCAGCATGATGAGTTGAAGGGGGGATAATTAGTATGTTCATCCACCTCTTTGAAGCAATATGTGTGTATGGCTCTTCTCCCAATTCACACTCCTTCTCCTCCTCCCTTTTCTCATTTGTCTCCTGTGTGAGCGCCGCTCGTGTCCACGTGTGGCCGTTGTTGTTCACACATCCTGGTATAGGGAATTAATATGTATTCATGAGTAGTTACTTGAAGCGTCGCCACCAGAGTCATCCGTCCTGAGCCTGGAAGTGATCTGTCAGTGGCTCTAATGATCCAACACACACACACACACACACATATACACCCCGTTGCTTAGTCTTCTGTCCTTGTCAAGCGTGCCAGAGTCAAGGCATCTTCATCGTCACTACAGGAGAGGGCGGGGTCCTTAAGCTCTGATCGACTGACCTACAGACACCGAGAAGTGCTGCCAAAGTCAAATGTGTGGAAATTACTAAACAAATGCACCCATAAATAGGACAGATGGAGTGTGGCGTTGTCTTTTATTGTCAGTGATGTGACTCAGACGGTATCCATTTTGAGAATCTTTTTGTGAATGTCACTAAAGCACAATATGTCTTTCCATAATACCATATAAATTACGGGAACATTTTAGGAGTCTTCAAACTTTAAAGTATTGAGTGCTGAGTCTTAAGCTGACTTTTTCAGGATGTATCGCCTCTTTTCAGCTGTTTAACATCGAGACAACATAACACGACTCATTCTGTATTCTTGTGTCTTTGCTAACAACGCAGTTGTGGGTATTAGTAAGAATTAATGTCAAACACAAGTGAAAACAAGTTAATGTGGATCTGCTCGTGGCTGAAAAGAGGATATCGCACCATATACTAAACTGCTCAGAAGGTTTCAAACATTTACAGCCCTTTTGTCCTCCAGCTGTGCTTCAGTATTTGGTTGTTCTAAACTCAAACCTCTGTCTCCCTCTCGTTTTATCTTTGTCCAGTGGGATTGGTAGAAACTGGCCCTGGGCTTCAGGCGGCAGCAGCATCCTGGCGGAGTATGGCACGCTGCATCTGGAGTTCATGCACCTCAGCAAACTCTCAGGGAATCCTGAGTTTGCACAGAAGGTAACACATGATATTACTTTTTCTTTTTCACAATCAACGGCTGCATTTAAACAGGATTTCCACTCACTCTTGCACTTTAGAAGTGTCTGTAATGTCAGAGAACTTGGAGAGGTCTTTTCCCCTGAAGAAAAAATAGGACTCTTCACCCCTTGACCTGATTTCCACATAAAGATATTCATTTGGTCACATTTGCAACAGTTTTCTTATAATCTTTTCACATGTGGTGTTTGAAGTGAGTTTTGCATTTGTGCTTATTAGGTGATGAACATCCGCAAAGTCCTAAATCGCCTGGACAAACCACAGGGGCTGTACCCCAACTACCTAAACCCCAACAGTGGCCAGTGGGGCCAACGTAAGTCCTCTTCACCCCTCTTATTATCACGTCTCATCCACTTTCTTCTGCCTTCCCTTTAGCCTGCATTCCCCACTTATATAATACGTCATGCCAACACCTGAGTGGGAACGCTGCCCATCAGCTCAGGAGCTTCAGATGCTGTGCCAGCCAGCATTTGTCTCCCTGTTTCTTATTTTCCTAGACACATGCATGGTAAACACGTGGTCGGCGCTGCTCCCGCTTTTCTTCTTAGAACTAGATATTCCGGTTGTTGATTCAGCACGCGCATTAAAGCAGATTAAAGTTGTCAGTGAGTTTAGAGCTGCTTTTAACCGTCCCATATTCGGCTCATTTTCAAGAATTTTAGGTTTCTACTAGAACATGTTTACATGCTTTTAAGTTCAAATGTTGGGAATGACTGTAACTACTGTAACAGCACTTTCTACCGATAGTATAGTTGTGACATCATAACCATTCAGAAGTCCTGATGACTCATTTAAAACAGTTTCTGAATACGGGCTGTGTGTATTTAGTGAGTGTTTAGATACTTTCACAGTAATTATATAGCATCTCGCCATGGACATCTAACTTTACTTTATACAATATGGGACCTTGAATACAGTGGGCCATCCTTATTAACTGGCAGTAAAATGAATGGGTCTTCTCTTTGGTCCTTCAGTGATTAAAGAGAGTAAACATGGCCAAATGCTTTCTGTCCATGATCTTTTATGCAGACCCAAAGAGACGATTTCCCACAGAACAACAACAGGAAGAGGGCAAACAGTGAGAAAAAGAGACGTCATTCCACATCTCAATACAGTGTCATTAAAATAAAAAACTAATAGTAACCTGGACTTTGATGCTAATATCAGAAACATTAATAAAATTAGCATTTATCACTTGAAGAGTGTCACAGAGGTGAAACACTAATGCATGCAAATAACCACTTGTCTGGATTGCTGCAATGAACTTTATGCTGATCTTTCGAAGAAAACTATTCTACACCTGTAATTTGTACTGACTAAAATCAGGAATGCAAATATCCTTTTGATATTACTTTCACTTCACCGGCTTCCGCTCAGACTCCAGAATTTAAAGAGTGATGAACTTGCTCCGTATCAAAGTACGTAAATGATTCCCGGCCATTATTTCCAGAGCGCTCAGATCCACGTCATGTGTCCGTTCACCGGACAGCATTTGTGACAGGTTGTGGTATAATCCATAATCAGACTCTTGATACTCATGCGGCTGAACAGGTAATGATGATAATGACAGAGAGGTGAGGAAGAGCAGAAGAAGAAGAGGAACATATGGAGTTACAGAAAGAGAAAGATATAATGGAGAAGGGATAAAAGGTTTAGTTTGGGAGAGGAACCAAGTAAAGGTCTCTCCTTGTGTAAGCTGAGAAGATATAATGAAAGTGAAACTGACAAGTGGCAGGAGAAGGGCCGGATATCAAAATCCATTTTTCAGCTCATTCTTAAAGCACCTAAGTGTTTTTTAGAGAGCGAGGGAGAGTAGAAATTGGACTTCAGAACAAACTCAAAGTGACAAGCCTCGACATAGTTTCTATGTCAAATTATCAAGGTCTTAAAGGAATAGTCTGACCTTTTTGGGCTATACGCTTATTCGCTTTCTTGCAGAGAGTTCAAGGAGAAAACTGACATTACTTAATTGTCTGATCGGTAAATATGAAGCTGTCGGCGAGGAGACCGTTAGCTCCAGACTACAGGAAGTCCCTGCTCCCAGACATGAAATAGTCTTATCAAAACCCTCAAATGACTTTTGGAAAAAACGCAACTCTCTCTTTCTCTCTTTGTCTCTTTCTCCGTGAAATGAAGCTGCCTTCACGTGTGGTCAGAAATCAGAATCTCTCTATTGTCAACGGAATTTAAGTGACATCTAGACGGTGCAAAAACAAATTTTAAATGTGGAGATCATAACAACAATCTGGTGAAAAACAATAATTGTGAAATAAAAAGTCTTGTGCTTACATTTTCACAACGCTTCGCTTCTTTAACAGGAACAGACTAGCATAGTAATATTTCTCATCACCTGTCAAATGAAAGTCCAATTTTTTGTGGATTTTTATCATAATCTTTAGTGTGCTTTTGTTTGTTTGTTTTTTTCCAAAAATGCCTGAAATTACGGAGCCCCAGGCTGTAACACAACAGCAGAAACCTCAGAAAAATGATCCTTTAGCTTGCTGTGTTTTCATCTCTGCCACCTACCAAGAACGGCAAAGATTAGGCAAATTAGACCCATAATGGATTAAAATCTGACTTTGAAACAGTATTTTGCATAAGAAATAGTTCAGATGCATCATGTTCTTTGTAACTTATTGTATTGGGAGTGTGGTGTTTGACTCAGTTGGAAAGGACACATGCAGAGGTGGGAAATAGATATTAAAAAATCAACAGAAAAGCTGAAAGAGTGTCTCTAAAGTAAAGAAAAACTTCCAGCTTTTCAGTTGTGTAATGAATGAAACTTAATAACTTCCCATGCTAAATAAGCTTAAATACCCATTTCATCTAGTAAAGGTGTCATGTTGGTTCAGGCCAGTCACTGTTTGATTTGCACAAGAAAGTCGTGGCGCTTAATCAGAAACCTATGATCCAGTTTTACTATTTAGTGTTTTTTTATCCAATGATATGCTTCAGGGTTTATTAAGAGTCCTGTCTGGTATTGTTTTTGATACCTAATTGGAGGGCTTTTAGTATCTGTGATGGTTAAATACGGACCTGCACCTCCCGGTCTACTTACTTTTATTATCTGATGCATAAAACATTTAATAAAGTGCATCCGCAGTTATAATTGTTGCCATTTAGCTGACACTCTTAACCAGAGCCAGTAACTCGGATTTCATCCAAGTATTTATGTAAATGATGACATATTCAATTAGGAAAGCTGAACAGAAACAGCAAGTTTGAACCGTGAAAATCCTCACAACAACAAGAAGAAAGGGAAAAAAACACTTTTATCCTCGTCTTAGTCAGAGAGGAGTTTTCAACTACAAAATTACGCAATAGTGATGGGAATGCATTTGTTGAATAAATTATGACCCAGGGATGTTTGCAGCCTAATGTTGTCTGAAAAATATCTCTCCACCACAGCCTCGCAGAAATGCTCCTGTGCTTTTCTTTATGCTGTACACACACAACACCGAGTCATGTTTCAGCTTTTTGAGGTTTAATCCAAACAACTGTTATGTTACCGTGTGTGGATGAGACGCGCCGAGTTACAGTTTTCACCCTCTCTCTGCTTCAAAGCATGTGTAAGAACTATGTTTATCCATGAATTTGTAATCGCTTTTCAGGACTTTTCTAATCAGACCGCTCTATTTTGAGCGCCTGTCATCTCTCTTGATCAAGCCGCTGTCCTGCTCCTTGGTTTTAATATTACTTATTATTATTTAATATTAATATGAACTCGCAGGAGGCCTTACGGGCTCAGACCCAACCCTGCTTTACCACCTGTCTCCTTTTTTTCCCCCGCTTCAAGATGATCACAGCTGACATTTAATCTCTGCGCTCCACAAACAGGGCTGGACTGTTAATGACACATGCATATGGATGAGCATTCACTGACAATCAGCAGGGCGAATACAAAAGTACAGCTCTGCCTGCTGAAGGATAACAGCCCTTTAACACACACACACACACACACACACACACACACACACACACACACACACACACACACACACACACACACACACACACACACACACACACACACACACACACACACACACACACACACACAATACTGTAGTATATCACAGAGACTGAAGGCATGCTCTCTTTATATTCCATGCATTCTCGCCCTGTGAGATGATCTATGGATGGTCCATGTGTTGTAATCTAAGCCATCATGCATGTAGGAGGCCTATTTATATAGGTGTGTGTGTGTGTGTGTGTGTGTGTGTGTGTTAGTTATCATCTGTGTTTACCTGTGTGTTGCAGATCATGTGTCCGTGGGTGGCCTTGGTGATAGTTTCTATGAGTACCTGCTCAAGGCCTGGCTGATGTCTGACAAGACTGACGAGGAGGGCAAGAAGATGTATTATGATGCCTTGCAGGTAATACACGCACACACACATATGCACATACACGTGCACACACACACACACACACACAAAACTGCTTCAGTCAGAGTTGAGGTGAATTTCACTCAACTCTATTCACTTGAGCTCCAACGATTACTCGATCGCCGAAAGATGATCAATTATTTAGACAATCGATTCATCACTTGAGTCAGTTTTCAACCACAAACGTCAAATATTCTCTGGTTTCAGCCTCTGATTTGTCAGGATTTCCTGCCCTTCTGTGTTATATGTGATAGAAAACTATATATTTGAAGGTTTGGAGCTTTTCTGTCCTGTGGGTGAGAGCTGCACAAGAAAAAATCAAATATAATTTTCATATTGACATTTAAAATTTGTGTTGTGCTCATGGAAAACTAATTTGATTTCAAATCAAGCGCTTCCTAAACTAACAGCCAAGGGGCGATGGAGATGTTTTGGCTTCACTTCAGGAAAATCAAACATCCAGCTAGTCCCTCTTTGGGTACAATTTGATTCATGTTTTTCTTGTAGGATATGCACTGAATTCAGGTGAAGAAAAAACTAATTTATGGGAACAAATTCTCAAAACAGCTTGATAAAAGAATCAATTGGAATACAAACTTGGAATACATTAATATATACGAAGGATAAATAACTTTCGATTGAGTGTGGATTGAATTTTAGAAACACATTTTTGTTTCTAGATTTTTCTCCTGACGGCTATAATTGTACAACTGTAATTTGTCACCTGTCTGCAGGTCCCTAAATGCACCATCTGTGAATGGTGTTAAGCCTCCCTGTCGCAACCATCACATCAGGTTTTAGCACTGATCTCTACGGGCTGTAATTACCAATCTGTTGCACTTCCACCACTGAGATCTGTAGCTAAAGTCATGTAACATCATTTCAATGTCAACATCAGTGTATTAATATATGTAAACACGACATGGATCACTACTAGAAAAATGGGGATGTATTTATAAGATGCAGCCAGTTTGAAGGTGTTGTTTACACACGGAGAGCTGCATGGATAATGGTTGATAACAGTTCACAACAAACAGGAGGTCGGCTTTAAAGATTGAAAAGTGGTCTTGCTGTTGCAGTAATTCCTCCCAGCAGGGGAATATTAAAGGAAATCTAGCCACTCAAATAACCTTGACACTGCTGGAAGTGAGATGATAAAAGCAATTATTTCAATGATGACCATGTTATTACCATAAATAGTTTCTGGGGCGACTAAAATTGTAACTGGGGTTTGACTAAAGTAAGTTGTGTTTGACTAATGTATGTTCTTGTTTTGCTCAAAGTGGTAATTTTGGGATTAAGTGTTCACTGTCTCTGACCACGGCTGCGCCAAAAATGCTCAAATATTAAGTGTTTCGGGGCGGCCGGTGGAACAGTGGTTAGAAGGTCCTTGAGGCAGTGGACGCGGGTTGGACTCCGATCTGCTGCCCTGTGCTTGGAAAACTTCCAAAAAATAAAAATATATATATGTTAAGTTTTTCATCTCATCTTCATCTGCTTATCCGGGGTCGGGTCGCGGGGCAGCAGCTTTAGCAGGGGACCCCAAACTTCCCTTTCCCGGGCCACATTAACCAGCTCTAACTGGGGGATCCTGAGGCGTTCCCAGGCCAGTGTGGGGATATAATCTATCCACCTGGTCCTGGATCTTCCTTGAGGCCTGGACATGCCTGGAACACCTCCCTAGGGAGGCGCCCAGGGTTCATCATGATCCTGAACCACCTCAACTGGCTCCTTTCAACGCAAAGGAGCAGCGGCTCTACTCCGAGTTCCTCACGGATGGCTGAACTTCTCCCCCTCTCTCTAAGGGAGACTCCAGCCCCCCTCCTGAGAAAACCCATTTTGGCCGCTTGTATATATATTAGAAGAAAGATAACATTAAGACTGAAACACAACCAACACTCGGTTAACACTTGATCACACTACAACAAACAAACACAACAGAAACATCCATGTCATCACAAACACCATCAGACACCCCCCCCCCCCGTCTACCCACAAAATCCACTAGCTTCTTAACAGCTTTCCTCTTCAATAAACCTTTCCTACCTTTCTAAATATTCTTTAGCATCTTCCTTTGTCCTTACGATATATCCCTTCCAAAGTAAAGTACGGTTTGATAAACTTTCACATCAACAGTTTTAAAAAATAAATATTTTCCCTAACAAAAGAATGAAACTAATGATATAATTGCTCGTCTCTCTTAAATCACCCAGTATTATAGAGAAAAAGTCAGGCTGAAAACACAATTTCTCTACATTATGCAGAACAAATACGACAATCATCCCTCCCCGAAATTCTCCATATTCGTAACATTTCCTTTGTATTTCATCTTTAATCCTGAGGAGCCAGAGCCAGTTTGAGCAGATGGGAAGATGATGATGGCACACTGAGAAAAACACACTTTTTATATGAGAAGACAAAGACAGGGAGCAGATCAATCTACAGCCTCCTGATGTGAATAGATATACAACACACACACACACATGCAGACAGCTTTTCTATCTTTAAACAAATTTTCAACTTAACTTGTGGTGACAAGCGGCGGGTCTCAGCTGGAGAGAGTCGACTCTCCCGATTGTTTTTCTGTAACACACTGAGCTGCAAATATATTACATGGCGACTAAAATGCAGAATTAGCCACACAAGGATACTTTACCCATAATCCCTCTTGATCTTTAAGGATTATACAGTCGGCGTTCTTGATTTATTTTCGAAGAAGCAGCCTGGAAAGAGAGATAGCAGCAACAGGGTGAATATCTAAGTAACGGCAGGAAAATGATACGATAACCGGCGCAGGTTTTTTACAGTCTGGGATGTGTTAAAGGTTCAGCACACCCAAAATACACCATCCGTCCAGATTCATCACTTACTTACTTATACTTACCTGTGATAAACTACACACCTTGTTGTGAGCAGTGTCATATCTTTTTATACAGAAGAGGAAGATGTGCAGAAAGAAGCAGTGTATTCTTTCTGCATAAAATAATTCGCATTTTACTCTGTCACACATCTCCTGTCCACCAGACACAAACAGAATTTAAACAGACAGCAGAAAAGTTAGATAAGTGTAACTTGAAATTGTTTCTTGGAAGAACTGTTGTTGCTCAGCTTCATAAAATATGTTTTTGTTACCTTGAGCCAGTAAATGCCTCTAAGCTTTGCTTCTGTTGATGCCTCTAAACTATGTAGTGTAAGTGTCTGGTTAAGAGGTCAAATTAGTTGAATTGTATTTTTAAAGCAACAACCCAAAATCAGGGTGTTTTTTTTACATAATCTTTTTAATTGCAATGTAATATATGGAAATCACTTTCTGCCAGAACAAAAATATGTATATTTATATTTCCTCGACATCTGGCATCAGCAACAAATCCAGCTTGTCCTACATGTACAAAAAAGTAAATCCAGCCAAGACGAAATAAATGATTTTGACACAATCTTTCCAGTATTTTTGTGATTATGATGAGGATTTTCTCACAAATGTCCTGAGTAGTTATTTTTATTTTGTCTTTGTAAGATTTATATTTATTTTTATTTTTTGGTTTCTGAAGTGTGATGTGTGAGAAATATGTGGCGCTTTCGCTACATTTTGTATTTTATTTCAAAATTCATTCGTTCTTAAATCATTTGTTTATTAAGTTTTGGCAGGAAATTAGCTCCATAGGGAAGAATTTTACAATAAACCTACGGTCATCTTTCAAATCTACACTGTCACATTTAGGATGATTACAGGTTATGGGACCGATGTTCACGTCTGTGTCATCATCCAACCTAACAAACAAACTCATCCCTAATAAAACCCTTTGTCACTCTTCGTGTTCAGGCGATAGAAACCAACCTGATGAGGAAGTCGAGCGGCGGGCTGACCTACATCGCGGAGTGGAAGGGGGGTCTGCTGGAGCACAAGATGGGTCACCTGACCTGTTTCGCTGGTGGCATGATCGCCCTGGGTGCTGACGGGGCGCCGAGCGACAAGACGGGCCATCAGATGGAGCAGGCGGCCGAGATCGCCAGGACGTGTCACGAGTCTTACGCCAGAACATGTAAAAATGCACACGAACATATACACGCTAAATTGTTTCATGTTTTTCATTAAATTTGTCTCTTTGACAGAGAGTTTTGATTTAGTATCAGCAGATGGTCACAATTTTCTTCAGTATCAGATCTTTTTATCATTTCTAAATAAACAAAATCAGAAATGGGTGGGTTAGGTCTAATTTAAAAGAGTCATATAAATATCCAGATACACAGATCCTTTATGGAATAAGTACTGGGAAGCAAATAAGTTTCTAAATCATTTCACAAAGTTATGTTTTCAAGTTATATTCCATGTATGACAGCATCGTCATAGATCGTCATTAATCAGGGACCGTTTTTATTTTTCATCTTCAATCAAATTATCGTATTTTTCTTCAGTCGGGTTATGAGTCACAGTGTTTTAAAGGCAGCACTTGAAGCACATCAGTTGAATAACTTAATTTTTTCGAGTGAACGTATGGATGAATTGAAATAATATGAACTATGAAGTCAAAAGAAAGAAAATCAATCCCAATTTAATCTTCTAGAAGGCCATGTTTAATTTCATTACGTTAAGTTTCCATACACTAAGGCAGGTGATAAAATCAGACTGTGTGCTGCTTTATATTTGCAATATTTTCTCCTCTCTAGCTCTGAAGCTCGGTCCGGAGGCGTTTCGTTTCGACGGCGGGGTCGAGGCCATCGCCACACGCCAGAATGAGAAGTACTTCATCCTTCGTCCCGAGGTCATAGAGACCTACATGTACATGTGGAGGTTCACTCATGACCCCAAATACAGAGAGTGGGGCTGGGAGGCTGTTCAGGTACAACATAATGGAAAATAGCTGTTTGTCATGTTGTATAAAGAAAGAGCTGTTTGGACAAAATGTTCTTGTGCTCCACGTTGAATTTATTCCAGTGAGGTAAAGTAAAGCACTTCAGAATCAGTGGCTTTTCACATGCGCTCAAAAACAGCACAAATCAGGAAGGAAGAACATGAAATTGAGCAAACATCCGCCCTGAGGTTTAGTAATATTTTATGGGTTTAACTGATGTCTTCCTCTCTTCCTGCTGTGCGTCTCTGTCATCGTCCCTCTCTCAGGCCTTGGAGCAGCACTGTAAAGTAGAAGGAGGCTACAGCGGCGTCAGAGACGTCTACGCCTCAGCTCCCAACCACGACGACGTGCAGCAGAGCTTCTACTTGGCCGAGACCCTCAAGTAAGACACAAAAATTGAACATCTGTACACACACACACACACACACGCACACACACACACACACACACTCCTCCACTTTCTGTCCTCTCATGATTGTGCTTTCATTGCCCTTTATTAAGGGACAGGGCCCCTGCCTCCCCAAACTGACAGAAATGTCACACACACAAAGTATTATGTTGTCATTTATTTGGTCGGAGCTCCAGAGAGTTGCCGAGGTCACTGACAAGGTTACTTCACTACACACAAACACACTGTGCAGCTGGATGTCATCTTTGGATTGAAGCGGTTCATATTTCTGGTTTAAAGCTGTACGTTTAAAGACTCCACCCCAGACAACTCTCTGAATGGAGTATTTGATTATTTCTGCATTCTGGGGTCCCTTAACAGTGTTGGAATTACATAAATTAAGTCTGACTGGAAAGTTGAGACTCTTGGGGATTCAATTGTCTTCATGTGTGATGGTAGTCCCCATAGGAGACATTTCATTGGCGTGAGAGCATCTTTTTGTTTAAATGAGCTGAGGTGACCTCGAGGATAATCACAGCCTCAAGAAACTTTACATACACAAATTAGAGACCTGGAGCATTCAGAGGATGGATGGACTTCACATATATGTATTTACAATAAGGGGGTTTCTGAGCAATTTACACAACACAAGTGCTCGCAATCCAATCGCCAAAAAATGCAGTTCAACAGAAATCTCCAAATGTCAAAAGATTTTTATCCCACATCACGGCGTGGGTTTTTCTTTGGTGTTCCTCAAAGTCTGGTTGTCTTAATGTGGGTTTTTACCACTTCTCAAGTGGTAAAGAAAAACTGTGTTAAATTATGCACCAAATATCTGTAACAAATGGTATTAATCCAAAATTTGCTGCAACAGCTTTTGAGACATTAGTGAGCAGACATAAACATACAAAAATGCAAACATAGCTATTCAAAGCTTCATTTATTTATTCTTTTCAAGTATTTTGGAGGTCTTTATCAGGTAGACAGTGGAGATCTGACAGGAAATTAGAGGATGATATAGAAGAAAAGTCCCTGGTTAGACTCAAACTGGGGATGTTGCAATGACATGGTGCTTATTGCTTAAACTGTGGAGCAATATTTTCATTTTGCAGCTGGGCACATCGTGTTAGACCACCACATGAAACACAAGCGTTGACATGCACACCACGAGCACAGGGACAAGATAAACATGAAAATACGTCAATAAAAGGGTAGACGAAGGCCGTGGGCTGACATTAACACCGAAGGCTTCCAAACACTCAGAAAACACTCTGTTAGTCATGGAGGATACACAGTGTTGGTTATTATTCAATATTCAATGATTGTTATCAGTGAAAATCAACAGTGTCGCTGTCCTTTGACCTCTAAATCAGAGTGCATTTGTGGAGGTGCTGTGAAATCACATGTTGTAGTTTTAGGACGGCTTCAACAGATTTGAATTAAAAAAAAATGTTATTAAAAAAATGAATTATTTGACCAGTGAGACGTAATGATATGAAAATAAACAGACACAAATGTTAAGGAAGTACACCACTGTTAATGTGGCTCATATTTACAACAACACACCAGTCAGTAAACCCGTGTGTCAATCTGCACTAGACCTGCCTGATGGATGTTAAACAGCAAACAGAAACTGTGAAAAACAACACATGACCCAACACACCACAGCCAGCTACTACTTCTCCCTTCCTCTTAATAGACACCTGATGTCTTTCCTAAACTACTCTCTTGTGCATGTCTGACTGTATATGTGTTAATGTGAGTGTGTGCGTGTGTGGGGGCTCTTTAAATGTGTTGTCAGCCACACAGTGTGACGTCTAATCGGTCTTTCCCTCTCAGATGGCTCTCCAACTGTGTTGAGTCTGTTTAAACCACCAAAAAAAGTCACAACTACAGTTTAACAAGTGTGAGACGAGTGTGTGTACGTGTGATTTATACAGTACAGTATGTGTGTGTTTGAGGGTTTTACTGGTTTACACAATGAGCATTAGGGCTGCAACTAACGATTATTTTCATCATCAATTAATCTGTCCATCAGTTTCTCGATTAGTTAGAGAAAATGTTGAACATGAAGTTAAAAATGTCCTCAAATGTCTTGTTCTGTCCACAATCTCAAAGAAATTCTGTTTACTGTCATAGAGGAGGAAATAAAATTCACATTTAAGAAGCTAGAATCAAAAATTTTCTACTTTTTTTCTTAAGAATAACTCAAAACTTATATCAATTATCAACATAGCTGTCAAAGTTGACAAATAATCAATGAATCGACTTGAGTTTAAATATTTATGTATTTATTCATTTTAAATGTGATTCAGGTTGCATGGAATGATTTTCTTTTTTATTGATTAATCTACCATTTATTTTCTGGTCTAGTCAATGTTTCAAGTTAGCCAGAGAGGGAGGCGGCTCAGCGGCGGGCGTCTCTAGTGCGTCTGCTCGATGACATTCGGCAGTTAATTTGGGCCCATTCTCAATACACTACTGATAAATATGTCCCGTAGATTCACTTCTGTTGGTCCTCGGCAATACACTCGCCAAGTGTGAAGTCGATCAGATAATGGCTGTTGAGAAAATCAAAAGACAGACTTGCACTCCTTCCATTGTAATTTGCTCATCATCTCAGTTTAAGCGGTTCTGTTCTGGCAGGTTGTATTTAATCCATTTGTGATGAAACAGCGAAGATTCTGAACTCCTTTCGTCCTCTTTAACTTCCATGAAAATCTGTATGGCCTCTTCTGCATCCTTCATCCTCCATCTCTCCCTCCCCCGTTCACCTCCTCCTCCTTTATCATTTCCTCCCCCTCCCATGTCAGACAGCTGTTGACAGGAAGTCAAGGTTAGCCTAACAGAGCCTGATGGGGGGGCGAGGTGCCATCCAATCCAGCTTTTTCTTATAGGCAGTAAATTTTAACAAGCGTCACCTCTACTCCTGATTACACCACACACACACACACACACACACACACACACACACACACACAGTAAGATATCTGGATTCCTTTTCCAGGCCGTGACATGTAGATAAAAGTGCAATATTTTCTGTTGATCAGTGTCACAAAATCCGAAAGCATGATGAAATGTGTTTTCCAGGGTGAAGCAGCACAAAAAGAAAATGTTTTATTAGCCTCCCACAGACAAGTAGAGGAAAAATCTGAGTGCAATTGACCACCAGCCTGGACAGCCACACAATGATTGCCTCATCAGTCACATCCAGGATTTCAGAGACGGACCTGAAAATATCAATCCCATTTAGCAGCAAAGCCATAAGTCTGATCCTCCTAATGTTACTCGAGGATCTTGGCATCGTGCAGAGCTACTTCCAGTATCCATCTTCCCGCTGCTGCCAAGGGCACGGCCATACTTCTCGCTGCTGTCTGCCTTCAGTCACTCACTGCTTTCATGCGGTTAGTTGGCAGCCAGAGGAGGACGGGGACATGTTGTGGGGGTTAAGGGCTTCATGGACAGACACACAGACATACAGAACGTCTCTCGTCTTCAGTCTGAACACAAATTCTCTTTAAACAACTCATTTGTTTTCTTTTTATCGATCTCCCTTTCTCCCACTCTTTTGTGATGAAATCTGAGGTGGATCTCTAAAAAACGCTGTCTGACTTTCTCACTTCTGATGGATAATGTTATTTCCAGGGTTGCTTTATAAGATCCGATGACATTATACCGCATAATTTCATCACTTTAGGTTTCATAAACTGGCCTGACGCTCGAGCCGCACCCATCCTTCCCTTCTCACTTCCACATTTCTTTTTGGCAGGACTGCCGATAAATATTGCAAAAGCTCAACACAACAAATGATCTCAGAACAGTTTGGATCCCAAAATGAGTCATCTTCAGCATGTTTATATAATCCAAACATTATTTTCCCTCTGGGTTTCATTGAAAGTTTTTTTTCTCAGTTCTGATAAATAAAGAAAACATAATCAGGAGGAACCTGCAGCAGATTCACAATTGTGACTATTTCTGGATCATTTATAGCAAATTTAACTGTAGATTGAAAACAAATCTTCCACAGAACCTTCAACTGCATCTTGCATGTGTTTTCTACTAACGTATATATTCAGTCATACAGCAGCAACATTAAACATTTTAATTCTCTGTCGGGGAATCCCCAATCAAATCATTTTCAAGCCTGTTAATGGTATTTTGCTGTTCACTTCTTATACACATTTCTGAGACACCCTTAAATCTACCGTTTATATTCTCTCCCTGCGTTACCTTGAAATCTTGAAGAAAAATGTGTTGTTTTTTTCTTACAAGAATGAAGGATTCTCTCCATTTTTGGATTCTTCATTTTTGATGGAGCCGTGTGAGAAAAACACATTTTTTTCTGCAAGAATCGAAGGTAACACAGGGGTGAGTGGTAGCAGTTGAAGGTGAAGCATTCCTCTGAGAAACGGTGTGTTCAAAAGGTACAATCAAAGGTAGACTTACCAGGAACTGTGAGACGGTGAAACAATGGTTTATGCACCTGTAGAATCCACAAGTTTGAATGATTCAACCTTGTTTTGAGAAACACATGTTTTATTCACAATGTCAAGTACTGCACTACCCATAATCCTAAGAATAACAGCAGCGTCTCAGATTGATGGAGCTCGCTGTAACCATTGAACAGAGAGCTAGTGAGCTGCTTCCACTGAACTCTGCGGTCGTTATCTACACAGTAATTTACCTTTGCCTTTTCTTCCATTTTCCAATTTTTTTTTTATGAGCAGAATCAAATGTTTAATGGTCAATATTCATCTCGTGGTTGGTTGGCTTTGTTATGAGCTTAAAACTCTTCATCCCAAAAAGTGTGTGATCATGGTTGAGCTCTATATTTTGTCATTATCTTTCTCAATGTGTTGTTTTATTCCCCTCTTGTTGGTGGTTGCAGGGTCACATTTTAATGGTGGTAATAATCAGTAGGTTGTGTGTTGTGAGTTTGCATGTTCTTCCCGTGTCTGCGTAGGTTTTCTCCAGGTTCTCTGGCTTCTTCCCACAGTCTAAAGACATGCAGGTGTTATAGGTTAATCGGTGACTCTTAACTGCCGGTAGGCGTGTATGTGAGCGTAAATGGTTGTTGTGTCAGCCCTGTGATAGTCTGGCATCCTGTCCAGGGCGTACTCGCCTGGTTCCTAATGTCAGCTGGCATTTGCTCCATCTCTCCACAACCCCGACTGAGGTAAGTGTTTGCAGATGATGGATTGATGGTGGTTGTGACGTTTGAGGGGGGAAAATGTTCTGGAACACAGTGCCCTTTAAAACTAAACCCATGCTCATATATTGATCTTTAATAGCTGTAACTCCTGGATACCAAAGAGGAGGATTTTTGATGAAAAATATGCACAAAAGTCCAAACTATATTGTTTTCTAAATGTCATTCTATCACTCTATCAATATAATGGTAATCCCATTGTGAACATGTACAACTACTCTAATGTATTGTTGAATAAACTCTTTCCCTCTGTGTCTTCTTCAGGTATCTCTACCTGCTCTTCTCCGACGACGACCACCTACCGTTCGACCACTGGGTCTTTAACACCGAGGCTCACCCTCTGCCAGTCATCAAGAAGGACAAAACAGACATCCCCAACGAAGTGGAGTAGTGGACCATTCCTGCGCTGACACCCCAAAAAACAAGTGTGAAAAAAACCTCTGATCCTGTAAACCTGAGCCTCCAGCTGTCTGTCTGAAAACAGTTTAGCCATTTGGAGTCCACAATGGTTACAGATGCCTCTTGATTGGGATTTCACTTTTTTGTTTTTCAACGGGATCAAAACGGAATTCGAGCCTGTCGGCGTTGAATTTTTACTGTAGAATCCAGTTTGTTTTTTTGTTTTTTTTGCTTGTTGAGAACCAACATATTTACTGCCGGGTGACGTAATGACTCAAAGTAATGCAGTGATATCGTCAGACAGGTATTGTCCCTTTTAAATATTCTTGGTACTCTCTGAAGATGTCGTTACATGAAAAGACAGTTTATTTCACTCACTCAGAAGGACAGTCTGACCAGATATCACATTATTCCTCAGTGATTTTGTTGTTAGTAGCTACAGTTTGTTTGTGATGGAGAACACTGACACCTGAAACCAGTCGTCTCCCTAATGTGGATGTTTTTTTGGACCAGAGCTATGGGCACCAAAAACCCGGAAAGACTGCAGCTCTCGTCTGAGGATTACAAAGCTGACTTAGCGAGCTATAGGACGCTCCGTTCACTTCACACACGCCATCTTTTCCTTCTGATGTACCGCTTCAATATCTGAATAGGAACTGGTTTTTCCTGCACCAACGCTGGAGCCTCCACCTCTCCCACTGCTACCGTCTTCAGAGAAACATTCGCTTTTATAAAAAACACGGTTGCCTCCGTGGGAGTAAAGGAAAGACACAGCACAACCCGAGCCTCTTTTTAGAAACCCACAGAGACCTCTGCTCTCGTCCCCTCCATTTCCCCTGAACACCTGACTGCTTCTTCCTTCCTCTGAGAGTTAGTGTGACAGAGGACGACCAGCCGCACCAGCTCTCTCTCTCTACCTGCCAGTAACTTCACTTTCTCCCCACAACGTTTACACAAAGCTGTCCCTCTACTTCTGCTCATCTTAGTTCATCAGTATCTTTTATCTGGCTCTTTGAGATCCTGGATTTTAGGTCTCTTTTCTCATATTTGCACCGATATCTCTTAGGTTTGACTGATACGGGTTTTCCAAAGTGACACAAAAACAAAACTTTGCAGGATTTTATTTGTTGCTAACTTGGAGAGGGAAAGTAAATGATACTATTGTCTGTCCCCCTAAACAGAAATAATCTTCCCTCAAGGTCCACTTTTGTGGCTCTAATAGAACATGGAGATGCTAGTAAAAAAATGCTAGGAAGTGGATTTCCTAAATTAAGAATAAACATTCAAGCTTAATATTGCCATTAAAAATGAAGAAATGTGATCTAATTTTCTTCTTTTGCAGTCTTAATATTCCACCTCCTGCATATGTTAATATCCTTCAATTTGAACGATTGTATGCATAAAAACTGAATGTGACCCTAATAGTGTCGCTAAAGAGGAAACTAATTGATCATAGTCATCAGCAAACCTGTGTATCAGTCGACCCCTCTTTTTCTCTCCTAACACTTCCTCTTCTTGTGTCCGTCCTCCTGCTCCAGCGTAGGGCAGCCTGTAGGATCTTCTCTCCTCTATGAGGAGATGCAGACACTAAACTTTGCTGTATTATTTCAACTTCACACACACATACACACACACACACTCTCACACTCACACAAGAAGCCATACTGATTTAAAACAGCTTTACCATTCAGTTATTGAGATTTTTTTTTCTGTGCTTGTGTGTGTGTGTGTGGCCTGTGAGTGTATTGATTCAAAAATGTGTTCTTGTTGTTGATGACATTTCCATCAAAGTAGATTTTATGGTGAAGATCTGTCCTGATGCCACACAGAACTGTAGCCAGATGAAAAAAATCCAGTTTAGTCTTCAATCTAGTGCCTTCACTGTTGAGAACGAGGAGTCGGAGAGAAAAGCAGCTCACGCAAACACAAAAAGACTTTTAAAAAGTCACAGAGCTTTAAGTAAAAGCCCCCATGACATCGATGGAAGGATTCCTACGTATCAATGAAAATAGCTCAAGAGTTGGTGAAAACATTGTGATAAGTGGGAGATCTTATCTAGAAAGGTCCATCTGAGGATCACATGAAATCATTCCAAATATGAAATATCAAGTCTTTTCTGTCTCCAGAGGCCAACAGCTGTCAGGAACTGCGGTTGAATGGTTTGAGACCAGTACAGGTCCCCTCTCCCCAGTCACCGGTTATTTCTTTAACTGCACAGACATCTAGTGGTGAGATGCTCCTATTACAGTCACATCAGACCTGAGCTACATAACTGAAGCCTGGATAAGTCAGGAACATGACGTAATCGTCACATATATACATGTGATTCTCACTGAAACTGTGTCCTTTAACTGATGTAGATCCATTGGTTTGAGCCTTTATCTGCGTATATGAAAGGAGATCTGGTACAAAAGAAGTTGGTGGATAATAATACCACTCAAGTGCTCCTGCTCCCACAAATGAGCTTTAAACAGTATAAAGTTTCACAGGGAGATCTGGCAGATGGTTCAGTCAAGGACAGCGTCGCTCTCTGAAATAATTCACTGAATTAGATTCTTGTAAGCTGGGTGACACGTTAAACCACGACTTTTGGCCGAGGTTTCATGGAGCAGCCTGTAAAGGAAAAGCCCACCATTTTTGTGCTGGGCACATGGTTTTTGGTTTTCATCAAATTTTATCAAAAAAACAAAAACCCATTTCATGTCCCCATATCCCAAATGTGTTATGTTCTGCTGCAAGACGATGTGATGAGTAGTTTACACTAAAGGCTCTTTTCCACCGCATGGTACAGATCAACTCGCTATTTTTTGGTAGAAGCAAAAGTTGCAGATAGTTCCTGTTACCTTTTCCCGCAACACCAGATTCACTCTCAGTGGGATGTGAGAAATACTTTTATGATGTAAAAAATAACAGCAAAACAGTACATAAACAAGCCACGCCACTGAGGGCACAATTAAAGCGAGTAGCTGCTGCAGTGGAAAAGCAAACCTCTGCCGTACTGGGCTGTGGAGTCGGTACCATGTGGTAGAGAAACAGAGAACAGAGAAAATGCAGCGAAAGAACAAATGAGCAGGTTAAAAACAGGAAATTGTTCGACTACAAGGACTTTTTTTTGCTGCAATTGATGTTTTTTAATCCAATAATATATAAAAGGTTTTTTTTTTTTTTAATTATCATCTAGTTCTAATAATTCAAAATGAACTGCTCAATTCCCAAATTTGACTGAATTTTTTCAAAATAAAATAAGTAGCCCTCACCATGTAATGAGCGACACAGAGCTGTCAGTCAGTCCTGTTTAAATGAAACATAGTGTGGCGTTTGTGAGCCTCCATGTTCTTCCCATCACTGTACAGACGACAGTGTCCTCGTGTGTAATCTGTGTTTTTGTTTGGTCACAGTTGGTTCAGAGGCATTTATTATCCGTGATGTTGTGTTGTAGTGCTTGATTTTTGCTGATTGTGTTAATTTATTCTGTAGTAGTCGATATAGGACTCGGGGGGGTTTGGGTGCTGACCCCCAGGTGGCGCCGTGGGTTCAATGGTTCAAGACTTTAACCTGAACTTTTTGTGGGTAATTGAATATTTATCTACCAAAACAAAACAACAAAAAACATCCTGAACTGATGTTTGATGATTTAAAGCTCCTTTAGGTCTTGCTACACACGGTACCTTTAGAGTGATGTTAATGCAAGAAAGAGGGACCTGGGAGACAAACAACCAACCTTATGGGAGGATTTGAACTGTATGAATGTACCATCCAATGTGAAGTGAGGAATATTTTATAATATGCATTTATATTTTTGTCTTCTTGTGTGGTCACTCCTCTGTGCTTTTTTTTTTTCTTCTTCTTTGATCCTGGAAAGCACAAAGAGTTGAGGCGACGTGTGCGGGCAGAGAAAAGTCTGTAGTCTCCTGAGAAAGAAGAGGGAGTGACGGCTCTGGTCGGTGTTTCTTGCGGCTGTTTACAGCGACGACATGCCGTTAATGTAGGAAATGAGCCACATCTGACACATGGGGCATATCAGTGCTTGAGAGACACACTCTTTTTGTTTGATTGTTTTCATTTCTGAGACGTAAACATGGACATATAGGAATATTCAACTTTATAGCGTGTTGGTGGTGCAGTTTAGTGTCCGGACACTGAAGCTGTTTGATAAGAACGCAGAGGAAATTCTGCTTCATCTGTGTTTAGGTTCCTAAATGAGGAGTGCACCTCATCAGCCCAGCTGGTAATGAAGGAAAGTGAGATCGTCCAGCGCTTTGAGGTTGCTCAGCGTCCGTTTCAAAGACACTTTAGTGTTTTATTTTTGTGCCAAAAGTGGTGTCGGTAAATGCTGAGCTGTTGAGATGTTCAGTTTTTATTTTAGTTAGGTTCATTTTTTGGTAAAGCATCAGGAGATTATTGAATATTGTCCATTTTGGTCTCTGTTCTTTAAATCACACGTTAAAAAAATCCCATTTATGAACTTCTGTGTGCTTTAATGTTCCAGTTGGAAAAAGACGGGCGGCTTAAAACCTATTTAAAAGTTCAACATTTCTTCTTCAGTGGTGTTGAAGTACTTTAGTTGAGTGATGTACCGAAATAAGGTTGTTACTATCACTTCCTCCGATACAAATGCTTTGAAAACTCCTTGCAGGAATCTATTGTTGCCGACATTGCAACATTAAAGCTGGGGTAGGCAGTTTTTTTTATTTTGTTTTGTTTTTTGCATCATTGGGAAACATTTCCATAAAAATCTTTCAGCATCTTATTCTCCAAGTGTTCTGAGAGAAAAGGAAACCTCCGCTCTTCCTCCTGAAGCCTTAGAAGGTCTAGCCTGTGACGGGTGACACGGACCAATCACAGGTCATTTCAGAGAGAGAGAGAGTGTTCCTATTGGTTGCTCTGCAGATGCATTTGTGCGTTCGTCATACGGTGATGCAGTGGAGGGAAATCGGACATAAAAAGTTGCTATTCCAGCAACAACTGCCAACAAAAAAATAAATCTATAAAAAAAAGTCAACAAACACAATAAAACGTGTGTAAATATCTGCATGGCATTTCAGAGAAGAAGAAAAAAAGCTGTACCAAAGGGTAACGGCTTTAAATTAGCACAAGGCTGAACTGTTCCCAACATTTTCTCTCCATCCCTGAAATACTTTTCCAATACGTTTTGAAAGAAAACAGAACGATCGTTCTTAAAGAATTGTTTGAATCTTTTGTCGCATTTGTAAAACAATAAAACAAGTTTGAGTTTTGCCGCGAGCTCCGTAGATTAGCCGCTTTAAAACCACATCAGGATCACAATGAGGATGGAGATGATGGACATGAATGAGGAGCACTGGTCCAGCTCACTGACTGAAGGGCAGAGGCAGGAGAACTGTGCCTTCAGAATCTCTTTTTTTCCCCTTATCCAGAAAACTGCCTCCCCAGCTTTAAGGTATCGATGATGATGATACCTGGATTTGATTGGAGTCAACTTTTATTCATTCTGGTTCTGGATCAACTCGTACTCACATCTGTGTCATGGTTGGGGGTTATAATCGTAGTTTGAGTGTGTGAGCTGGTAGTTATTTTTCAAAGAGTTCTTAATGGGCATCTGTAGTAACGTGGTTTCCTGTTAGAAGACGGCCATCCCCCTCCCCCGTGTTAACATGAGTTAGTGCAGCTCTACAGTCTGAACTGTTTTAAAGTGACTGTATTTTAGAAACTTGAGTCAGGTTTGTGACTTAGGGCTGATAGGAAGATTGTTTTGAGACGAAGCAGGGAAACAACATTCGGCCCCGCGTGGTTTTGGTGGTTCTGGTGGTTCTGGATTCACCTGAAGAACTTTGATGTTTTCACTCGTGTGACGCCGATCTGGTCCTTTCACTGCCTGAACAGGAAGGAAGTGCAGAATGTATTTGTTTTTCTCGTGAGCCGTCCGTGTGAGATCTGCTTCAGCTTCAAAGTGTGACATCAGGCATCTGCTCGTGTCAGTATGCAGACTTTATTTTGGTTTTTTTTATTATTTTTCTAAAATAGTTTTTGGTGATTTTCTGAATATTGTGTTGCTGATCTGTCGCGTTCCAATGCCTTTCTATTGGTGAATACTAAAGGGCAACGCCACATTTAGTTTTTTAGGAATTCAGGTTGAAGTGAGTGTTTGTGAAAATGCACCACGAACTTCTAATGTATCTCACACTGACATCCTTACTTTCCTCCACGGGTGTTGCACGATCACTAACCGTGACTGACCGGTCCTGGGACTCAAATAAATGAATTCTTAAAAGGGTTGGCGTTGCCCTTTAATGGTTTGAATGCGTGAAACCAACCTCAGAAATGTATCTGTACAAAAATATTGCTGATAATCATTCCATTGCACATAGTTTATTTGTATGCAATATCTTAATTTTGTGGGGAAATCTTGTTTTATTGTGTTAATATTATTATTATTGAAAAAAAATGTAAATATTCCATTCCGGCGGATGAGCCGTTCGACATTTATATATAAATCTTCTGAGCTTATGGATTAAAATGATATTAATAAGCAGCAGACTTTTTAATAAACTATATTTGTTACACTTCTATTGTGAATAAAAAAATCTTTTAATAAGTGCTGTTTTTGTGTGTTCTGTGCTGTAAACCAGCAGAGGCGTATTACTTATAATCCAACATTGTTTTCATTGACGGTTGAACTGGTCTTTGATATTTGTGATCTGTAATCTAGTTACTTTTAAAAACCTTCTGATTGGTCGAGCTTGTGTCAGCGTACAGACGTGAGGACGCTGTCATGACAACATTCAAATATGCAAAGGGCACATATTCCCTTCAGGAAATAACATTTTCTACACACAAAAATGATGCATTTCATTTAAAGAAATGACATTTATTGGGAATAAAATGTCATTTCTATGGGTTTTGTATTTCTATTATCTGTTCTAACTCATTATAACCCAGTTTCAACAGTGGACAAGGAAAGAGGTGATACAAATTAATTCAAAATAATCAGTTTATCCTTTTTAGGTAAATAATTAAGAGATTATTGAAGATAATAAGAGATAATCCTCAACTCGGGTACATTTCAAGCTGCTAAACATTCAACAGTTTTGACCACTTCATATAAAAAGCATTGATTTTTTTTATATTCTGAGTAATGAAAAGGACAAAGAAGCTATTGAAACGTTTGCAGTGTTGAGCGTCACTCTGACTATCTGCATTGACAGGAAATATAATAAAGATAGGCATCAACACAGACACCAAGGCCACATTTCTTTTTTTCTCCTGACTAATTCTTATCTCTGCAGTTCCTGTTATCGGGCTGAGCCGCTGCTGTGGGACACGAGTGGAGGAGCAGGAATAAGAAAAGATCATTCTGCACAGTTGTTCGTCTTTATCACCTCTGCTCTCTGCCGCAAGAGATAAAAACAATACGGCCTGTGTGTTGGATTCATCCTTTATTGCGTTCCGAGGACTGGGACCAATCAAGTCAAACGTGTTCCTGGAAGGAGACTTGATTTGTCTGTGAGGTGGTTCATATCCGTGCAGTCTTCTTTAGCAGAGATGCTACAGGAAGAGGACACACCCAAGTCAGAGGAGTGACCGCACACAATCTGCGTTTCCCAGCTCTCGTCTCCTTATATGACTCATTATGGAGACCTTTAAAGGGTGCTCTGTTCTCAGCAGTGCCGTTCAGCATCGGTCAAACGTTCAATTAATCACAGTCAGCTTATAGTCCACTAAACTCTATAAAATCTGTAGACACGGGGCAAGATCTGGGGAGCAGAAGCAGTCCAGTCATCATCATGTAATCATGGAAACCATCCAAGCATCTATTATTAATATATATTTAGCTTTTCATTAGATTTTGTGCTTATTTATATATCTTCAAATGCAGATATCCGCTGTCTCTCAGCTCCAAGTTGCTAATCTGACTGTAAACAATGGTTGTCGCTTGGAAGAGGAAGTCTTGGGCCAGATATCCTGGCTACACCAGAAACCCTGAGATATTAGGAGGCTAATGTGTCATCAGACAGATAGATGATGGTTCAGAGACTGATACCCTCTGATGTTACACTCCTTAATACACCGTCAAATGTGTCGACAGGCAGTTTTTTGGACGTTTGTATTTCCACAGTGGCTGAATTAATTCTTACCATTCAAACTGCATTTGAAACGTCCTCCTCCCTTCCTTCTTTTGCCGTTTGACCTGCGGAGACCACCTTTACCAGTCAAGAAACGCACACGCTCCAAACTCAACACAAGTCTGGACTGACTCAAACAGAAGAAGAGCAACAGCACAACTGTGAGGGGGCGAAGCTCTGGAATGGCACAACGCAAAACACGAGGTTCAACTCAACAAGTCTGTGTTGGACCCAAAGGTGCAGATTTCCTTCCAACAGTTGGAGAGCACATCATAAGCAGGGGTCCACCCCCAGAAAATATTACGTTTGGGTCGATTTTAATGCACCAATTTATGGTGGAAATGTTTTTAATTATGTAAAGAAAATCAATTTAACATATAAAAATCTCCACCAGCTCACCTGGTAGAGCAGCCCCCATGAACAGAGGCTTAGTCCTCGCTGCAGGTGCCAGGTTCGACTCTGACCTGCAGCCCTTTGCTGTATGTCTCTCCCATTTATTATCAACCTTTAGCTGTACTGTCACATGAAGGCTTAAAAAGTCAGTTATAAACTATCATGTGCTATGAGTCAAGGCAGCCTCTTCTATTAGGACTTCATTCTCAAAACGGTGGCTCTAATACTTATACTAATACTAGTCTGCTGTAGTTGACAGACTAGAATTTGGCCTTTATTTTGTATATTCTTGCTTCTAATTTGCAGCTTTTCTTTTTAATTTCATTTGTCAACGCTGAGCTCAACACCGCTTTTTCTTTTTCTTTCTCTTTTATGGCAGATTTAAACAGCAGTTTTGAGGTTGCATGCTTAGACTTACACTAAGACTTCTCTTATCCAGCAGCTTACAAAAACATGAGGGAGGTTTAAAAAAAACACAGTATAGGATGACCAATAAACTCTTAGCTAAATAAATACAGGAAGTATATATACAGTAATAAACAAACTCTTAGTCAAATATATATGAGGAAGATGTAAGAATCCAGGTCAAATAAGATTCATAGAAAGTTAAATCAGAGAAGTTAAATGTAGAGGAAATGTATAAGATAAAATATATACGACTGTATATGACAGAAATGAGCAGCAAGATTAAATGAGTGCACGCTGCCCCCTACTTTACCGGAATAATTGTTGCATCTATGAGTGGCGTAGCATTTCTTCAAAATAAAAGTCCTCTGCAAATGCTCTTAATATTGAGGGGGGCGTGCCTCAATATTTTCAGACAAACTCACACTGGGAAGCCATTGGTTTTATATCAGTCTGGGGATTTAACAGAATTCAACCTGTGCTGAGCACCAGCATGTGAGTATTTTCACATTTGAATCAGCAAAATCTCTTTTACGCTTGTGCTACTACAGAAACACGAGGTTTGTGCCCCATGAACTAAAACAAGTTTAATGACTGAATGGTAACTGATAACCTGATAATCATTTATCTTGATCTAAGAGACAACAGTGTCCAAACTCCTCCTGGTCCCCACCAGAGGACAGCAGAGGACCATAAGAACAGAAGCACGGCAGGTTTTCACTGCTCACTCTCTGACCACCGTTTATTCCCACTTCAAAAATCGTATTGCTCGTTTAGTATCTGATATCTTTAATCTTTTATGAGTGTTTTCTTTTTTTTAAAGATTCCCCCGTTCCATTTAAAGCATCCCCCATCTGCCTCCACACACTGTCTGAAAGGTTATTTTATATGTGTGCTCTTTAACTCTCTCTGCATGTACACAGCCCACCCTCTGGCAACATCACCACTTAAGCCTGATGTGTAAACAGCCAGAAAACTCTGTGCAGCTTAGCATCCAATTATGTGACTTAGAGCACAAAGGTGGTTTGTCCTCGGTGTGGAAGAAAAGAAACGAGCTCTGGAAGGCTGAAACTTGTAGACGGCGTATTCTGCTCATCCTTTCCATCACATTTTCATCTTTGAACATCGCAGCTCAACGAGTGTCTGCAGTACAAACAGGATGTGTTGAATTAAATAGAATCATCCAATTAAATGAGGAAATTCAACCATAGTGGTTGGAAATGTATGTGGTCAAAAAGCTGGATTCCTCTTGGGGGACCTTTTTCTGTAAACATAGACAACTATAGACCATAGAAATATGGACAGCTCCTCAAAAGTGAAGCCAAATCATCTGGATCGCCCCCTGGTGTCTGGCTGCAGTATAACTCATAAGCCCCACCCACTCCACGTTAGCAGATGGGACACGGGTCAAACTGATGTTTGTTCAGGTGTTTATCATTCTGATATTTTTGCTTTGAAATATTTATTTGATGCTATAAAAACGGGGTGAAACGTCATGATCGACTGCTGTGATTGGTCGAGTGGGTGTATGGGCAGGACTTCGATGACGTGACCCAATGCTGGACCTACTGCACACACTCTGGTTGTAAAGCTACAAGATTTGGCCAAGATGCATGATGGGAATGTAGACCGTATGAAGAGTTTTGAAGCAACTGGAAAAAACTGAAATACCCAACTCCCACTCTTCCTTTTGCTTTCACACTTCACTTCTTTCTAATGCCTCCCTCTTCTTCCATCCTTTCCCCTGTCCTACAACTCTCATCCCTCCACTTTCCTATTTTGCCTCCTCTCCCTTCCCGTCCTTTCGTCTGCCTGCAGAACAACAGAGGACTCGGATTATACTTTGTTTAAAGGAGAAGAACAGAGCCGGACTTTAAATAGTAAACAACTTTCAATGAGCAGCCGCAGATTACAGAAAGAGGACGCAACCTTTGCATCTGCGTCCTGAAAATCCCTCATTGTGTGTTTGTGTGTGTGTGTGCGTGTGCGTGTGCGTGTGTGTGTGTGTGTGTGTGTGTGTGTGTGTGTGTGTGTGTGTGTGTGTGTGTGTGTGTGTGTGTGTGTGTGTGTGTGTGTGTGTGTGTGTGTGTGTGTGTGTGTGTGTGCGTGCAGCTGAGAGTAAATCTGCTGAGCCACAATAACCCTGAAGGAGGAACTGTTTTTCTCCCTTGTGCTCATCTTTTATTGAACAACAGAGATAAGATAGACTTCAGGGTTTTTCCCTGGTATTTGGGCTTCTTACTTCCCCGTTTTAATACTCCTCTTATTGAAAATGTTCTGTCTTGTAAACAATTTGATGGATGTTTCTGTGTTATTGTGCAGTATTTATGGACGATGTGCACGCTGAAGTCGTGTCTGAATGTAATCCTTTCACAGAAAACATAAAAACTGATGAAGAATTGTACCATGACTGATTGTTTCAGTTGAGCTGCACTGTGCCTCATGATTAGTGTGCAGAATCAAAGCCCGGGCTCCGGTTTTCTTTTGAGTTTTTAACAGCGTCCCATCCATTCAGCTTTCACAGCCTCAAACACACCCAGCTGAGAGGAAAATCCTGTTCTGTTCGGTTTTTATAAAAAACACCTTTTCCAGCACAGTGGAGGAGAAAGAAAGACAATAAAGGAGGGAAGGAAGGAAGAGTTAGGGAAAGAAAGGAAGGAAGATAGACAGAAATATGGAAAGAGAGACAATAGACAGAAACAGAGAGACAAAGACAGAAAGAAAGGAAAGAGGGCATCTTGATGCTAAAAGTGTTATCAGTAAAGTGGGGAGATGTTGACAAGAAAAACGTTAGAGACAGAAAAAGTGAAGGAAAGATATAATGAAATACCAAAAGAGAGAAAGACAAAAAGAGAGACAAAGAGAAAGAAAGACAAGGATTGAAAGCAATTAAAAGAGAAAGAAAGAGACAGAAAAAAAGAGAATGGAAGACAAAGGTAGGCAATAGAGACAATATGATAGACAAAGACAGAAGGAAAGAGAGGAGAAGCCGCCTGGAAGCTAAAGCTGTCCATCAGTAAAGTGGTGAGACGTCCACAAGAAAAAAAGTTTTCTAAGTTTCCTGAAACACAGCGACAAAGTGCAGGCTCAGTAGACGAGTCAGATTCATTTAAAGGGATGAACCGCCAACACAAGGCTGAATATTAAAGGGTTAAAGTCGTCCTAAACGTCTCTGCAGGACTGTGGCAGGACTGTGGCTGGCTCTAATGTCTCACGCTTCTCCTTAAGACATAAACAATCAACATGAGATCTGAAGATGACCTTAGTTTGGAATAGTGTTGCACACATTAAAAGTTCTGGTTTATTAAGGGGTCTGGGCTTGTGTTTGTGTGTGTGTGTGTGTGTGTGTGTGTGTGTGTGCGCGTGTGTGTGTGTGTGTCTGTTTTTCCTCCAGATTATGATCCATTTCAGAGCTCATTCATTACATAACTGTTATTGTCCCTGGTTTACAGTACTGCACTCTGTGAAACCCAGAGATTATAAAGCCTGATTAGGATTATGCACATATACATTCAGTAAATTAAAATGCAGCTGCATGGCTCAGTAACATGCTACATTTAACTTTGATTACAATACACATAATGTTATATATGTAAAGAGAACCGTGGGTGAATGAATTTAAAGATTTTTCATTTGCACTATAAAACCGGAGCAATAATGACGTCATCGCTTCAGTGTGATGAATATTCACATTTCAATGCTCTTGATATGTCTTTCTGGATGAAAGAGAATAACACACACACACACACACACTCAGACAGACAGCGCTTAAAAACAGCATTAAAGTTCAGCAGGATTTTATGACCTTAGGACAGTGCTAGGCTAACTTTTCCCCCTGTTTCCAGTCTTTATGCTAAGCTAAGCTAACCAGCTGCTGGCCTGTAGCTACATATCGAGCATACAGATAAGAGTGGTATTGATTTGATCAACTCTCAGCAATAAGTGGAATAAAATGATTTCTCAAGATGTTGAACTATGTATGTACCGTAATCAACAAAACATTTGAAGCCTGTGAATATTCTTATTTGTCCAGATCATCGTTATCCCCAAAGCAATTTCAGTCAAAAGCAACTGGACTTGGTTATTTATCCAGGAAGCAGTTCACCTCTCATTCAAGAGGCTTCATCAGTTCATGTACGCATCTGACCAGGCTGGGACTGGTCCAACTAACTGGTGTGGAGATCCAGGTATTTAACCTCTCACAAGGCCGATGATGTCACTGTATAAAACATTTGAAAGAAAAAAATACAGCAAAATCAATAATAGAGTCCCAGTTAGCATCATTGTCTCATTTATTGGCTGTTTTTTTCCTCTTTGCAGATGAGACCTCCATCATCCTGGTCCTGCAGTGACTCCACATCAGGCCTGCAGCAGCTCCATCAGGTGCACACCAGTCACCAGGTCTGTGTCCGTTAGGCACACCACAGGACAGGACTGTGCTGAGCAGCAGAATATATTCACAGGTGTATAACACGTTTTCCACTGAGGGCCAAGTCCCTTGCTCTTCCTCGAGGTAAAATACCTACAGTCCATGATGGAAACTTTTCATCCCTGAGGCCTGGAGTCTCTCAGCATGTGTACCTGGCACTTTGGAAGGACTTTCGCTGATGTAAGCATCACTGTCCTTTTCTATCCAGGTGCTTTTCTTTTCATTGGTGAGTGAGGGAGGAGCTAAATGTTTGCAGACATCCAAAAACAGGCTTGCTTTCTTGCAGAGAATGTACTCAACATGCACATTATTTTTGTTTAAAAGATTTTCATCCTCACTGCAGTTTTTCTGACAATCTTACTAAAAATTGGGGGGAGGGAGATACGTCCATCTTGCTGATGTATACTGAATTAGCAAAATTAGCTTCAGTGGGAGTCAATGTTGAGGGTTTTTTTCCAGGACCCGGGGGGAATGGGAGTCCTTTTTTAAATGTCCCGTGACTCTAGCAGAGATTACACCGGCTCTAGGACTAAAGTGCAGGCAGCATTTATGTTCGATGATTTAAACTGATATTCAACACAGTACCATGCTCATAGCCTGTAAAACACGACCCACACGGCCCGAATCCTCCCAGTGCTCCAGATTAGCATCTAGTATATATGTCATAGATAGTAGGCTGTACTGAAAGTCATGGAGCAAGTGCGGCTATTTAATTAGCATAACAAAGCTAACGTTAACACACACACACAGTGTGTTCCTACCTAACCCTGACAACTAGCCTCTGAGGAGAAGTGACGGCCAGTGGCTAGCTGTTACTCAATAGGCCATGCCCCTTATTATTCATAAACTTTAACCTGCAATAAAATAAAGACTAGCCTGGCACCCCCCTCAGTGTTGTCATGGAGATATCACCTAAACATCCAGACTAGAGTGTTTTTTGTCCCAGGCCTTAAACTGGTTTAATTATGCTGTGAAAACAGCCTGTTTAACATGGGGGTCAATGAGATACTGCTCTGTTATGAAACCTGCCCCTAGTGGACACTCTGAGAACTGCAGTTTTTAGGCACTTCTTTATAAGATCAACCAGAAAGTCGCTGTGGTGGGGGCTTGGTACAAATGCAGCATGTCTCTAATATATAAAGTCCTTAATTTCCATGCAGTTCATAATGTACTAAAAATGTTTCACTAAATGTAAAAGAATGTCCTGTACTGATCCCCAACTTCTGCTATACTTAAGCAGGGCCCTCCCACTGTATAAAGAGCCCGTTCCAACCATTTCCTTCCCTAATATATTCTGTCACAGGAGCTGAATTAAAGCACTTGATGCAGGCTCCTCAAGTGCAGAAACCCATCATTCAAAGCTAGTGATGCCTGCTTGTTAGCAGTTTCACTCAAATGGAGTCAAACTGATAAGGTTCACAGAGTTTTTATTATTTCTTAGCAGCTAGTTCGACAGTCTTGACTTTGGAAAAGAGTTGGAGGATGGCATTATATTTGCATCCATTTCCTTTCCTACTTTTAGTTTTTTGTCAAGCTGTCATTTCTCCCAGTCCATATGGGCACAAACCAGCACACAAGATGAGGATGTAATAAAAATACGAGCCATTTGGCTACAACTTAGGAAGAAATAAGCAGTCTTAAATAAGCCTTAAATAACCAATTCCATTCCGGGGAAGGAATTTGATTTGAAGTATTTCTCCATCTGTCGCAGAAATGACAAGCACCAACTCCATTTTAAATCACACTGGTTTAGGACAATATGAATGAAGATCAGAGAGTTGAACTGCACTGGCTGTTTCTGCATGTTGGCCAGTTTTTCTCCCTAAAAAAAGACAAACTGACTTCTAACTAACACTAATTTGTTTAGAGCTTAAACTCCGTAAGGGTAGTGTCGTCTCACATTACACGTTATGTCTCACTTACTGGAACCGCGTTGTTTCTCTATTTGTTAACGCTGAATTGCAGAAGGGTGAAGCATTACATCCACCTATTTCACCAACCAAAATATCTGCCAGCTTGTCTCACTCTCCAACCACGATGTAGTGGTACTTAGTGAATATAACACATCTATAAATCCCCATTTGTATTGTTCCAATATCAACCACTGCGAGTTCCTCTCCCACCATTTTCACCTGTTTCTAAATACGTTGGTTTCCGCTCCGTAGTAAAGATGGCGACCACTGAGCGTAGTGTCCAGCGTTCCACTAAATATTTAACCGTTAAGAGTACATCCTTATGGTGAACTCACTCGTAGTGCACTGCATGGTGCTGTACTTGTCAATGTGAATGCATTATGCACTCAAAATAGTATGTAAGTATAAAGGTATTTATACAGCAGGGGCGTTTTCTTCCTGTCATAAATTGGAACATTCATATATTTTTCAGTACTGTTGTTTCTGTAATTTAACACAGAACGGGAATATTTTGTGCAGATAAAGCAATGTTGAGGTAGATTTTCTGAGATTTACAACACTGAAGCTCTGTGGTTTTACTCCTTTTAACCCTGACAAAGGCAGACCACAGCCATATCCATTCCTTCTGTTCTACCCTTTCACAATAAAAGCCCTAGACTGGGCAGAAGTGGCAGGCCTAGCACATTGCTGGAATGAATATCTGCAGGTGAGCATGTGGCATGTTTGCGTTGTTTATTCGTCACGCCTCCGGTGAAAAAAACACTTGTCTAATTAGTTATGAAGGTCTTTATAGTGTCGTAACTTGGAACTTTTAAAAAACATGAGGAACTTGCCAGTGTTCTTTAGTTGCATGTAAAATCACTACAGGCAACACTTCTGAGCTGTGAATAATGGATGAATGGCTCCAGTCTTCTGCAATTCGCCAACGGTGAGGATGCAGAGAAAGAGAGACACTACATGTAGATTTACTCCACAGCATTCTCCATGAGCTGGCAGGGAAGCAGAGGGATGACAGCAGTGACACAGTGCCTTTGAATATATTTCCATACACACACACAAACACACACACACACACACACACACACACACACACACACACACACACACACCTGCTGATTCCCAGAACAGGCCTAACATACATATGCATGCTTGTTTGGCATTCGGTGTTATTGAGGGAACTGTCAGTGAAGTTTCTCCTGGGACTCCACTGAAGAGAGGAAGAACAAAAGGTGAGGAGTAAAACAGGTAGCAAACAACGGTCCCAGTTTCCCCTCTGCTATTAGTGAAATATGAGAGCAGAGTTGCATAGCAGTTAGTTTATTGTTACGTTTACTCAAGTATTGTAAGCTGCTTAAGTAACTACAATGCTGAGGTACTTGTACTTTACTTGAGTATTTCTATACTTCTACTCCAGAGGAAAATATTGTTTTGAACGCACATTTATCTGACACCTTGTTTATTACACACAGATACATGTGAGAAGCCGACGCAGAAAGGACAGGCACTTCCAAAACATACCTGGCAGGTGATTAGATGAACCCTTTGTCCATCAGGGGCTGCCGAAATCAGTTGGGAGAAGAGCGGAGCTATCTTTTCGATCAAAAAAAAGCTTTCAGTGCCGTTCTTTGCTCTTTTTTTAATGAAGAAAAGGGATAAACTGATGCTATTGCGGCATTTATGCTTGCCCCTTTAAGAGCCTCTGTTGTTTTGAGTGAGCAGTCGCCTCTACAGTATGTCTCATTGTGTTGTTGCAGATACCGCCCAAGTAACCCAGCCCATCAACTCAAACTATCCCGATTCCGGATCTAGAGTGACAGCAGTGTGACATAATATCCACTTTTTGGATGTAGTAAATATAACTTTTCCTATGCCAAAACTCTCACATTTTTTTCAGTTGCTATCCTGTGTGTGTTTTCCAGCACAGTTGTCTTTGTCAGGGAGGAAAAGCTTCTTAAACAGTATTAAAATATTCACAGGACATTCAAAATCTCTACTAAAAACCAAACTAAGGGCTTCAGTAACATCATCCTACAACACAAAGATGTCTGTGGCAGGAGATCTGACAACGATAAAGCACAATATCAGCATGTAACCTCTGTTTTCATACGCGGCTAATGCTAACTAACGTGTCACAGGTGTGTTGCTGCTGTGTGAATTAGTCTTTTACTGCCGCTGCAGTTGTGATCTGACTGATACGCTTTGAACTGATCAAATACTGTTTCCTCTGTAAAACTTGCTCACACAATAACCTTCTGCGCAGTTATGCAATTATGTTTCAAGCTGATCGTTTGCCCTCCAGTGTTAACGTTGCACGCTGTGTCTTTCAGCGAGCAAAGAGAGATTAGATTGTTGTGGTTATTATGTTGTCAACTTTATTACTTTTTGGGTGAGCCACCGGGCTCCCCTAATTGGATTGTGGTAGTCTGTATTCCCTCTGGAAGAAGGAAGCTTAAACCTATAAAATATTCCAATTATTAAGCATGAAGAAGTGTGTGCCTCAATTTTATTTTCTGCTAAAAATAGAAACACAGATGGATGCCATACAAGGGTGTGTGTGTAAGCGTGTGTTAGCAGTTACTGAATCAATCCCCTGTACACAATGGAAAACAATGGAGAGCAGTCCATCACTTTGCTGCACCAGATGCAATCCTTATTCCCACAGCTCTCCCCATTTTCATTTTTCTCTAAAACACCAACACACCGCCTGCGTTTTAAAGCAACAGTCATCTTTATTGTGTGTCAGAAGATACAAACACAATGCTCTAAATACACACACACACACACACACACACACACACAAACACACACACACACGTATGCACACCGTCAAATATCTTAATTAGCCTTGCTGTGCTCTGTCATGTTGCGATTAAAAAGCTGATATTGAGATTCAGTCGGCCAAAGCTGAGCCAGCACGTCCCTCTTCATTATTCATTAAGAGCAGTTTAATGAGGATGTGACCCATTTACAAATCGTCACAAACTGCGATCACTCTTAACACATCCCATACAAATTTGCAGCAGATTGACAGCCATAATATGAAGCTATTAGTCTGTGCAAGAACTAACAAAATGCTGGTTGAGGTTTTTCTGTGTTGTTTAAACTGAGTTATAAAATGGGCAGCTCAAATCAAGAAGTCTGATTGACTCATAGTCTCTGTATCACATGCAACATACAACGGCTAGGAGGTCTAATTCCTGCTGAGAAAAATACAGACTGACAAAGTGGTAGCCTTGCAAAGTTAGCTAACTAAATCCTGCGACAAAATGGACATTTGAGGTCAATTAGCCTGGGTATGGAGCAGTGGTAGTTTGCCTCAGACAGTCCTTTCTGCCGAAGAACTGAATCCTTCAATCTTTGCTATCCTCAAAGCCAGGGCCGGATCACGGTCCTGTGAGGCCCCTGGACACCCTTCCATTTTTGGTTCTCTGTGACGTCGGGAGAATCTAAACCCAGGTCGGCTTTTATGACAGTATCACACACATTTTTCACTCAAGTCGAAACATTTCAGCTGATGCACAGTTGTGTTCATGTGTAGATTATTGCTGTGTTTGCCCAAATGTTTATTCTCTACAATGTTGCGCTGTAGCATTAATCAAATTACCATCTGTTGAATCATGTGTCGATGATTCTAGCATCTACCAGGGAAATGGGCAGCTTTGGATAGGGATAGCTAGCTAACTGACTTGTTGCATATTGAAGCGTCTCATCCCGTGGCTCAGTTACAGCAATGTTCTCTCTGAGAGGCTCTTGTTTAAAGCGTACACTGTACGTAACAAGGAGTCCTCTGCGTGCACTGAGGACTCTGGTGTTCAACTTCCTTCAGAAGTCTGGGGTCTTGGGCACGCACCACACATCCAGCACCAAACACGGCCCCGAGGCTTGGAGGGCCCATGGCAGTCTGAGGCCCCGGACACTTTTGACAGACAGTAATTTAACTCACAGAACACAGGAGTTGCTGACCTAATGACTTTCTGTTATTTTGTGACTTTGGTGAAGGTTAGCTGCAACTGTAGGCTACGTTCCATAGCAACCGTCTCGGTATGTGCAGGTAGCCTATTTTATCATGAACATTATTAGTTGTTCATAAAAATCTATTATTATCTATAAATTGGAATGTGTCTATAACTTAACAACGCCCCTAAACTGTGTTTTAATACAACATTCCACCGCCTGTCGTGAGCTATTGCTGTACTATTTTGTGTTAAATAAATATCAATTGTGCAAATTTAAAACTTTCATTAGTTTTATACCTGTAATTTAAAGTGATGTTACAATGAAAATTCCACACTTTTCCAGCTGTTTTTTTTTATTTCTTTTTTTTACAAAAAACACTTAGCTTTAGCCGCTAACACTAACAGCTAACACGTGAAAGCTCCAAGTGTTCACATTGCTATCAGTGGGTTAAGATTTCCATTTCACAGTTTAACTGCATCATTTTTCATATGGCAACCTGTCAACACAAAGATAATACAACATCAACATCACAGTGTCAGTACTTCCATATATAACTCTCTGCTGGGGTGGAGTGAAAATCAAAGTCTGTATTTTAGTTCTCTCTGCTGCAACTGGAAGTTTAAATTCAGCATGAGCTTCTCGTTCGCATTTGTTACATACACACACACACACACACACACACACACAAACACAAACACACACACACACACACACACACACACACACACACACACACACACACACACACCTTAACTAATACAGCTTTGATGCTTTGAGAATATCAAAAGTGAAACCGTCAAATGTGCCAACATATTTATAGTAGGTAGTAGGTATAATAGGTTTAGTTTTGGCAGCAGTCAGACCTGCAGCCCATGAAATCTGGATTCAGTATCCGCGTCTTTCAGCAGCTTAAGTCCCAGACAACAGAAGAATCAACCTGCCTTTCCTCCAACATTAAAAAAGTGCTGGAATGTAAACTGCTGCTCTTCTCAACATATGAAGAATTACTCGTGCAAATTTTGGTGGAGCAGCTTTCTATTGTTATGCACCGACGGACGGTTTGAAACAAATCAGACAAACGACTCCTTGTTTTAAAAAACAGCTCAAAACATTTTTTTTATTTGCAAAAAGGCTCCTATCTATTTCTCTTTAATACAGCTGATGTGTCGGGCAGGCCCTAGGGCCTTCTTCTTCTTCGAGGTGTCTAATGTTCAAGTGCGGATGTTGAAGAAGGCCTGAGGGCCGAAACTTCATCCGTATTAAAGAGAAATACATCTAGAGCCAAAATGTGCTACTGGTCCCCCAGGTGAAAATCCTGTGTTTTGGGACCCATTCACCACCCTGACCCTCCTCCCTATACAAGATGTTCTCATTTGTTTTTTTCATACATATAATTATGTAATACATCTGTAATCTATGCACAAAGCAGGAACTCAGGCATAAAGAGGAGGGTTAGGATGGTGGATGACTCCCAAAATGCCAGACTTTCACTCAGGGGACTGGTGTTTGAGTCCCAGTGTTATTTCTAGAGTACTAAGCCAATGTACAACATTTTTCTAACCCTAACCTCCACCTTTTGTTGCCTAAACATAACCGTTGTGTTCCACTTCCAGTTGCTGTTTCGTGGCGTTAAATAGAACATATTTCGTAAGATATCATACAAACATGCGTATGAGAGTATGTTGCCCTATGTGAAGATTCAAGCTCTTATACCATGTCCCCTTATTTCCTTCTTTGCTCTAGATGAAATTTCTACTGTCATTAATATGTGGATTACATACGAATTATAGAGCATTACTTTTTGTTTGTACATGTACGTACAGTGCATGAGGGCAGCCTGACACATTCATGTATCAGTATTTATAATCCAGTGATAGATATGATTCTGAAATTGTTCATTCTAAATAATGAGGAGCCTACTTTGATTATATTTCGATGCTTATAATTCACATTTTTCCACACAATTTTGAATGCAGGAGTTTTACTTGTAACAGATGATTGTTTGCTACTTTTACTAAAATCTAAATACTTCTTCTTCCCACCCTTCCTCTTGACTGCAACACTGCTGCTAACTTTCACTGAAAATTCTTCCATTTCAGTTCCTCAGTGCAGCAGCTGTTGCTCCTGATTAACATAGCTGCTGCAGGGCTGGGTGGACGACCTCTTTCATGGTACGGGACTGCAGACCTGTACTGCATGGCACTCAGTGTGTTTGTGTGTTTGTAACCGACTTATATCAGGGGATTAAAAACTCAAAAAAAAAAGGATGTGGTACTAACATCCATCTCTGCTTCACACAAAATGACATAACTTAAATAGTCCCATGAGTACTTGTTGAATTATGTTGGCCAATAAATACATTATGAAGCCCAAATGTCTGAGCAACTAATTATAACACCATGAAGCTAGCAATTTAGCTGATTTCTAATCAGATTTAATAAATCCCACAGCTTTTGATATAATCATTTTGAGTCATTGTACTCCAGTGCAGAGAGTAACAAGTAATTTATATACACAGTATATATATATATAGCTATCACAGGTGAGAGTGATCTGCATGATTACGAGTCAATCTCCTCCCAGATTGGACCAATCAGAGCAGCTTTGGGAGACATTATCTGGTAAACCCTAAGGAGAACAAATCACAGTAAATACTCACAGTAAAATAGAAAAGATATAGAAACAATGTGGAAGCCTTATTATATACGAGCATCTACTAAATGACACAGGGAGTCACATGGTCGCGTCTCTGTTCCTTCAAGTCTAGTTTCCAGTTGAAAAAAAGAAGGCACCAGATCCAACTTAACATGTTCCATATGATCTTAATATCTTATTAGCTTTTTTTTTTACTACTGTATTTGAATTTCTGTCAAACAAAACTAGTTCATATAGTTCACAATACACAAATCATATAAACAAACTATGCAAGAAGGAAATGGTTTTCATATACTTTACAGGAAAAAGAGAAAAAAATGCAAATACATATTATCTTTTTCCAGTTTAACGAATTTTACCTATTCAAAAAAGAAGTCAATATTGACTCTATGTCGCATTTGCATCACTAAGCAGTGAGGATTCAGGGTTTTAACCATATTTTAACATCCTGTCACACAGGAGAGGTGTCCTGTTTTGGGTTTTTTGTCTTGTTTTATTTTGAAAAGTAATCCTCCCCTTGTTTCAGGTCACTTGCCCTTCCTCCTGTGTCCCCGGTCTGCTGTTTTCCCTGATTACCTGATTGTGTCCACCTGGGTCATCCTCCCTCATGTGTATATAGTCCCCGTCTCCCCTGTCTGTATATTGGCTCTCTGTGTACCCGCAGACATTACCACAGTCTTGTTTTGATTCCAAGCATTACCTCGCTTATATTTCTGTTTCCTTGTTCACCTCTGAAGAAGAGGGATTCTTGTTTCTGAAAGTTTTTAGGTCAGCTTGCGTAGCTAGTTTATTTTCATCATGCCCTTGTTTTCCCTCATCTTGGAGTGTTTTTGATTTGTAGTTTCTTTAGCTCTGTGCAGCACGGGTTTTTCTTTATTGCCTTCTGTTTTCTCCTCATTGTGACTGATATTCTTTTCTATCTCATAGATAGTAATTCAGATCAGTGTAGTCATCGCCTGTTGTCTTTTCCTGCCTCTGGAGTGATTTTCAGTTGTTTGTGTGGTGTTTCTTGCCACATTTCTTTTCTGTTTATTCCCTCTTACGAACTGACGAGCTTAGAGTTTTGTAGCCTGTTTGTTTATCGCTCTGTCTTAAGGTGAAACAGTGTGTCAGAAATAAAGCCTGCATTTACTGTTCCCTGGCTGCAATTGAGTCCTCCTTTTGCCCAGGCCTAACATGTCCCTGAATGAAGGACACCTTGTTATAGAGGACCATAGAAGTTACAAAGATACTATACTTTAAATAACATACTTTATATTTAAACTAAGTGCAATTGTTCATTACTTATCTCTCAGGAAATCTATCTCGTTGCAGGGGACAGTTTTCACTGTCTGTGGTGGTCCAGGACATGATGTACTTGGTGGCCAGTTTCTGTAATATGATTTTGTGTCCAAAGGGCAGGATTTAATAAATGAAGGGACAGAAGGCTGACATTACTGTGTTCCTGTCGCTGCGAGATGACCAAATTTGTTGAAAAACGGAGAAAGAGAGCCAAAGATAGTGCTCCCTCTGAGTGTATTTTAGTTTTATTGATTTACTGATATGAAGAGAGAGGAACAAATGTCCCCTGGCAGTCCACCTCAATGACATCCACATAATGCCAAAGGAAAGTGGCCTTCAGAGGGCCTGGGCTCAAAGCACTGACAAATACTGATAACAGAAGCTCCTGGACTTTAATAGTCCAGCCCATTAACCATGGGCATGAGCGTTATTAGGTATGGCAATATGTGTCGTGCAATAGCTTACTGTAGCCTTATACTTTTGATGTGATCTTTCATCATTACCCATATACTGTAGTCAAAAGACCTTGGGCCAACAGTATCTTAAATTAAATGCTCTCAGTCAATGATGAACCAGATTTGGCCTACGTACAGTCGACTGTTCCCACGGGCTAAAGTTTCCAAAATCTAACCACATCTGGCAGCCATACACTTAATGAGCCGACCCAGTGTTCTGTGATTCCCTCTGCCTCGTTGCAAAATGCTACCTTATTTGTGTGCATCTCTATCAGTGTGCAGTACAACTATAGGGAGCCCATTTTGATGCTCCATTGTCGGAAAGTTTTAAGAGAACAAATGTTTTCAGATTGAGATTGATAGAAATGAAATTGCAGGTTTCCGTCAGGCTTAGTCCAGATTACCTGTCTTTATGGTGGTGGTGCCCCCTTTTTAACGAGGAATAATTCATTTGCCTTATTAATAATGAATAAGGTTATTCATTTATTTATTCATTATGATGCGTGTAGTTCTCTCTTCTTCTACACCATTATAATATATTTTATCGTTTTTCAGGGGAAGTGTATTTTGATAGACCTAAGAAGCCAAGAGCTTTATGCTAAGCTAAGCTAACCACCTCCTGGCTCCAGCTCTGCAATTAACAAGCATATGTGAGAATGGCATCTGCATCTTTTCCTCAAAATGTCAAGCTGCTGTCCCCGTGAGGCAGTTAATGCTCTTTAAACACATGTTGGTGCATTAGAAATTTCATAAATAGAGGTATCCTGTGCTAATAAGTGTCATGGCAATCCATCCAACTGTATCAAGATTGAGTCTGGACCGACTAACACTGACTTTACAACAATGCTGACCAGATAACATCCCGTCAGTCATCGCTTCATTTTGTCCCTGAATGTTTTATTCTGTTTATAAGCTGAGGCTTTGTAGGTTTCGGTGGTAAATGATTATAGATACGGGGGATTTGTCAGAGCTTATAGATGCCTCCGGCTCCTGCAGTAGGTATCATAAACCAACAAGTGAGCCTGAGTGATAACCTTGTATTCTGTAATGAATAATTTCAGCACCTGGGAGCTTAATCCCCTTTATTGATGGACCTTGAGGCTCTTTATTGTATAACTTAATGTTATCACGTACTTTTCACTTCATGAATAGTTACCATTGCTTTCTCCAATAACAAGACACATCAAACTCATGGATTTGTAATTTTGACTGTGTGTACCAATAAGTTTCACCGTCCTCGAAGGTTTTAAAGAGTTACTGACCCACAACAAAGACAAGACAAAAATGAATGCGCCTCTATTGGCTTCAGGCTTCAGTGAACAAGCGTGATTATGAAGTGTGTATGTACAGCTTGTGTGTACTTGTACTTCTCACATTGTGAACATCTCTGAAAATTTGACCTTTCGCTAAGCCCTTCAGCTACTGTTGGCTATGTCTGTCAAGCTTACTGTTCGCACACGGCACATATAGAGCTCAACAGTGTAGTGTTATTAGCCATAATCAAAGATAGACTCACCACAAGCCATGGGGTTGTAAAACCATGGTTTATGCTCCTGTAGAAGCCACAAATTAATTCACTTTTTAAAAGAAAAACATGTTTTATTCGCAATGTCATGGAGAATTACTACCCTACCCACAATCCTAAGTGGAACAGCGATGTCTCCGAAAGTTGCAGTTAAAGGTTGAATATGTAGAATTAGCAGAACACCGCCATCTAGTGTCTCAAGATTGTAGTTGCAACAACAAAACATAATTCCATCACTCAGGTTGCCGTGTTCGTCAGACCCGGCCCAGTAACCTACAGGAGACCGGAGCCTGTTTGAGCCTGTTTGAACCCGTCCCCTCCGACAAATCTCACCATAAAAACAAGTATTGCAGAGGAGTTTGACTGACAGTTACCATTAAACATGAAAGTTAGCTTACCAATCAAGGAGATACTTTTCCATTTGGGCGTGTGTTTTAATGCCGTTGAACTCCTTTATCTCAGTCCATGGAGTGAATGCTTGGCCTATATTGACTCTGGTTTTTGCCCGCCTCCGGTCACTCAGCTGCAGGATTGGCAAAATCCATTTCACCAGTGCCAACCTACAGTCACGTTAGCTGTGCCGAACAACAGACAACCCTGGCAACCAACCCAATGCTATTGGCTGGTACAATGTAAACAGAACGTGACAGAGTCATTGTCAAACCGTAAAATAAAATGTAATATTAATTCAGACTAAATATATTTCTTTATGGAAAGGCAATACTGTATTTTTACTGTGTATTTTTTTTTTTTTAGCTTTTTTAATTAGCTTTTGATAAAGATTCTACATATTCAACATATAAGTCAAATTAAAAATTAAAGTTAAGTTGACCGTGAATGGTTACGGTTAGTATAGGTCGTCGCTGTCGGGCAGCGCATCTCACAAGTGTTTTTGTAAATCTAGGGTCACCATTTTACCATTTTTTCATTCATCCATGTACACAGTATGAAGCTAGCCTAACTCCTATGTTAATTTTACATTATGATACATTTGGATCAAAAAAATATGATACTGTACATGTGATGTTAATTTAATGATTGGAAAATAAATAGATGACCAGTAGTAACACACTAATGTTACTGGATAGCAGTATTGTCCTTTTAATTACAAATCTTATATCAAACAAACACTAATGATGATGACAGTAGATTTAAATTATAAACTGCACTGGTTGCCTGTTTGTGAACTGTTTCTACTTTATCATTGAATTTCACACATTCATCAATTTGCAACATTTGGAAACCTCCAGTGATTAAATGATTTCTCATTTCCGTATATGGGTACGTATGCAGACACACCTGCAGCAGTGAACACCCACAGTGTTGCAAAAAAAAGGCATGAATAGAAACCATAAGACAAACTATTTACGTCATCGTTGTGGTTGTGACTGTGTGAGGTACCGCCTGCAGCTGCCACTCCAATTGGTTTAAATTTTTTATTTCACTTGAGTGTGAAAGCTTTGATAGATGAAGTGACGTCACTAAAATTCAACTTCACATGAACTCCCTTTTCACATCTGCTGCTAAAAACAAAGAGAAGAGAAAAAAGGAAATCTGCTACAGGTTTTTTACTTCCATATTGAAAACACTGACTAAACCTTTTGTTCTTGTTTTTTAAGAAAAAGAAAAAGCACTTGACATTTTTAGGAAGGTCAACTTTGTTTCAGGTGAGTAACATTTGGTTGTCATGTTTTATCCCAGTGGGGCTAAACAGGAAGTGACACGGTGAGAGTTAACATTCATTTGCACACCAGATGGTGGGCAACGTTTAATCTTTTAGAAAACATGCAATGCCATGCAAACTGAAGAGAACAGCACCAGCTTGGACACTCATATAACATCATCTTCTATAGCAGAAAAGGACCCTGACTTTTGCAGAATTTTGACATTATGCTCAGTCGAATATTAATAAGCTGACCTTGGTACTACCCAGGTCAGGTGACCATACGTCCCAGGTTTCCGGGGACAGTCCCCGTTTTCAGTGACCTGTCCCCGGCTACTGTCCCTTGGAAATGTCCCCGGTTTTCACTGTGAATGAAAGTAGATCCAAAAAATGGAATATAGAAAAAAATGACAAAACGTAAATGTTGGCCAGATGACACTTATAGTTGCAGACCATACTACTCACAGGCCAAAGCCAAAGTAGTTTGAAGTCTACAGGTTAAAACATAAGCAAGCATAATAGGTTTAAGTTTTGTTTAAAATCATAAATATCTTACTCAAAAAAAGTCTTGTGATACATGAGGAATATTAGTCTTTACTGAACAAGAAATATTCATTTTTATGTTGCAAAAGTGGCTTTACATCCCGAGGTAAAAAGATATAGAATATAGATTCAATTTTTGCATACATGAACTGATGAAGCCTCTTGGATGAGAGGTGAAACGTCTTCCTGGACAAATAACCAAGTCCAGTTGCTTTTGACTGAAATTGCTTTGGGGATAACGATGACCTGGACAAATGAGAATATTCTCAGGCACATTATTCCAAAAAAAGCCTTGTGATACACGAGGAATATTAATCTTTATGTTGCAAAGAGTGGTGTTACATAATTCAATGCATAACAGTTTTTTATTGTGAATATCAAATGAATGTTGAATATCAAACTGACTTAACTCTGGTCATGTTTTGGAGGTTTTTACGCCTCTGAACCAAAAATGTCCCGGATTTTGTCTCATAAATCTGGTCACCAAGGCACAAACTGTACCATGTTGCAGCCCTTCAACAGTTATCATGTCCATTATGTGTCATTATTTGGCATTTATCTTTGTATAAAAGGTACATGATGCATTGTACCCAATAAATACGGCACACATATGTTCTGTCACATGCATATGCTTTTAGCTTGTGTATAGACATGTATCCGAGCTGTCATTTTGAGTTCTATGCAAATGAATTTAGACATTTGGACTATGAAGCATTGTTCTTTATTACCCTGGTAATACTCATAATACTCATATTAAACAAAATAATCAATTCATAGAATAGAAATTAAATATAGGAGATTTAGATAAATTAGATACAGTATATATATTTATTTATATATATTGTGAAGCTAAGGTTACCTAGCTGCAGATATTGGTATAATTACAGTGGAAGATAACTTAGTGATTTTACATAAAGAAAGATTGCAAGTCTATTGAGCATGAATACCTTTCATTTTCAATATTTCAACTGTGATATTGGAAAAACATCAACTCTACCCTTTCTTTTCACTACAATGTAACAGCTCTTTGTATTGGATTATTGTTTTATTATTATTTTCAAATTTTGTTTATTGAGTTTTTCATTAGACAATAACTTTTCAGTGACAGAGGACCATACAGATGTGCGTACAATTAGAATAATCTGCCACTGTAAAGTTCTTGTAAAGGGACATTTTCATCACAAAACAGACAAAAACAGCAAAAATGTAACCATAAACAACGCATAACAAAAAAAAACCCGAACAAAAACACATCATACAATGTATTCTGGACATATTAAGACCCACAGTACCATGCTTATTGTTTTTATTGTATTTCTATTTGTATTTAGTATCTTAATGTTGTTATTATATTATTATTATATTATTATTTCACTTTCTTGAATATAGGTGTCACAGCCAACATGCTTGGACAGTCAGTGTGATGAGACTAAAGCTGAATAGGTTTCAATTAGTGGGGTTTCATCCAGTTAATTAAGCTTATTGATGTCAGTGGATGTACAGTGTATAATAGGTCTGTGTGTGTGTCTCAGTCTTCATGAGCTCTTTTAGTTTGAAGAAGTGCGAGGTCAGTTAGCCTAGTACTTTGTGTGTGTACATCAAACACCACATTAAAGGGTGATTTAAATTTAAATCACAGTGCAGTTAGTAAGAACTGGAGAGGAAGGTCATCAAGTGGTGCTTGATTAACTACCACACACACGCACGCGCACAAGCACACACACACACACACACACACACACACACACACACACAGGCCCTGTTCAGACCTGCTCCTTAAATCCGCCCTGTGATCATATCAAAAGTGGACAGCTGTGAGTACAGGTGTGGATGCATGAAAGCTCAATATCTGTGGACTGACGTGTTTTCCTGCAACACAATAAAAAGTAGGAATAATGTATGTGGATATCTAGAATTGAAAGCCCAACACACATGAATGGCAAGTGACGTAATCTGTACTAGGAAGAATGTCATTGTGTAAATCTGAAATGTTATTTTTTTTACTAGGAAGACTTTAATTAAAGATATCTCCAAAACTAGTATAGCTGTTGAATGTTAAAACCGCTTGCCATGCCCACTACGTTTGCTCGGATCTTCAATGTACTTATTTCGTTTTTTTTCCGCGGGCACCTGAAGGCAGCGCTGCTCCCATCCTACGTGAATGCAGCATAAACTGTTGAGGTGATCCATGGCAACAGAGGAGCAGCAACCAACCGCTGAGCCTGTCCTACACACTCTTTCTCTCTCTCTCTCTCTCTCTCTCACACACACACACACACACACACACACACTCTCCGTCAATGTAGCCGGAATGCACCGAGGAGGACTCACTCTTAACGGCTACCGTTGAGACATTTGCGGCATCAAGGTGACCGACCGGGGTGAGCCCGAAAACAGCTGCCCCCGAAAACAGCTCCACATCAGCGGCAGGTGACAGCAGACAGGACCCGAAACCTCACACCGCTGACAACGGAAGCAGACCCGAGCAAAAATGAAACCAAATGTTAACACTTTGTGGGCTAAAAAGGCTTCATATATTTGATTTGATTTTTGTTGCTGTTGTACAGCGGCTTCAAACCCGACAGTGTCCCAGTCCTCTCTAGTTTATTATTTCAGCCCCATATCTCTCTCTAAAGCATCCGAAGCATCATCATCGGAAGATGGCGACCGGGTCGGGTTGGCAGCAGCAGTATTACTGCCCTGCCGGTCAGGGGAAATTTAGTTCATCCACGGGAACCAGCATGTCCTTTCAGACCGGCATTGCCATGGAATATACCCAAGACCTGCACCTGAAAATGAGCAAGAAAATAGCCCAGCTAACAAAGGTAAGGAGAGTTAATAACACGGCCTGTCCCCCTCACTCTTCCCCCTGAGCAGTGCATCAACCCGTGGGTGAGGTTAGAGCCCGGGACGGTACCTCCCGTTCTTGTGAGAGAACAGGGTACCAAACTCCGTTAGGAATTTCACCTATTTAGTCATTCATCTCGTATTTGGGAGCTTTTCGCACACGTACTATTTAGCAATATTTAGATTTTTGTCTCAATTTCAAGAGTCATGTAGTAGTTTCGGCGTTCTTAAGATAAAAAAAACAAACAACACATTTTCCAGTTCATTAGCATTTACACGTAATTCACGCTGCTCATTACATCCCTATCCTGGAGTGGGGAGTACGAGGTGACTAATGGTTAAAGTTGGATTTGAATTCATATGCATGCTGCTTTGTATTTTAATTACACGCCGAATTCAAAGGCAACTACAGTTGTTTCCTATGATGTCTTCAGGCATGTAATTAAAACATGCATTGAAGTCAAACAGGAAAGAAGCCTCAAAAAGGTGAAATCCTTCAGCGGAGTTTGGAGAAAAACAAATCCTCTTATTAGGAGAGGAAGAACGGCTCGCTTCGGGATACATGTACGAGCCGCCTGAAGGCAAACCCGGTCTGTTCGGATGCTGCATCCATCAATATCGGGTCATTAGCCCCGACAATAATCACATCAGTCATTAATCCCCTGCAGCAGCACACAGGCTGGGCTGGCATTTGGTTTGACTTGCCCATGTTAATGTTGTTCTGGGGGCCTTATGAATAATCATGCAGATAAATAAGGTACTTCATCCCAACTTTGATCCTTCATGATGACACGCAGATCCTGGTAATGAGACACAGATTGAACAGAAGACACAGGCTTGTTGATAACTGGGCATTTCATTATCCTGTTGCAGTCACACAATTCCCATTATTCCCTCCCCTTTGCTTGGAATATTGTATTATAAGCTTTGCTATTCCCCTGTTACGCCAGAGTGTATGTGTTGAATTGGAATGAATCTGCCTTTTGATGTACATCACTCTTTTATATGTATTCACACAGCATAGTTTGGACAATGTGTGCTGTTGAGATTCAGGAGCTCATTAATAGGAATTAGTTGAGTTTAACATTTAATTTGTCTTGGCCCAGCTGACAGCGATGTTACATTTCTGCACAGACCGTACCTGTGGGCTTTCAAGGGCGTTTCAAATGTTTTTTAAGCCCCGGGGGGCAGCGCTCTCATCTCTCACTTGCCAAAATGACAGGGTTCAAACTTCTAACACAGAGTAGCAACCCATCCAGCACATTCAGCCAGGGTCAAAGCCTGTTTGTGGCTCTGGTGTGTCATTATCACCAGGCTGTAGGTCTTAGCGGTGCTCAGACACGTTTGCAGCTGGCTTCTTTTTTTTTTTTTTTAGAGATGCCTCCTCTTTGCTACTGAAGGCTTTGACACCTTGACTTGGTTATATCCTCCAAGGACTTTCTACTGAAACTAACATAAGATTTGTGCTCTCGGTACTTCTCTTTGTTGCTAAGGAAGTGGAGGCTGAAAGAAAAAAATCATAATTCAGCAGCCTTGGGCTAGGTGTGTGCCAAGCTTTACTGCAGACTTAAGAGTCACATTGAACTGAAAACAAAGTATTTTTCACCTTATTAGCCAATTCTCCACACCAGAACATCCTTGTACCTATTCAACACATATTTTCTTGTTTTGTGTGTACTCTTTCATTTTTTTGGTGTAATTTTACTATTTTCATCATTCATTCATCTTCAACCTCTTGTCCCTATCGGGGTTGATGGAGCCGATCCCAGCTGACATTGGGCGGGGTACATCCTGGTAATCGCTATGCTTGAAGTTCTTATTGCAACTTCTATCGCAGGGCGCACATAGAGACAAACAGAGACAGACAACCATTCACACTCACATTCACATTCACACCGACGGGCAATTAACTGAACACGTGCGTGGGAGGAAGCGGGAGAAAACCCCCACACACACAGGGAGGACATGCAATCTCCACCCAGAAGGGCCCCACGGCCTTCGGCATTCGAACCAGGAACCTCTTGCTGTGAAGCGACAGTGCCACCACACCACCACACCACCGTCCGCCTCTTATATCACTATGTGAATACTGTAAATAATAATGTTGATAATAATGGATTGTTTACAGTAATGCATACATGCCCCTCCCATGAACTAACCAACTATAATCAAGAAACAACCTAGGCTTTCTCCTATTTGTGTAATTTATTTGAAATAAAGCAAAATAAAATGATACTGGTGGTTGGGATGGCAAAATGGAAAAAGCTCTTTAACTTTACATAATGAATCAGAATAGTTGTGTCACAGACAGGTGGCTAAATTCAATCTATTTTGCAGACTCCGGTACAAACCCAGGAAGCATTGGTTTATTAACACAGTCGTCGAATTTGTTTGAAAAGTGAAAAGTATGAAGATGTCTCAACGCCTCACCGCTGGTTCAACAGCATTTAAATGACTTTCCCTCCATGATAAATGAGTTTAGTTTTAGCTCCGTTTTCACTCAGATTTATTTTGACCTGCATATTTCCAAAAAGGGTGCAGAGCAATGCTAAACAAGAACACCGAAAAAAAAAATGCCTGGTGGGAAAATGTATGCACAAAACATTGCCTCACCAGCTGTGCTACATGCATTATTAATGCACAATTAATTTCTTCCCATTTTTAGGTCATTTCTTTAAAGGACAGGCCAGGCTTATAGACTCCTTTAAGTGATTACTTGATTACACGTTGACATTGAATGCACCATCATGCAGTGTTCTAAAGCCGTGTTGATAGTGTTTTTGTGTTTGTTGGACCAGTGTTAGGGGCATTTCTCTGTGGCTGTAAAGGGATTGGACAACTGGTTGAGTGCATGACAGATTACTGAGACTGAGCATGTGCATCAAATAAATCATTGAATAATCCATCGCAAAGGAAAAAAATGGATTTCAAGCATAGCGATTACAACATTGCTTATTATATCAGCTTTATTTCAAATGACAATACACTCTGCGTTCTAGTTCGATATTTCATACAATTATTCCTTGACTGCATCAGAATTATTACCAGGTAAAAGCTGAGGTGGACAATATTTCCAGCTCGTTTGTACCAACTCAAACAACAGTGAAAGGTATTTCTCGTTTCTCAGGTCACATGATTCCCACAGGCGTCCATCTGAGCCTCCAGTTTCTCCCGTGCCTTGTCATATTAATCCAGAACAAAGCAGGGGAAAGGGCCGATAGCATGCAGGCCATCTGCTCACGCTGACCACTGATCTCTGCGGGGCCGGAGCTGCATTCAGGAATAACTAGCAACCTTGAAATCTCTGATCGGCTCTCTGACACGTTCCAGGCTGAATGATTTCCAGCTTGCTGTGTCTGAGGATGACTCAAGTGTGATTGAGGCATCTGAATGTTTTATCTCATACTTTGACTGGCCTACTTTCATCCTGAGTGTCTTTTTGTGTTTTAAACACTGCATAATGTGATTGATCAAGAGCGGTTCCCTTCTTTAGTTTTGACACTCTCATATTCTGAATTTCTTGTTCCTTTCCTTGTTATGTTTGGGGGCATTTTGACTGGCCTTTCCCTCCTTTTGAACCTTCAGAGTTATGATGATTATCTGCTCTTTAGTAATGCACCAACACAAAAGTACAGTGTGCAGCAGTTGTCAGTTCAGCTTTGACTCAAACATTGGCTCTGTACACATTTTGTAGGGACTTCATGCCCTGTCAGTAAATCAGTCAGTGATTGCTATTCTCCTGTGGCACTGAATTTTACGTTTGGTGATGCAAGACTTGTTTGCTGCTGCTGTTATTTAAGACTTCTTGCAGTAATTTTTAATCCCATAAAAGCTGCTTTCCCGGCCCTTTGTGTAGTTCAGGCTCCGCAAGGATTTTGCTGTCATAATTTTTTGGAAAGCCGTATTTCATAAGTTATACTCTCTGATGGGTTTGCCTTTTTATTGTAGTGTCTCTATCAAAAAGGAATGCAATATAGGGGTTTTGCTGCTATGGCAACAAGTTTTATATGAATTATTATTCAGGGCAATGACGTGCAAGTGAGCTGAGGTATTTTAAAGGAATAAGCTTGATTTCTGGTTGTTGTGAGAGCGCTGGGAAAAAGAGCGGGCAGCATGTCCTTAAAACCAAGCTGTATGTGCGTGTGCGTGCGTGTGGGTGTCTGTGTGTGTGTGCGCGTGTGCATGTGCGTGTGGGTATCTGTGTGTGTGCGCGGGTGCATGTGCGCGTGTGTGTGTGTGTGTGTGTGTGTGTGTGTGTGTGTGTGTGTGTGTGTGTGTGTGTGTGTGTGTGTGTGTGTGTGTGTGTGTGTGTGTGTGTGTGTGTGTTTGTGTGTGTGTGTGTGAGATCAACGATGCCTGACTGACTTTAGTGTCAAAGTGAGTCAGAAATAGACCTCTGAACTCTCCATGTATTCCTGGACGATGGGATTGAAAGAGACAGAAATAGTGAAATACTGTAGTTTATTTGCCTGTGTGTTTACAGTGATTTCAAGTCATATTCTGCGTAGCTGCTGCTGCACCACATCTTCATCATGTACATAAACATTTTAACAAAGTAGTATTATATATTAGAAACATTTAACCACAACATCGTCTGCTCATGTCCTCCCTCCTGCCTGGTCTTGAACGCTACTGAACTCCTGTCTGTTCTTTATGATGTAGTGGAGCAGACACTGGGAAATCAACTATATTTGTGGGTGTACAGATGCAATACACCACACAACACAAATATTAACTTTTTAACTGAAAATGACAGATTTGATCTTTATGGGTTGTTTTTTAAAAAAAGCTTGGAAACTACTGGAATCCAGTGATGATTCCACTTGAGTATGCATGAGTATGACTCAACTATGATCTGTACTGTAGTGCAAAACATTCAGACGCATCCCAACTAAGATAATTAGAGGACTGGATGTTGTTATACTCTGATACTGGATGAATTCCTATTCTGGCTTAATCATTTGTCATTTGGTATTCATGTTTTTCTGCATCCTTCATCCCAAAACTGTCATTGAACACAAACTGCTATCCAGTCTAAAGCAAGAGAAGTTGTCTAATGTAATAGAAGTGATTCTAGTGAATAAACATGGACAATATTGATAATAATCCCATTTTGTGAAGACCATAAGTGCAGAAATAGGATGTTTTTGACCAGAAATGTGTCTGTATCAGTCCCGTTCATTGAGTAACTGTAAGCAAAGGCTGAAAACCCAAACAAATACGCTGTCATCACTTGGCAGCAATGTTAAAGCCAAGATTTGTGTTGATGCCATAATCCAGGGGTGGTAGTGCAGTGATCTGTGGAGCTCGGGCAGGGTTAGAGAGCAGATGGTCTGTGCAACATGCCACACTTGCTCCACGCTCGGGAATTGAGGAGGGCTGATTCAGTGGGGATTTTTAAGCCTTATACTACGTGATTCAGGCGAGGGAGAGCGCCTGGGTGGAACATGCAGCGGGGAAGGCATGACGTGGTCACAGCGCACCGACAGAGCCGGTTCAGAATTGCTTGCTGTTCTTTGAATTTGTCTGGTGATTTTGGTGTCGGTTCTGACACGACTTCTTGAATCTCGTCATCTCTTGTACTAGGGAGCTGGCAGGGTTACGTCTGGTCCATCTGAATCAGACATTTGCGTTCACACATAGAGCCCGGAAAAATTCCTATATCGCTGTCACGCAGGTTTCACCACGGCCATTTTTTAGATGAAAAATAAGGAGAAATTGAACTGCCTCTGTCTCAGCAACACACTCTCACAAGATCTGACAACACAAACAATCACACCCTAGCTAACTTATTGCTGTTAAACTAAATGTGACTTTTAGTTGTGAAAAAATCTAATGTTAGCAAAAGAAAATATAAATACCTTATGCAATTATAACTTTTCCAATGACACTTCCTAGAGAGGCTGCATTTAAAAAAAAAAAAACTTTTTTTTTTTAACTTACAAATGCTTCTCAGCAACACAGAGCTACCTGTGGACGCCTGTATGTACATAATACGGGGAAAAAACTATCAGCGAAAGGAGCAGCCCGCATCGGCCAATACACATAAAAACACATTAGCTGATAATATCGGCCAGCCGATGTATCCGTCTATCACTAATGTATTGCTAATATTACTGCCAGTATCACCTCTCCATCTGCTCCTATTGTAACAATGCAACAGGGAGATAAACGACAATTTCAAGCAAAGCCCCAAGACAGCGATTAGTAGCAGTTATGGTAAATTGGCTATTTAGACGTACTTCCTGTGTAAGGAAAAAGGACTGATTTTGTTTTCCCCACAGAGAATTCTGTGTGTGTGTGTGTGTGTGTGTGTGTGTGTGCGTGCGTGTGTGCGTGCGTGCGTGCTGAGTGACATCTCATTCTAAGCTAATATTTATCACAGAAAACAGGAAGTGCCAGGAGGAGTGATGTCACGGTTTCAGGCCCAGAGTCTTTTATGGAGGTGACAAACTGGAAAGATTGGCCCTCACAGCAGCTGAAAGGGCTGGGCCATGAATTTCAACTTTGTACTTTCGAAGTATAATTTTAGGAGAATGAAAACACAGAGGAGATATGTGTGTGTGTGTGTGTGTGTGTGTGTGTGTGTGTGTGTGTGTGTGTGTGTGTGTGTGTGTGTGTGTGTGTGTGTGTGTGTGTGTGTGTGTGTGTGTGTGTAAGCCTGCTGCTGCCGTGAGAAGTACAGCTTATTAACCTCTGCAGGAGGCTCCTTCACAGATTGTCACAATTCACTGTCAGATTTCATTAAGATACGCCTACATACGCTCTCTCTGTCTCTGTCTCTGTCTCTGTCTCTCTCTCTCTCTCTCTCTCTTTCTCACACACACACACACACACACAGACACACACACACACACACACACACACACACACACACACACACACACACACACACACACACACACACACACACACACACACACACACACACACACACACACACACACACACACAGAAAGACGGGAAGAGATATATGGGTAGAGAGAGGTGCATATTGGCCTCAAGCACTATCCAGTACAAATAAAACTCTGCTGACATGCCTGTTGACTTGACACACACACACGCTTGGACGCACACAGATACGCGGTGGCTCATAGAGTCGCGAGGTGTGTATGGAGGATGATTTGATGACTCACTCTTAATGTTTGACCTTGAACGTCCCCTCAGCCTTCGGACAGCCAGAAGCTAAATGCTACATGTTGCAGCAGGAGCAGGACCGGCTGTTATACGGGTGATTTATCACACAAATACTCGGTTTTCATCATGGAAAGTCTCACGAGAGCCGGTCTGTGTCTTCCTGCCACCTCCAATATGATGGAGGTTTGTCTATAAACACAGCCAGTGTGTTTTTATTGTCACTGTTATGAGATGACCTAAGAACTCATCCCCTCGTGCTGTGGTGGGATTGTACTCAACAGACTGTAAAAGCTGCAGTGAAACCTGCCTCACTGATTCACTGAATGACGACCATCAGTTTAAGGTTTGAGGATTTTTAAGCCATGACATTACATTTACTCGTGGCTGTATTCAGAAGTCAGGGTCCAACATTAGCTTTTTCACTTACCTACCAAGGTGGAGGGGAGATGATGTCTTTAGTATACTGGCAACACACGGAACAGCTTATCACAACATCACCGCACTGGAGCCAGTCTCTTGAAACACAGTTATCTCCAAAACAGCATTTCTCACAAAATGTTCTTTTACCACGTCCTTCTGCTTCTTTGTCCTCCTTTTCTTCGTGGGCATGCTTTCCTTTAGACAATTGACTGACTTCTTGTAAATATTTGCCACATAACGACCTATATTCTAACGCTTGCTGGCCGCAGACCTGTTTAATGTGCGTTTGAAACTCAGACATTAGAGTACCAGTAGAGAGAGCTAAGCTGTGTTAGAGCTTTTTGGGAGCAAGCTGACATACGCAAATATACACTGACGGGCACACGCTCACAAACTCCAGCCACCTTGCAGTGGGCCAATGTTAACGATAGGGGACATGAGATTATCTCGCTAAACTGAAAAACTGCTCGCATTTGGCACTTGGTGAGTGTTAATTTGGCACCCTGTCAAAAGCTATCCATTTTTGCCTTTCCAATTAGAAGTTCAGAAAATAATCGCTATGGGGTGTGTTATTTGGAAAAAATGTAATCCAATGGTGGCTCTATGGCCTTAATTATTACTGTAAGATTTAAATACTGCATATTGTCAATAAGAATCAAAGAAATCCACAACAAAGGTCTAAAATGCAAACCCTAGACGGCCTCAGCAGTATTTCCAAATGACTCTGTTTAAGTTGCGGAGAGACGAGGCTCTCCGCAACTTGAGGTGTATCATTGCTGTCCTGAATCAGCCCCGGGGGATCTATTTCTGAAGTTTCTGATTACTGACATCAAGACATAATCTTTCAAGATAGAATTGTTGACTAAATACAATGAAAAAAGCGAGTGCTGAAAAGACTTCCTTTTTAAAAGCCTCTCTGGTCATTAGGCATTGGAGTGAGCAGGTTCAGATAGGATCAGACACACAGGTAGAGACAAAAAGCTGATTTTTCTCCTCCAAAAGGATCCCTCAGGTGTCTTACCCCAGTCTGCTCCTCTTTCTCCTCTTCCTTTGTAACATGTGCTCATAGCTGTCCCGCAGAGAAGAAGGAATCGGTCTCGGCTCAGTGATGTTTTGGCTTGTTCAAACCTAAAGCGAGAGAAACGAAAGATGACGAGCACTAATAACAGAATTCCCCTCCCTTTATATGAGCCAGCAGTATGTAACAAATCATAATCTTGTAACAAATTGCCTACAACAAGCCTCGTTCTGCACAGAATTGTTTAACTGTGAAGGCTTTCAGGTGATGCAACAGTCCTTCTGGTGGCCATATTGAAGGGCAGCAGCTTGTGGGCAACAGCAGCTGTGCAGAGTTGTGTTTGTAGATGCACAGCATATCCACATCATTACAGTTGGAAGAGAAACAGCAGAGAGTTTGATCATTGCTGAATTCTGTATGTGTGCTGCTTTTAACCAATTCATGCGAATGTTATAGGGCTAAACTAATGTTGGTGCAGTGTGTTCAGCAGTGTAACAATTACATCTGATTAACTGAGATACCACCAGGTTTTTTGAAAAGAAATCGTAAACGTATCTAAAATATATATAGCCCATTTCAGATGTCTCTCATTCTGATTTATCCTAAGCTTGTGATATATTTTTTATGTTTTGCTCATATCTTACTGGCATATTTCTGATACATCTGCAAAATAATCAAATTAATTTCACTCCCTGACTCATACTTCAAAGTGCTAGCTTAAAACTCATTTCATTCTGAAATGAGAAACAAAGAAAATGAAAGTTATTTGACTCTACACATACAGTGCCTGTAGAAAGTCATCATACCCTCTTGAAATAGTCACTTTATTTGTTTTACAGCCTGAAATGATAATACACATAAAATATTTACAGCATTCAACATAACAACATTTTTTTCAATTTTCCTGAAAAATTGATTAAAAAAATCAAAAACTAGAATAGCAGGGATGGAAAAGTGACCAGTCCCTTAAACATTCTCAGGTATAACCAATCACCTTCCAGATTACACACCAAGGTCATAGGCCTCCACCTGACATCAACTGTGGTGACTTTGATTACTTCAGTTTGTCATTCTCCCCCGGTGTAATACTGAACGCCGGAGGAAGTCTTTTCTTCCGGCGGCCATCAAACTTTATAATTCATCTCCCCCCAGTCAGGTAAGGAACAGTGGAGACACTGTATCCTGAAAATGTCACTTTGTCACTATTTACCATCACTGCATCACTTTATTCAGTTGTACTTTATTCAGTTGTACTGTCACTTACTTCAGTAAGTAATGCTGCTATTCGACACTGTCACTTTATATCACCACTACATCACTTTATTTATTTATTAATGGTTTACGGTAACTATCTGCTGATACACTTACTGTGCTTTAGGACATGCTGCTACATTTCACTGTGGTTTACTGTAACTGACTGAAGTACGAAATGCTGCTACACTCCACTGTGCCATACTGTCACTTAGTTCTGTAGGACATGCTGCTACATTTTTAACATTTTTAACACTTATAACTTATCGCTCCTTCTCACTTATCTAGTTTGTACTTATTTTATTTCAATCTGCTGCTAAACTGCACGCTGCGTATTGTTGTATATTGTATATACCTACGCTTAACCACGACATCTGTTGCACTCTGTCACACTTGGTTCATTGCTTGATTTATCTGATTTATCTGACGTTAGCTTTATTTTGATTTGATTTATGTTTTTATGCTTATTGTTACTCTGATCCTTTTCCGCCTTTGTATGAAACTGTTGCACAATAATTTCCCTCGGGATAAATAAAGCTTCTTGAATCTTGAATCTTGAATCTTGAATCTTCAGAATAAAATCAGCTGGTTCTTTAGGTTCCACTCCTAGTAGTGCATGGTGACACAAATAATTCACCATGGTTGGAAAGATGCTTTCAAAAGAGCTCAGGATAAAGTTGTGGATAGGCACAAGTTAGGAGAAGGATATAAAAAGATTTCAAAGTCTTTAACTCTCCCTCTGAGGACCGTTCAGAGTATTGTCCAGAATTGGAAGGCATATGGCTCCACCCAGACCTGGCCTAGATCGGGCCACCCCTCCAAACTGGATGATGGAGCCAGGAAAAGATTGATCAGGGAAGCTACCAAAAGGCCCATGGTGACCTTGAAGGAGTTACAAGTCTTCATGGCAGAGGTTGGTCGGTCTGTGCATGTGACAACAATTTCACAAGTTCTACATGTACGGCAGGGTGGAGAGAAAGAAGCCTCTTCTGAAAAAATGTCTCACTGAGTCTCGTTTACAGTATGCCAAATAACATATTGAAGATTCTAATGCTATGTGGTAAAAGGTGATATGGTCCGATGAGACCAAAACTGTACTTCTTGGGCTGAACTCCAAGTGCTATGTTTGGTGGAAACCAAACACAGCACACTACCCAAAACACACCATCCCTACAGTGAAGCATGGTGGGGGGTGCATTATGTTGTGGGCTTGTTTCTCTTCAGCAGGGACTGGGCAGTTAGTCAGGATTGAAGGGAAAATGGATGCTGCCAAGTAAACCCAAATTTTAGAGGAAAACCTGCAGCCCTCTGCTAGACGCTTGAAAATTGGCAGGTGGTTCACCTTCCAGCATGAAAACAACCCAAAACACACCTCAGGACAGGAAGGTCAATGCCCCATAGTGGCCGAGTCAGAGCCCTGACCTGAATCCTACAGAACATCTGTGGATGGACTTGAAGAGTGCAGTCCATCGCCGTTCACCACATAATTTGACTGAACTCCAACAGTTCTGCAAAGAAGAATGGGGAAATATTCCCCAATCTAGGTGTATAAAGCTGGTAGAGACAGATCCAAACAGACCGTTGGCTGTAACTAAAGCAAAAGGTGCCTCCACAAACTATTAAATCAGAGGACTCATCACTTTTCCAGCCCTGCTTTTCTAGTTTTCATTTTTTTATTAATTTTCATTAATTTTGAAAAAATAATTCACTTGAATGTTGTGAGGCAAAATGTGTAAACCATGCCGGAAAAATGTTTTTTTTTATGTATAATCATTTCAGGCTGTAAAGCAAAAAAGTTTCTATTTCAGAAGGGTATGATGACTTTCTATAGGCACTGTAACAGCCTTATCGTGGATAAAGGAAAGCATTTAGTTTTTTTTGTAAAAATCCATATACAATCCATCATTAATGACAACTGTGGGAAAGGTTTTTCCCCTCCTTGCACATTTAATTTTACGCCCAACTAATCAAATTTCTGCATTCACCCACTATATAGTCAACAGACAAATAAATCAACAAGTAGGGTCTTAATGCATGTGATTGTATTTGCATAAAATTGTGCCATATTGAAATATAAACACTGACACTCTACTGGTATGAACTATCATTACCTTAAATGGCAAAATAAATATCTGAATCAGTCGTCAAATAACTATTTTGACTGAAAGCTATTGTAAAGTCTAGACCTGCCAAGCTGACACCAGCCCACACAGTTAACTAGAAAAAGGAGCTTTTTTGGCAGACGGTGTCAGTGGCGCACATCAGGCTTTTGGAGGCTAAAGTGTGCTCTGACTTTGTCTTGTTTTCTTGGCAGCAGTATGAGTCTACATGGCCAACAGGGACCTGTCTGCTCATCGGGTTCAATTTCTCTTTTCCCGATGGGAGAGATGGACAAAGAGCACCTAACACAAGCAGTTAACCCTCATTTTTACCATTATCAAGAGTATCATTCAGACTGAGTGGAAAAACTATAGCCCCGGGCAATGGCTTCTACATTAGGCATCTGCTGAGCAAGGTGGAAGACTGTCATCACATTTTTACTCAGTAGGGTTTACTGAATCCATTTACTACTTTCAACCGTTAACAGATGTTTAACATTTTACCCTTCAAAGATATTAAATACCAAGGTGATTACTTTGATAGCCAGTGTCATTTATTTAGGCTGTAAGAACAGTTATGCTGTATATCGGACAGTCTTTGCTGCCCAGCAAATTAAGCTTTATTTATGTAGCTAACACACTCTACTTCAAATAATGAACAAAACTGTGGATATATTTCACATGTTGTGTAATAGGAATTATAGAAGGTTTACGTATGCATTTAATTGTGAAATTTAAAATTATAACTGCGGAAAACTCAACAAGCACAAATTATTTTTTCTGAAAAGAGCCCATCTGATGGTGACTGGAACCTGAGGGTAGATAGATCATATTCAAAATGAAGTTCACCTCAGCAGACAAACAGTATTTTGTGTGCCATGGACTTTTTTCCCCTCTCTGCCGTGGTTACGAAAAGGGTATCCAGTATTATTTTGTTGTTGTATAATATCAAAGTTTAGAATTCTGGCATTGTGTCATCCTTACCATTTGATTCTTGTTGGAATGGGAAATATTGATACACAGACCAGAGACCAGAAGCACGATTAGACTGAATACTCAAGACCGGTCTCTAATTACATTTTGGAATGACTGCTCATACCTGTAACATATGTAGAGAAACATGTTGTGACACTTTTCTGACATTTAGAGAATCCTGTGTGATGCCTTGACATCATATCATATCAAACTATAATTCTGAATATGTTAACCAAATGGGTTGATGCTGACTATAACGTTAATACATACATAAATATAATACTAATACTACTTTCAGTTCTTACTTGCCCTTTCTTTCAGTTCTTTTTTCCTCCTTCATATTACTGAAGACCCTCTCCGTCTTGGCTCTTTCTAGAATTGGCAAGCATGTTGACTCCTCTCTCCTTCACGTCCTCTCCCCACGTCTTTGTTTATTTGTCTGTCCTTCCCTCTAGCTAAAGGACATCTAAATAACAGCGGGGCTCGCTATGACTTCACCCAGCCCTGGGTCTGTCTTTCCATTAAGATGAGAAGAAATGGCTCCCTGAGGGGGTATTTGGGCCCATTATAACAACAAATAGTGACAGAACACAGCAAAGGGGAAATATAAAAATAGCTATACGTTAATTATTGAACGCTTATATTATAAAATATATAGAAAGGAAATTTAGTGAATACACTGAATATATTCTGTATCGCAGAGGCATTTTGGAAGTGAGAAATGAAAAACAAGAATAGAAGAGTCATACCCTCTACACTTTATCTTCTGTTGCCATGGAGACATACTATTTTTTCTTTGCAATTCAATCAGTCAAGCCATGTGTCTGTTGTTTGGGCAAAAATATATTTTAAGATTTTAAAAACAACATTTCCCTCCATATTAATTCAGCATTTTGGGCCATAGCCCTGACCCTGACTTGACTCCATTAGAGGCACGGTGGTAGAAGGGGAGGAAACACTGACATGAACTGCAAGTTCAAAAAGGGGTTATTATAACTCACTGAGTTATTGCAGACCATTAACCTCAATATCTTTTTATCCACATAGCCCTCTGACCTGTCTGTAGCCCGGGTGGCTGACTGCTTGACAACCCCATGACTCAGCATTGTACCTGTTAAACCAGTCAGTACTCTGAGTGGTGGTTTATGTCCAATCAATAAGACCCATTCTCCACAAATGCTTACCTTGCGTCTCTGTGCCTCTTTGTGCCTCACAGTAATTTGTTGTTTTTCCTTGTCCTTTTTCCCTCTTTGACAGTGCATGTTGGTGTGTGTGACAGAATTTTCAGCTAGTTGCACTGTGTTTCCATCTTCAGTATGACATTGTCTGCAATCTAACTGATATCCATGCGGGAGGGTGATTTGATTTCCATAACCAATCACAAGATAATAATGGTTTGAGCCAGCTAACTTGTTAAGCTTAACAAGTCAAGGGTAGCTAATTCAATACTGCAGCTCTTTTAGACTTTCCAAAATGCTATCGCAACAAGTGGGCAAAATATGTTTGTGGAAATTATGTAGCGCTTTGTCATCCGCATGCCTAATGACTTTTCTTTCACAGCCATTGGTTGGTGCACTTCTTGTTATTTATGATAGTTTGACTGAATTTTTACCAGTGAAGCTTCATGAAGCATTTTCGTTATTTTATAAAGCCACTAGATGGAGCTCTTGGCTCACAGACTAGTAATTCTTAGAACTTTCAACTTCATATAGCTTCATGAAGCTTTCGTTTGGGCATCACTACTTTGTCCAATTCTACAATCACAAAGACCTGCCCAACTCTCGTCTGATTGGCTAGTACTCATTTTTCGTCCCAGAATGGGGTGCGGGTGGTGGGGAAATCACGCTCCCGGAGCCGGCTCTGTTGACGTTAATATGGCACACTGACAAGAAAAATGGTCCATCATATCGAAAAGGTTGCCGACCTTTGATGTAAACACACAGCTTGACAATGGCTGGGCGGATTCTAAGGTCTGGACCCAGGTGAGCACTTTGCAGCATTAGAGGCAGGCCTCTCTTTGGCTCATTGTACTGTAATTGTTAAAGCTAAATGTTAGTAATAACTTTGAATAGCTTTAATGCCAATAGAGCTGCCGTAGTGGCTCACAAAATGAATATGCATGCCCAGAAGCTTTAAAAAACATGCTTCGAACTTTGAAGGTTTAGCCCATTTATCTATATTTGAGCGACCTCGGGGCAAAATTTCCATGTTAAAAATCCGCCTGTCTTATCAACCTGATCAAATAGTAGGGCTGCAACGAAGGAGAGCGTCCCAGCTTCAGTAACCAGGGAGCCATAGATTCACCCTATCAAATTAAATTATGTTTTTGATACTGCACCTTGTCGCCCAGAGGAGCTGACAAACCCAAAAACCCTCACAGCTTGAACAACATGCACTTCTGCCTTCATCTCAATCAGCCAGCTGTGGCGTCCATTGATTATTCTGATGTCAGCTGCTGTCAGAGGAACGGCAAAACAAAGTTTTGTTTTCCGCCTCTCTGCCTCTGCTTTACGGACTGCTTTAAAAACAATTGTTTTTGTGCAGAGGACATAAAGGAATAATGAAAATGTCACTGCATCTTAAAGAAATGTTACTTAAGATGCAAACTCTCATTCTGACTGGATAGCAGCGCTGCTAGCTGGGATGGAAGACTACAGTAACCAATTTCAACTGGTAGTACCTAAGCTGTTGTTTCTAACCGACACAAAGAGAAAACTGAGTCATGAGGTGACACTGAGTGGGCTGTTTTGTCATAGCTTTTGTTGCAGGTTCTTTATGTTCACAAAATCTAATGGATCACAATTTTAGAAGCAATAATCAGAGCCACAATGCAAAGTCAGTTTAAATCAGTGTATTGCACAATGAGCTACACTCACACTGTCTTTTAAATAATTGTCCAAAAGGTCCAAATAATGTTCCCCAACAGAAACAGTCCAAAGATAAATCAAAAATCACTTTATGGTTTCAAGCACAACAAAATAAAGAAAGGATTTCAGTTTGTTTAATTCTGTTTTAGTTGTTTTTTGTAGGAGTGAAACATCTTCTCAAACTAAATAATAATGGATCTCTGATAAGTTTCAGTTTCGTTTTCCCCCGCGTTAGGAGTGGAGCCTCTTCCCAAAGAATCTAACAAACGATCTTTGAACAAGTGAATCTCCAACGCTGTCGAGTTTTCTGAGAACTGTAAACACGCAACCATGTAGAGACAGTATTTACATGCCTTTGTACAAATAAGATCAATAACAGAAGGCTGTTTAGTTTGTTTACTAAAAGGACAAGGTAAAGAGCTGTTCTATAGGAAAGGGATTCTTAAATGACTTCTGTTGGGATCTGACTCTGTTCAGAAAATACAATTCAATAAAATTAACTTGACTTTCAAGGGGGGCAGGGGGGGCTGTTGGGGTGGCGCAGGGCCCCTCTAATATAATGGTAGGGGAAACACTGGATTATACTAGTATACCTGCCAATATCATAGGATTTTGTTTCCATAGTGCATCCAAAACTCTTTTATTGTAACGTTATGACTAATACAGATGACTAACATCCATGATGCTACCAATAACTTAGTGCTGAGTTCAGAAGATAGCATGAAAAGTTTTTGTTTAAGAAATGAAAAGTTCAGCAGTGTTCAGCTCATAATCACAAACTTATCCTGGGAAATGAAAGATAAACACCTTCACACAGCTCAGTGAATGAATTTTAATTAATGTTCAATACTGTTAAATCCAAAAGCAAACTATCTGCATTACACAGCTGTAGCTGAGTAAAGCTTTTAAAATTTTCCTTCCCATGCTGAACTCGTTGCTGGGAGTGGTTATCATACAGTGTGCTCACGGCAGCTTCACACTGAAAGTTCAATTTAATTACAATCAGGCTTCACAGTGGAATGGCTCTTGTTCTTTGCAGAAGTCAGTCAATCGGTGCTAAGTTAGAATGTAAAGTATGAATAGGGTAGTTTGAGACAGTATTATACATCTTAGTCTGCCTGAGTGGACAGAGGAGAGTAAAAGAAGCGAGATAAACAATTTCAGCACGACACCAGTAGAAATATGGTTATTGAAAAATGGATTTTCATTTTTACCCATCAAAGAGTATGCGTGCATTAGTTGTCAGGAAAAAGATACAGATGATACTTTTACCGCCCAAAAAGCAAAATAAATAATGTCAATTAAATAGAAACTGTTAAGTCTGAAAGTGACTGAAGTCTGTCAAAGCTGTAGTAGAAACTAAAGGTTTCTTCAGACCAATGTGACATGAATAAACATGTTGCTGCTTGTCCTTTAGAGCTGAAATCATTAGATTGATCAACTAAATCAATCAAAGTCATTTTTCAAGCAAAAATGCCAAACGTGACCCATTTCTATCCTCTCAATTGGGAGGATTTTCTGCTTTTCGTTGTCTTGTGTAGCTAATTTTGGACATACTGAAGACCAGTTCGGACCAAAGATTTGGGACATGACAAAACCTTTTTAGAACGTTGCAGGTAAACGTTGCAGTGGTCTGATCTGGCCCGTCTCATCTCATTTCAAACTGGCTGATGTCAAGTCACTAACAAACGGTCAGCTGGTGGAAATGTCCGTTTTGGACAAAGAGAGAGGGATGAGCGAGCTATAGAATAAATTAAACGAGATTGCCGTAATCAAGAACAAAGCAGTGAAACAGGGAAATAAAATTGTATTTTTGCCGTTTCATCACTACTAGAAATACAGCTGTAGCAAGTGTCTCACTATCTCTGTCCTCTTTTACATTTTACGATGCTACAAATCCAGCTATGAAAAACCCCCTGAAAAGTCAGAAGTTAGAACAAAAGTACAGAGAGCGGTTGCTGTGGAGATGATCCACCGTCTCCTCTCGTCCCCTATCGTGTGAACTTGAAGGTTTCAGAACGTTGCAGACCTGTACATTGCACGTAGTTGCAAGTCTCAACTCGTCTCTTTGGGAATCTTTGGTCTGAACTGGACTTAAGAAGCATTTCCACCATTTTCTGACATTTTATTGACAAAAGAGTTAATGGATTAATGGAGAAAATAATTTAAAAGCCTTAAGTGGCAGCTCTAATACAATAACCATTTGATACCAGTCCGACTCCATACAGTTGGACACTAATATATTTCCTCCCCCCATAGGCATCTGTTATACAAGAATTGAGCATCTCACAAACTCTACATGCTTTAAAGTTGAATTTCAAAACATTAACAGTGAGCTGGATGGATTTTTTGCTGTCTTGACTTGATGAAAGCAGTCAGAATCCAGCGTGGATTACTTGTTTTTTGGTAACTGTGTACTTGTTTGTATGACAGCTCTGCAGGTGAGCCATGACATTCTGCCCGCGTGTTCTTTATCACCCCATTAAACAGACGTGTTCTCTCACACACACACACACACACACACACACACACACACACACACACACACACACACACACACACACACACACACACACACACACACACAGACTTGGCCACAACATCTCGGCCATAATGCTTCTGCCAAGTGATATTTTTTGTCCTTGGCTTGTTAGAGCGAATACGAGCGCACAAGTGGACTGCTTTTCTCTCAGGCTTGACGTTTTCATGCACTGTTTATATAGGGTTCACTCGTTCCCGTTTTGCATCTAAAATACAACAAATGAGGAGATCATACACACGCACGCGGAAAATGGAGATGCTGCAGGCTACAAATGCTACAGAAACTGATGCCAACACTAATGGAATTCAGAGGGCTGTGACTGTGACTGTGAGCAAAACAGAGAGAAGGAGACGGAGAGGGGAGCGAGCTGCAGAGAGTGGAGTTGTGCTGTTACCAGAGGGACCATGTGCTGAGCTATTCTTAACACTTTCTCCTTAATGATCGTCTCATTCATACATGGCATCTTGTGCTACGGAGACTCATAACTGTCTTTTCTGTGAGGATGGCTGATGCCAACATCTCTGTTAGACCACATGTAGAGTCGCAGTATTGTACCCAGGGTATATTTAATGCATTTTAATTGACGACATATGAGACAGCAGGTCTATGGTGGTAGAGAATGACCTCTAGATCTGTAGCTGTGAGCTACAGCATGACTCAACAGAAAGTGATGACACCTTTTAATGATTTTTACGCTCCAGCACTCGACCTGGTGCAGGCAACGGACAAGGATAAGACTGTAAATTAGACAACGCAGTATGGGAGAGATCACCTACTGAACCAGTTAATTCTGGCTTTTTCTTCATAGTGGTGCACTGTATGTAGTGTGTTGTATATCATATTTTACACATAACGACAGATATAACAAGTACAAATGTGATGCTTGATGAAGTCAACTAATCTGTAAATTAAGGAACACTGTTATTAATTTGATATAATACTCCATAAATGGTTTCCTAACGACAAATCAAAAATGGCTAGTGTCTGTTGATGTACAGTACAATGTTTTTTGCATCTTTATTTTTGATGTATTTTGATGTACTACATTTTCTAGAAAAAGCAGATACCAATCCAGACAGAAATATCATATTTTTTTGTTTTTGGCTAATGCAGCAAGTTACCTTGCACAGCGGCCAAATTCTTGCAGGATCACTCGAGAATCATGTTGACATGTCGTGCAAACATCCACCATGTCATGATCCACGTAATGGGTTTGTGCTTTGGCCATAAGTCTGCTGACCAATCGGCGTCCTGTGAGGAGCTTCTGGCAGTTGAGGGGTGAGAGAGGGGTAGTGATGACACAGGAGGCGGGCGTTCATTAAAAAGGGTTTATCGAAACAATGACAAACTCATATTTAATACCAGGAAGTGACTTAAGTAATAATTTTCAAAGAGCATGGAAATCTATGGAAAATGAGATGGCTCGAAAGGCTGAGCCTGACACGGGCTGCAGGCCTAATTCTGCATAAGAAGGCACTGCCAATGATGGCCCCAGTGAAAATGAACCCTGGAGTACCTGTACGAATATAGCATTTAAACAAAATCAACAAGGTGCCAACTACCAAATGCCAAGGGAACTCCCCTCTGATCCTGTCGACTCCACTGCAAGTCTCAAATCTACCAGTGTTTATGATAGCCAAGACTCTGCTCTCTCTCTACGCCACCTTTTAGCACCTACAGAGCATGCTTCAAGCACTTATGGAAGTTTTGACAGTGGTGTCATTTTTAATAATGGCGGCCCCTAAAGAGGTTAGCTTGGATGCTGCAATAGCATCAGTTTTATCAGAACTGGAGAGTTTTTCTTCATGGAGAGAAGTGAACGTCACTGAAGGCTACCCTCTATTGAAAAGATGTTTTCTATCTTGTCGTGATTGACTTTGGCGAGAGTGTGTGGTAGTTTTATTGACAGTTGTTTATATGTGTATTATGTGTTTTGTAATAATGCATGCAGTCTGATTCAACAACATTTCATTTGCAGTAATAAGTGAATTTCCAAATCTGGCTTACAAGACTAGTATTGGACCTGCAGTATGTAGTGTGTGTTTCATACCCTGCAAGGTTTGTGAGCAAAAGACTTTCAGTACAGTGTTCAGTGTTCCACTGCAGACAGCACACCCTGCAGACACAACAGACAACTTTTGAGTCATCAGGGACGCTGAGAGTGACAGGGAGACAAAGATTAAGACCGAATACAGACACAATACGTCAAGGCATGAGTAAGCAGCAAAATCCAGACATCAGTGCGTGTTTGTGTGTGTGTCACTTAGGGGACAGTCATCCTTTATTTCACAGGAGACTGACTGGGAAGCAGGTGATGGAGTATGCCTCATCATTCAACAGCTGTGGACATGTATCCACACACAGAAACACCTAAAACCAGGCATCTGAGGCTGAGGTCAGATCAGATCAAGCTGTCGTTGCTAGAGAGACAACGTGTGTGTGTGTGTGTGTGTGTGTGTGCGTGTGTGCGTGTGTGTGTGTGTGTGTGTGTGTGTGTGTGTGTGTGTGTGCGTGTGTGTCTGTGTGTGTGTGTGTGTGTGTGTGTGTGTGTGTGTGTGTGTGTGTGTGTGTGTGATGCTGAACGCATTTTGAAACTGCTGTGTCGTGTTTAGCCTCTGGGCAGGGTCAATGTCAGTCAGGGCTAGCCCATGCAGTGAGGGAGACAGCTGGCAAGAGATGGTCGACTGGACAAGCCGGCCACCACCTGGACGAAAACACACACACGCACACACACAGAAAAAGAAAGATAGAAAAACAAGAACGAAGACTCATTAACAGACACTGTCACTGGGTGTTTTGCCAACAACAGATAATGCTATTGTGCATCTAAAATTGAAATTTTACTGCACACAGTAGGAGGTAAAAAGCTGTAGGATGCGAGGATCCAACTCCAAGAATGAGATCAGATCATTACTGAACTACTATGGGTGGGCAAATTGGCATTTCACATTACATTAACAAAAGCAGCATCTCTAGAAACTATGTATTGTACCAGTGTTTAGCCCAGTGTAGGAGAGGTGTCAGTGACAGGCGCCCCGAGCAGTTGGGGGTTTGGTGCCTTGCTAAACAGCACCTCGGCAGTGCCCAGGAGATGAACTGGCACCTCTCCAGCCACCAGTCCATTCTCCATTTATGGTCCACACAGGGACTCGAACCAGCGACCCTCTGATTCCCAGCCAAGTCACTTATTGACTGAGGTACTGCCACCCCGTGATGATGTGGATTACGGTGGTGGATGGGCACCCCGTCCAACTAATGTTCAGCCAGTCTTTCTGTAACTTGCCTGTAGCAGCCAGGTAGAACCATCATTATTGTGAACCCATTTTCTTTGGTCACTTACGGTAATTGGGTCACATGGTATTGGTAGCGGTAATACGGCATAAGGCTGACTGCTATTTCGCTATTTTACTATTTCGCCTTTTGCTCTACTGTCATATCATACAACCGCTGAATGTTTTGTGTGCTGACGAGACCTTTTTATTGTATTCATCTGAAATGTTTTTGAGCATATTGGATGCTTCTGTGGATGATTGCCAGCCAGTGCGTCAGGCAATTGTTCCCCCGTTTAGCCTCTCTGTGACTACTTTTATGTTCCGGGTATTTGCCTACATTGCCTAACCCTAACCAAACTAGGGCTGCAGCTAATGACTGTCTATATTATCGATTAAAATAGAGAAAAATGTCCATCCAAGTTCATAAAAGTAAAGGTCTACAAATGTTTTGTTTTGTCCGTCCAACACCAAAAGATATTCAGTTTATTATAATAAAAAATAGAAAAACAAGAAATCTTTATATTTGAGGTATGTTGACATTTTTCTAAAGATAAACTGATTACTGGAATAGTTTCCAATTATTTTCTGTCGATCGACTGACCTTAGTCAGATAATTGTTGCAACTCATTTCACTAACAGTCCAAAACTTCAAGATGTTTTTTTAACAATCTTTGTGACAAAGAAAAGCAGTATATCATCACAATTGAGGAGCTGGAACCGGATAATGTTCCAATTTATCAACTTAATAATTTGTTGCAGAGGAATGAGTATGTTTTCGGTTTTTCATTCTTTAAGACAATGATGGTTATGAATGGAATGCTTCAAACTGAAAAACGACTTCCTCTATTCAAGTGTCATGCAGTAGAAAATGTGGAAAGATTAGCAACACTGAGAGGAGTTATAAAAGAGACAAGACTAAACGGAAATCTATATGGACTAGAAGCAGAATTCTTTATATTTGACCAGACAGTTTAGTGTTCTGTTTATAATAGAGGCAGGCCGCTGACATAAATGCTGTTCCAGAGGCTTTTCTCAATTTGTTTGGCAGGAAATAGTCAAGGCTAGTCACATTGAATACTGTCTGTGGGCGTCTTCAATCCCACTATGATGACAACCATTCGAAAAAACCTGCATCAGTCAAACAAGCGGCCGTGCAACAGATGAACGTGCAAACTGTGGGAGACATTAGGCGACAACAGAAGAGCAAGCGGAATAAGATCACATTATCACATCAGGCTGAGAGTGGATTAGAGAGCCAGAGATTGTCGCTTTGAGGCCTGTGCTGCTGGTGACTCATCTGACCTGATTCTGAACAGCAGCAGCAACAATGAAATGCACATCTATCACCTACCTGTCGCCATATGTGGGATGTTCTGCTCGCACACATGCTTCAAAGATTAACATTCGATCCAAAGCTTTGTTTCTTTTGTTCTCACTGTTTACGTAACCGATGGCATCATAGCACAGTTGGATAAATATAGCAATTATTTTACATAGACGCATGGAAAAGTGCATTCAGTGCAAAAGTTCTTAACTGTGGTGGCTGTGTAAAAGAGCTTAAGTCCTGCTAGCCAGCTTCCACTGCATCTGTAATGTAGTGGATTTTATTTTCTCTTTTATCTGTCTTTCTGAAAAGTTGCTCCTGAAGTCCGCTCCATATTTAGATATGAGTTGATATATATAAATGTACTATGCCGATAGTTATGATTGTGGAAAGAAAATCAGGCCTGATCCTACTTGAACCCCCATAGTTTCTCTCCAGCCCCAACCTTTGCCGGAACAAATTTCCATTGATTTTTTTAACCAGTCGATGGCGGTTGGACACAGCGGTACACAGCTCATACATTATTCATGACATTACAAAGACTATATTGTTAGATTTAAGAAAAACACTGTGCAAACCTGACCTTATTCAAGCCCAAGGGAGAAATTTCAGCCCAACCTGGATCAAACTTGTTGAGTCGGGCCCAGTTGGGTTCAGGCAGAGAATCAAAGTTCTGCAAGAGAGAACATTTGAACTGGGTTTAATCAAGATAAAACAACATATTGTTCGCGCTCAACAATGATTAATGGCATATGAAAGCATCAAGGTAGAACTAGAAGTACTCGCTACTGTTTTACTTTAATCTCATTATGGAGCTTCAATAAAAGGTTGTAGCTCAAAACGGAGGAAATGGTTAGTAATATGTCATGCCTAATTTTGCAAGTTGTCAAACTAACATCATAAATAGTGTGTATTGGCCCAAACTGGATCAAAGCTAATGTTGCTTCAAGACCATTTCTTATTATAAATGTATGTGTCCGCTGATGGCAAAGAGGTTTATCATTTGATTGGAGTGTATGCACCGATCAGTCCACTCTGGATGAAAGTACTTTGAGGTAGTTTATTTTATGTTCTCTTCAGTTTAGACCAACTGTCAAACTAGATAATAAATTAAAGTTGTGTGGCATTCGTTCTCTGTACGACAGTATTTGTTCATGTTTTCTAAAAAGTTTAACCTATTCTAGGCCATACAACAACTAAAGAAATCTCAGTTCTCTAACACCAAAACGGCTACTAGTCAATTAATCCACAAAAAGTGGGTAGCAGTCAAGGTTTCCATAGTTGCCATGGTCACAGTAAAACCATGATAAAATCAGACAGAAACCTCAAGTATCTCTGTCCTTGCTGCTGCTGTCGCCAGCTATCGCTGCAACACGGCTGCTGCTGTGTTTACATTGAAAAACATACAGTGTGAAAGTAGTGAATCCTGCTCAAGGACACAGAGAGAAAATGAGCTGAAATCAACACAGATTTCAAAATGTTCAGTGTGATGGTGCCTTTTGTCCCTACATAAACACATGCTATGATAATCATGCAAAAGATAATATAATCACACTAGTCCTAATAGTCCAGATTATGAGGTATTCAGTGTAGCATGTTCAATATTCTGGCAGCAGACAGCATAATGTCCTTTTCGTCCATTATCGATGTGTTCCACACTTTGGATTCTTTGTATCAACCAAGGTCTAACACTTACCTCATACTGCATAAAAGCACAAAGGCTGCTTCAGCTGAACATTGATAATCAGCGGTGTGCTGATGTGTCCCTGTCCATTAATGGATCACGTTGGATGGATGGACTTAAGACTGTGCACCTTATCTCAAAAACTCACATTTATTTAGGTTCTTATGCATGTACAGGACTTAAAGCTGGATTTAATGCATCATGTTTCTGGTGTAACTGCTGTTAAAGAAAGCAGAAAATAAACATGAATTATGTTAATTTTTTCATGTGTCATTTCTTGGTGACTGCCACCCAGCCAAGACGGACAGAAATTTGACGTACAATTATTTTTAATCAGCAGGAGCCTTTAATTGTCATAATCACTCGTCGGCTCGCTCATCATCTGTCTCCTGTGCTGTGTTACCAGAGCTAGTTAGATAGCACCTGACTGCCAACCTGTCCGCCTCGCTTCCTTAACTCAATCACTGCTTTTAGTATGTGCATCACCGGCTGAGGCAAAATTACAGGGTTGGAATTATAAAATATATGATGTGCTCGGCCACTTACGTCTTTCTGTCCTTTTTCTTTTTGTTGCTGTGATTCGTTCATTCGCGCGCCCCCTCCTCACTCTTTCCACCTCACCTTTTTTCAACCTCCTCCTTTTTTCTAGAGGCAGCTGTGTCTAGTTACCATGGAAACCTTTGCGATAGGCCTTGCCAATCAGACGTGTGTGTGTGTGTGTGTGTGTGTGTGTGTGTGTGTGTGTGTGTGTGTGTGTGTGTGTGCACGTATGCAAGTGTGAAAGAGTGTTTAAACCCCCTCCCTCCTTACCTGTCTGTGCAGTGTGTAATTACATCTACCCACTCATTTCTAAATATACTTCAACCCTCAACAGGCACCTGTGGAAACTTTAACTAGGGTAGTTTTAAGACAAAGTAAAATGTTGCAGACTGCTCTTTTTTTTTTTAGCCTACTGCTGAGGCTGCTTAAACTTTCTCACAACGTCATAGTTGCTTGAGGGAACAGATACTACCTGACTGCTAATGGCAAGAAAAAAAATCTACAAACACCACCAACAAATCTCTAGCTGCCACCGCACACAACCAGAGCTGACACGGAGCTGAGACAAGCTGCTGCTCTCCTGGTGCTTACCTCTTACTGGCCACAGCTGTCTGTAGTGTTCAGTTTTGTTTGATTGACCAGGTGATTTGATTTCAAAACTAATTTAACCTATAAAAGTTGTTTTTAAAAATTCACACAGGAGAGGATCATCTGTTTGATTCTAAACTTTAGACGACACTCAGGGAGTTAATGGGCCCCTTTAGTAACCTTCAAAGGTCTGCTCCATCTAAGGGAACAAACAATTGCAGTAGAAAACAATACTAAAATGACATGAGAATTGATATTTGACTGATTATACATGAAAATTCGCTCACACGGATGGGAATCAAAAACTGGGTCCAGTTGACTGCCTGTTCCAAATTGTCGGATCCATCAGAATTGTATCCCTCTGAGGTTATCGGTTTCTTTTTTATGAATGCTGACATGTTTTTCTGACAGTTCATTGTGCATCAATGGTGTCAAACCCATGTGTCTACGCTGCTGGAAACTTGCAACAAGAAGGAATCACGGCAAAGAGGAAGAAAAAGTCCAAAGCCTGCCTTCATTACACAAAGAAAGATTGCAACAGTGCTGCTAATGTCCGTAAAATAACAGTTTCAAGTAAGAGTGGAAACAACAGCAATATGCTTAAACAACTTTCTACGCAACATGGGCTTGAATTCCAGGAATGCCATGTATTTGTCACTCTGTGCACGAGTGTCACTGCGGAGGGTGAATGTCTTATGTTATAATAGCATTAGCACCACACAGGCAGGCTTAGCTGATATGTTCTTTGACTAATAAAATCTGCCATTAGCAGTCAGGTAGTATCTGCACAGTGTTCAGACTCAGAGATGATAAAACATTTGCATCGATGCAGAAAAGGCTTTTTTCCACATAGGAATCAATAAGGGAATCGCAAGAGAAGCAGAATTGATACGAGCATTGGCATTCATTTAATCTTATTGACCACCATTACTAGAATGTGAAAACTGCAATCCATCAAGCAACAAGGTGGTAAGATATAGCGTATTAATAGGCAATTTTGGAGATGTTTTTTTTAAGAGTCAGGCTAGGTTTCTCCTGCAATGTGGTGTAAGTGCAGCGCTAAGCTAACTGCTAAAGATTATTAGTAAAGCTTCTTGAAATCTCTGGTGCTCTTAAACTACTAGTTGCAGCGTCTCGAGTCAAGTCGAGTGATGAAATGAAAGAATATTTATAATATCTTTGCAAAACTGTTCATCCAAGTGGTCCTATTTACAGTAACAAAATCCCTTACTAAAGCTGCCCGTGTGGCTCCAGTGTTAACGTTACAGATGCACTTGTACTTGCTGGAGGGGATGCACCGCTCACCCCCAAGCTATAAAAAAAAACACTGCAGTCCTGCCTTTTAACGGCATGCATCGCCAACAGATCTGTGAGCATATTTGTGCTTCTGCCACTGTTGCTCATAATCAAAGTTTTGCAAATATTGCATCTTGCCCTGGTGGTGAAATGGTTCCCACGCGGATCTTTTTCCTTCCAGCCGAGGCTCAAGTCCCACATGAAAACGGAAATTCAGAGAGCGTGCAGACCGGTGAGGAGATGATCTGTGTCCACACACTCCTACTTGTGTTTTTCAGGGAAGAACCTGCTCTCTGGGGCAGTCGGTCTGCTGTGTCTGTCTGTTCATATCAAACATCAAATGCACACAAATTCTCTCTCACACACACACTTACACACTCTCCTGCTTCCCTTCCCTTCATGGTGACAGGTGAGGCATTGGACATTCGTGACCGCACTGCTCTCTATATTCAACTCTTTACACTGTCGTACACACATACACACTTTTGGCTTTGAATTCTGAAGTCATCCAACAGGAGTTAGAGCTGTAAAACTGTAGCACCACCAGGAAGGTTGTTCATCATGGACAGACAGCATCAACATCTACAATCCTAGTTGTCATCGTAGGAGTTTCTAGCCTGTCATCACCAGTACACAGATGCGTATTAGTCTGGGCCCTCTCACTTCATTTACGATTTCGAAGGTAACATTATCAACGGTGCAGAGCACAATGCCTCTGGACCCAATTAGATAGACCGACAACCAATCACAGCAACAAAATGGCCTTCCTTGGTCAGTGGAAAACAGAATTTTTGGCTTCACTTTCAGGCAGCTGTCACGCCTTCCATCTTTATATACAGTCTATGACAGTACATAGGCAATAGACAGACATGATGAAAAAAATTATATGAGTAATCAAAGCTCCAATAACCATTTAAATAAATAAATAAATGCAAATACAGCAGTTTTGCTACAGGAACAAAGCTGATTTTATATTGCCTTGTTCGACCCTATAATATATGTGTAACCTGTTTGTGATGCATTCAGCTCATAGAGCATGACACATTTAGTTGTTTTTAATTATAAAAGCCTTTGATATCTGTGATCTTGGCCCTGGTTTTACTGGATTAAACTAACTCACAGATATCGGGTCTGTCCATGGTCCCTGTACTTGTCCCTGACATTTGTAATTAATGTTAATTTTATCTCTTAATTGTACTTTGGTCTTTCACTTAATTAATTTGTGTTTACAGTAACTACACCAACAGTTAGTCCTGCTGAGATTTAAAGTGTTCAGTCGAAATACTGTTTTTCCAGTTTGCATGCTAAGAAGTACCGTCTGCCTGCAATGAATCATCCGAGTGAAGTGCGTTTTAATTTATGAGGATTCAGCACCCATCTATACATTAGAAAGTTGGGTGTGAAAGTGCTGTGATTCATAATTGCTCTCAATGAAAAACCTGGCTAAGAATGCAGCACTGAGACAATAAAAGCACAGCATCAAAAAGCAGTTGCAGTTCTTTAGTGTAAGTCAAGGCCACACGTTCAGTTTGGAAGCAGAAGCTTAATGGGGTCACGGTGTCAACAAAGCAAAGGCAGCTTCTTATTAGAACCACAACAGCTTTTTTTCATTAAGAAGTAAAACTCAGTGGGGGCAACTGGCGGCTTTAGATTTGAATTTCTTAGTATTGCTTTTTAATCACAAAGAGTGTTGAGAGAGAGTTTAATACGCTTCTTCTGTCTTGTCACAACCTCCCCGTAATGATTTGCAGTGTTTCCTCTGTGAGCTCGTTTCGCTTTCAGTCAAAATACTGTTCCTCTAATGCTGCGACCATCCCCGTCCAACCAGAAAGGAAAAAAGACGGCACGCTCAGTCGCACCCTTCTCAGTGAAAGAAAGATAATGCCTCCTCATCAGTTTTATCTTGGCTTGGCTGTGGCACCTGTCGTCTGTTTCCAGGAGCCGTGGCATTTTTATCTGCCAGCCTGTAGAGGAGGAGGGACGAACTCCCAGATTAGCATCCAGCTGAATTGTTAGCCACAATGGTCTGCTATGTAGCGTCCTCTGTGCTGCGTATATACAGTATTTGTGCCGTGATTACATCCTTAAGGCTGCAATTTTATAGCGGGAGTTTTCTTTTCTCCTGCTGAAACGCAAAGTGCAGCTTGGAGCATTGCCATTAAACTAAATGGGCAATACATCACTCTGGTGCTCATGTTCATGCAGCTTTAATCATGCACCTGTTGTCTGTGCATTGCTGTGTGAAAGGACATGCAGTATGTAGCTTTTTGCAGCTACTGTGTGACCAATGCATGGCTGATTATATATTTATCCGCTGTTGTTCAAAAACACATAATTAAACCACACTTTTTCTACTGGCTGTCATGTTCCTTCATTATAACAGAAATGGGCACTTTTGTGTCAACACCGTCTGGCTGTTGAAAATACACGCCAAGGCACCAAATGTGATTAGTCCATGGCTAAAAATAGTCCCGTCAAAATGCACTACATACTCCCATTTGAGTAATGTTTTCGAAAATCTACAGCTTTTTTCCCTGACATAATTGTGTGTAAATATCTCAGTAATAAGTAATTCACACACAGTAAAAAGAAATTATTTATGGATTAGTGCTTAGACCATGGTTCTCTGCTGGAAAATTGCTCTCTCTGGGTTTGGGAGTGAGTTACTGCCCAAAGCAGAATTGAGTATCTCAGGGTCTTGATCACCAGGGAGGGTAAAATGGAGTGGGAGATGGACAGGTTTGTTGTACCAGAGAGCTGAGCCGGTTTGTCAAAGCTCTTGGTTTACCAATCAATCTACGGTCCAAGTGACCAAAAGAATGAGATCATGGATACAAGCGGCCCAAACTGACTTTCGTCCGTAGGGTGGCTGGGCTCAGCCTTAGAGATAGGGTGAGGGGCTCAAATTTTAGGGGCACAACTAGAAATTTTAGGAGCACACACCGTAAATCAATTAGATTAAATAGATGCAGAAATTACAATGTGCTGTTTCAAATTCAGTGTCACATTTTTATTGTGCTCTTTTGAAGATGCAACATAGAAGGTAAACCGGCAGCACCATCACTGTCATGACAGTACAATATTAAATAATATACCATACATTCAGAAAAAGGATTGGGACGAGACGATACACAATATTAAGTCCAGGAGATGCAACAATATTTTACCTGCTGCCTCACTCGCTGCGCTGGGCGGAGAAATAAAGTCAATGAATCAGTTAAACACTGTTTCTTCCCATAGAGCCAACATGAAAACTATTATGGTTTAGTAAATTTCTGCCGTCACTCGGCTCGGGAGCTCGTCACATACGGAGGTTTCAGGTCCGTCAGGTCCTGACACTGTGATTAGTTGTGGGAGCTCACGTGTTACTTCCTGTCTTCCTGTGTTCCTGTCTTATGTCACTTATCTGTTGCCGTTTGAGCCTCTTACATATATTGTTGCGCATATGCGACTAGACGTAAAATTCAGTTGCACACTCTCAAATGTTGGTGGCAAAATGCGACCATTTGATTGCAGTCTGGAGCCCTGTAAATAATGAGCAATGTATGGATGCTTTAATTATTTAGCACTGAATTGAATAGATTATGATCAACTGATCGACTGATCGATGACTTGTAGGTCATTTAAAAGCAAAAACAGACAAACCAGCCTGAGCAACTTTAACAGAAAAATATAGGACATATGAAATCAGGACTTTCAGTTTATATTCAGTTTTCTTGTTCTGTCTTGTGTTGCTGCATCCGCTTCAAAGACAGACAGCAGAGGAAACATCATTAGCTGTATACACACTCAAACGTGTTTGTGAGTGTGCTGTAAGTTGTGTTGCCTTTAGTCCCAACTGATCAGAGTCAAATGTTCTCAGCCTTGTGCTTTCTGTGAACTGTGCATGGGGCCACACTGCTGCAATTAGCGGCAAAATATAAATGAAGGCTGCAGCAGAGATCATTTGCTCTTCTGTTCAGCTTATTAAACTGGGACTTTATGCACTGCAGTGATGTGTGTGGTCTGAACAATCTCTCACTGATACCTGCATACAGAATGCAAATAGAAAGAAAAAACACTTGCTTCAAGCTATGTTTCCTTCAGGCAGGCTAATTAAACGTCCCTGATGTTCGAGGAGCAGACTGCTCGTGCAAAGCAAGGTTGCATTGTTAATACGTATATTGAGCTGATGTCAGTCAGTTCGGAACTATTCTTTCTTTCTTTTTAAGCCGCAATAATTTAATCTCTTTGAGAACAGGAGGGCAAAACAAGCTGGAAAATCCACTGATGTGAGTTATGTTTCTGTCCAGTCTCTCCTGTTTCGGTCTCTTTGCTGCTTGTTGCTCAACTTTCTTTACCACGTTTTGGCTGAAATAAGCAAAGTAGTGCAGCAGGAAACAAGTCATCAGAGCTTAGTTGAGATCAGATCATGATGCGGTCAGAAACGTGCTTGATCTGAACAGAATTTGTGGAAAGTAAAACAAGTTAATAGACTTAGAAAATAATCAATTTCTCAACTATTTCGTTTCTTTCTTTCCAAATCTTCCTTGAAATCCATTAAAGGCCAACAACATCATATGGGTTTGGCAATGTAGTACAGGAGTAATAATGTGTAAGTGTGATGTAGTCAGTTCAGTGCTGCACTTCTGATTGGTTGATTATGATGCCTGATTATATCTTTTAAGCTGCATTAATAATTACTTCTATATTTAAGCCCTATCCATAATAACCCATAATTATATTTCATCATATTGTAATAAAAGTGTTCTAAGAGAAAACCAGACTTCTGCACCCACTCTTGGCTTTTTAAGGTTTTAGAAAATCTAGCCCGCGGCGGGAACCTTTGGCCAATCATAGAGAGAGAGCATTCCTATTAGCTGATCTACAAATGCAGCTGTGTTTGCACATCCACGTCTGCTGCTTTCACTGGTCCACTGGTCAACGGCTGCAGAATCATCACCAGTTCTGCAGTTCCCCTCATCTCTCCGGAGCAGTTTAGTGTCTTTCAGCACGTTGTTTTGGTTGTATTGCCTTCAAACTCTGCTTTTACACAGTTTTTGGACATGGCAGGCAGTTATTTCCAGGGGGGGCTGTGATAAACCCAAACACCAACAGAATAACACATTAGTGACTAGCTGGTGAACTTAATGGAGAATTCAGTAGCTACAGCGCTAAACGAAGAATAAATATTGGACTTGCTTTCATCAGGTAGCCAGAAACACAACACCAAATGTGTTTGCTGGATATGCTTTAGCCAAATGTTTACTAGCACGTCTGTCACCTTTTACGAGGTGATAATGTGTCAGTGTTATGTTTACAACTCACCCTCCACCCTCAACTGGATACACAAACACAATTAATGCAGCTTTAAGATGGATGAGTATTTCTGTAGTGGCTTTATTAACCACTGCTGAGGATTTTAGTATTCACAGTGAGGCTGAATTCATATGCACAAACTTCACCTGCAGCCGGAATAGAACACAAATGGACAGATTGATGCAGACTGTTTCTAATGCTTCCAATCCTCACCGAAGCAACACACGGCCAACTGCAGCACGCTGGGAGGACCGCGGGGAAAACTTAAAAGGCCGACTCACAGACCGAGGAGATTACAGGCTAACTGTGCATGGGTGTGTGTGGGTCGGCCCTGTGTGAGGGGAATCAGATACGAAGAGATAGAGAAAATGAGCTAGAAAGAAACCGAGATGTGTCGGCGCAACTCTCCACAGGCTCTCTCTCCCTTTTCCTCCTCCTCCTCCTCCTCCTCCTCCATCCCATTGCTACCCACGTCAACTGCAACATGGACGTCCCGAGAGCCTCACATTTTCTCCTCAGAAAGCAAGAGAGCTCTCTTCTCCCTGCTTTTTTCTGATATCTGCTGAGACAGGAGGAATACTGAGGAAGGGATGAAGGATGAAAGTGGGGTGAGAGCAGGGAGAGAAGAAATTACTTTTGAGTTATTCTCAGTTGGTGTTATCTGAAGCACTTCAGGGTAATGAGGCGCTATAGTGTGTGTGTGTGTGTGTGTGTGTGTGGGGGGGGGGGGGGGGGGGGGCATAAAATCCAGGGTGGTCCTCAATTTCCGAAAGAGCCTTTAAATTTTAAGACTGCAGACTGGTGTAATAGTTTACATTTTTTGGCTCTTGAGTTTGGGTTGAGCACCTTAAGTCATGATACGAGAGTCACTGAAATACTTCACGCGCCCACGAGTGTGACATCCAGTCAGTGTGCGACGCATGTTGTCCTTGTCTGGTTTTAAGGCCCTTCACAAAACTGCGGCACCACGTCAGGATATGCTTCTGTCCCATTTTCTGGCATTGAAAACAACTTTCTTGTATTTCCACACCGCTAGACTGGCGCCTTACCGTGGTAACATGCTGATGTTGAGCAAGCATAGTGTCTACCATGTTCACAATCTGCCTACTACCCTGAAACACAAAGTACAGTTTAGGCCGATGACCTCCCGGTCACCTCTCCGTTGGCTCCGCTAAATTTATGCTGAATTTATGCTCTTACCTCTATTTTACAAATAATAGTTTTGCTTTTTGTGGTTGATGCTGGCATGTGGGGAGTTGCTCTAATTAGGGAAATCGGATCAACAGGCTCCTGCTGACTCTGTTAAAATGGCTGGTGGAGGTTTTCAAATGTAAACATCAGAGAAAACATAAAGGAAAAGGTGGAAGATGAGCATTGGCTATGATCCCATGAACCATACCGTCTTCTTCTCTGCCCGGCATCCTGCTGGCCTGTTTGCAGGGTGTTGTTAATCCTAGGTTCCTACAAGATGTCAGAAGCTGTGACATGCTTTCGCCAAGACAAAGCGCCCACCACAGTGACTTCCTGCCTGCACTCGACTCGCGTAGCCGGTGTTATCCCCGCTAGAGACACAGGAAATAAAACAAAAAAAGACTACCTTTCCCTCCGGGTCCTGGAAAAAAAATCTCAACATTTTCTCCCACTCCCGTTTATTTAGTAATGTGATGTGCTAATGTTGCTAATTCAGTAAATGCCTGTCAGATGGACGTATCTCCCTTACCCAACGTCACATACATGCCCTTTTTTGGTAAGAAGAAATGAGGAGGAGTCAAAGTTTGACAAGATGGCGACACCCAGAGGCGAGTACGATCTCGACGGAGAGGCTACATCCATTTTTTATACAGTCTATGGCCAAGACTTGTTTGGGCCCTGGAGTGTCAGACTGTGTGCAAAGGTGTCAATCTGGAGGCCACATTCTGCTTCATCATAAATCATGCACAAGTTGAACAAGCTGATGGGATTTCACTTTGCAAAATTTCGTGTGAAGAATCAAACTGAGCTCTCTCGAATGCACCCAATAGTCAAGTGAAGTCTGTGAACATCATGGTGGTGCAAGAGGGAAAAGTCTAAGGATCTCCAAAGTCATCAGGACTCATCCTCAAAATGAAAATGCCTCAGTGTCAACTGAACCAGCAGTTCACCTTGGTCACAAAGTATTTTTAGCTTAAACTCACACACTGACTTACCTGTCATCATAGAATCAATATTTCAGCTATAAACCTTGGCATCCACAAACTACATCTACTGCCAAACAGCAGACAAGCTGTCAACACTGCTCAGCTTGACAATGAGTCTCCATAAAAAGGTTTTAAATCTTACAAAGGACTTACATGGACTGCATTTCATAACCATGCATCGAGTATATCCTACATGCTTTCAGTTCTCTCAAGCCTCACCTGTTATATCTACACGTGTAGAGCCATAAAGCGAAAGCTGTGACCTCAATGGTGAACTGTCAGTGTGATGCATGAGGACCTACAGCGTCGCTATCAGCTCAGCATGTAGTTTGACTTGCTGTTAAATTCATTTATCAGAGAGAATCATCGGGCTATAACCATCAAAAGACAATTTCTAAAAAGTATCGTATTGATCTGCACCCCGGTTTGTATTTATTTTTGTATTCTGCGGCTGCTTTCGCTGCAGCTCAGGCTGGCAGAATGCTCGGATTAGCTGCATTAGTCAGCAAAATAAAAAATGAAAATGGCTTCATGTTAAACAAAGCACTCAATCATAAGGCCTATGAGATATCTGTGCTTTAAAAATCCTTAAAGTGTTTCCCCCCCATTTGTCCTTTACTTGCTTGAAGGTTAGTTTAAAAAATCACAGAGGAATAAAAAGCCATATTTCTGCCAGCATGTGAGCAATGAGTATGAAGCGCGGTGTCCAATATAAAACAAATACCTTGCCGAGCGCAGAGACAAAAAAAAAATGAAGTGCTTTATATTTTTTTTAGAATTGGCACCTTTTCAATCAAGATGATAACGCCATTGTCCTTTTTCAATTTGTAGTTTGGCTCTACTACCTTTTTTATTACGCTTTAAGCTTCACTAGATGAGATTATTATGTAAAAACAAAATAATTTGATCACACCGGTACCATTCCGACTAATTGCGATGCCAGATTCGGCCTCTGCATGCCCAGTTTATATGCTGGTGTCAGGAACAATCCTTGGAACGGTCCTTTGCACAAAACAAATGACAAATCAAAGTCTCTCTCTTCTCTTTATTACCCTTTTGAAGACAACCATGCTGTGTGCAGTTTGCTGCCTCTTGCATCTTCCATTTTAAAAGCCCCTGCTGAACTACAGAGCCAGGGTTTTGGACCTATAGGGCATCCAGTTGATGACTTGACAGAAAAGAAAAAACAAAGCAGGACGGATCACTTTGAAATGAGCCGACACTTTAATGTAGGCAGTGAGTATGACATGAAAGTGGGGGTTTTTCAACTTGTTTTCTTCTTAAATGGCAGGAATATTGGAGGAGGAGGAATTCTCACATTTATTCTCATCTGCAGTTCTACAGATCAAGTTGAAATAAAAAAAGAGTGTATGAGTTAGTTTTCACGTGGCTATCACAGATCAGAGGTCAAGAAGAAGAAGTTGATTGGATTGTCGATTAGTCAATCTATAACTGTCATTTTCCTGGTGTTTTGTGCTGAGGTTGAGGTGGGAGTTTCATTCTGACGACAGGTTGTCAATTTACCACTTATGCTGTCAACTTACTGTGGTAAAGGACGGTTTAATTCAGGATCTAGTGGCTTATGCAGGAGTAGGTGTAGCTCAGTTTTCTTCGTCTCTATCTGCTAATTGCTCGTCGCTCAGTTATTTTTCTGAACAAACTGGAAACATAGGACGGTCCCTGCAGCTTATCTGAAACAGCTCACACACATCCTGTTGGTCACTTTGGTCTGGTAAGGCCAGTGGCCGGAGCAGTAAAATGTTCCCTGTCGGTGTTTTATGTTAAATCTGATGTTTCTGAATTCTAGTTCCTATTGTAATTTCCTGCTGTAGATGTTTAAGCCTGTGCTCACTTTAACTCCTTTATATCCTGTTGGGTTGTTTGATCTACAGAAATGCATCATATTCTATAAGATCATCAGATGTTCATGTTTTCAGCTCTGTGACGATGCATTTTTCAGCTGATCCAAGAGGCTTTTTAGAGACTTTATTTAGTTGAAGAAGGAGGAGATTTTTCTCACTTCATCCTTCAGTTTATCACGTGATACGTGGTTTTCACTGGACGTAACCGCCATCTGGAAGGTTACCTAAGCTGTCGGACAGATGTAGTGGAGTGGAAGTAGAAATTTGGTTCTCTGGAATTTGTACTTAAGCTAGTACTTAGCTATATTTCACCACTGTGTTCGGCTAATTAAGCATTTGCTCAGCTTTGATCAGCAGACATAGACCAAATTTACTCTGCTGTCATCTGACTCAGCCTTTAATGGATTAGGGCCACAAACCAAACACAGTGCTCAATTCAAGTTTAGTTTATTGTCATTATCTCAAGAAAGGATCATAGTTTGCTGATAGGTTCAGACATCCAGCTGCCAGATGTAAAGGCATTCATGGCTTTGCTTTAAGTTGATTTAACTGCTGTGTTATATCAGTCAGAGATCAGCAGAGGCGGGGCAGTAGTTAGTTTGAAACGTTATAGATTATAGCCTAGAAAAAAGGTACACAATCCTCTACCCCAATGTAGGTCATATTTCGATAAGGATAAATATAACAAAATAGCGTTTTTTAAGGTAATTCATAAAAAAATATTCTTTATGAAATGCTCTTGTATGAATGAATTACTCGACAAATTAAACGTAGCGAGTGTTTTCTCATTTTATTATGGACTTCAGTGCAAGGATGAAAAATGGCCTTATAGACAATGCTGCTGCTGTTTTTTTTGAGATCTTGATAACAACAATATAGATGGATAGATTTTCATATTGATTTGATGATATCATGATATCCTCCAGCACCGATAACAGCATGTTCTCAAAGAAAGGAAGACGGTCTTACTGAGAGCTAGACCTGCAGTACTGGATGTTACCTTCCCCTGTGATTGCAAGCAAACATTTATTTTGTAACTTATAAAGACCTAATGTTACATAAGACAATGCAAAATTTGCAATTTTTAATTTACAAGATTCCCAGGAAGAATGTGGGCCCCAAATCCTGGGATTAATCACTGCTGTTGATCTCCAGGCTGAATATGCAGCGGTACATTGCATCTTGGCAAGAATGCTCAGTTGCGCAGAGACCAGTAAGACCCTCCATCTGCTCGGATTCTGACGGAAAAACCAGTCGAGGTGCTCAGCTGGCTTTGGCCTAATCAAGAAAACATGAAGGACGTTACAGTGCGCTCTCAGTGCATGAAGAGGAGGAGTTTTTTGATGTGATGGTGGATGGAGAGCAGCAGTGACCCTGATGCCATAAATCAGGCAAAAGTGGTCCAGACTCTCTCATCTTCGTGTTCATTACCCTCCAAACACACACACGCACTCACACACACCCACACACACACACACACACACACACACACACACACACACACACACACACACACACACACACACACACACACACACAAACACACATCCCTGCAGATGTGCTACTGATGGCAGAGACAGAATAGCTCTGTCTGAAAACCCTTTTCTTCGCTTTCTCTGTCTGCCTGTTCCCGGCTTTCCACTCTTGTGTTGACATTTTCTGAGATCAAGGTAGTGATAGAAACAGACACACACACAAACACACACACACTCACAAACACACACCACAAAGTGTTGAAGTCGCATGTCGCAGACAGATTAATCCTGCCTCTTCGCTCTCTTTCTGTCCTCACACAGGATATTTTCTCCTCAATGATTACACCACACAGACTTGAGTAGATGAAGGGGGCTTTTTTGTAGTGAAACACCTGAGAGCGAACATGAAAGAAGTGACACAAAAATACTCATTTAATGACTGTAATTACAGCTACAAACATGATCTGCTGTTTTTTGAGTTTCCTTTTCTAGCACAAATGTCAACGTTCTCTCATGATCAGGTTCGTACGATATGGTACGCAAAGTTTTTTACACAAATTTGTATGATATCTTACAAAAAGGTGAACGAAAGTTGTCTGAGAGACAGAGACCATGACAGACAGGAAATGTGGACCGCCAGAAGGCGAGGGACAGGAAGTGGTCCGCAACAAAAAGGCACCAAAAATACTGTTACTTGACAGATTTTTAGCTTACAAATGCGGTTAGGGTTAGGCATCAAAACCACTTGGTTAGATTATAAAATAGGCCATGGTTTGGTATATCGTCTGGGGACAGAAACTGCCAGGACCCGGGAAATGAACTCCACACGCATGGGTGGAAGTCCTGTGTTTTTGTTTCTGACAGTTACGGCAGCTAGACTGGTCGGTGGAGGCATACAACTGCAAGGTGGCATTTCTAGTTATGTAGTTTTTAAAATGTGTTGTTTATCAAGCACCGTGTGCTGCTGCTTGTTTGTGTCTCTGGATCTCTGTGGAGATTACTGACCACAAGACTAACTGCCCACGCTGATGCCTATGCATCTACTATATGTCACTACCACACAGAAATTGAAAAATATAACTGCTCCTTTAACAGCTATGATGTTCTTTTGCAGTCCATCAAAAAACACAGTTCAGTAGTCGGTCACGCTGCCTTTGTGAGGGATTTAGGCTTTCACTATGTTCTGTCTGTCCGGCTCAGGCAGGGGCATGTTGTCTATAATTCAAACGCACACATCTCTCCCGCTCTGAAACTCACACACACATTCACAAATCTGATCAGTGTGTTTCCTCCAGAGCCGGTCGGTGGCAGTGGGGGAGGAGGAGAGAGGGGTGGATGGATGGAGGAATAAATGATAAACTCTCTCCATTTATTTAATCCCCTGTTCACACCCATTTCATTCTGCTTCCCTCTCAGATGGACGTAAACAGAAAGAGTCAGTAAGGAAGTCTCTCAGAGGGAACTGATGTAAAATAAATGGAGGAAAAAAACAGAATAAATGAGGATGTTAGTGCCTACATTCATCTCTGTTTCCAACACATTAATCAGACCTGATAAATGTTGTCAGCTACCTGCTGTGCAGCCGTATACTGCAGGCTCATGGTTGTCAGCTCTTGTATTAGTCCTCCTGCGTACTGTATGCAGCCATTTTGATCCGTTTTATTTTTTTAGAGCAGCCTCATGCTTTTTCCTGTTGTAGCTGAACTCTGAGTCCTCCTGTACTGATCGGTCAGTACAGGAGGAGATAGAAGTGTGCCAGCAGATCAGATAGAGGTACAGGATGGGAAATAAAAGCAGGTATAATCACAAGCCCAAGTGTGTGTGGCTGCAGGCCATCAGCTCCATGGTTCATGTGTTTGATGCTGTTTGGTAAGAACAGCTGCAGATGCTGAACTGTATTATGACCTTTTGTCCTATATTCTTCTGTAGTTTAAATAGAAAGTTTAGTTTTAATTATGTGTTGTCTGTCTACACACAGCTATCATTATGTTTTGGGCGGCAGTAGCTCAGTCTATAGGTGACTTGGCTGGGAACCGTAGGGTCGCTGGTTCAAGTCCCTGTGTGGACCATGTATGGAGCGTGGACTGGTGGCTGGAGAGGTGCCTGTTCATCTCCTGGGCACTGCCGAGGTGCTGTTGAGCAAGGCACCAAACCCCCAACTGCTCGGGGCGCTGGTCACTGGCAGCCCCCTCGCTCTAACATCCCTCCTTAATTGCATGTTTAGGTCCTGGTTGTGTATGTGTGTATTTCGGGCATGTGTGTGTAACATGTATAATAATAAGAGTGAAAATTGAATTTCCCCGTGTGGGATAAAAGTAATTATTTTTCTTCTTTTCTCAAGGGCGAGGCAGAATTGATCATTATTCTTTCAGAATACTATCTATCCAGTATACCGCCGACCACCCTAAGATGCCAAATCAGACTCTTATCATGTGAGCTGAAGCTACTGGTTGTCCTTTGAACCCGCTTTAAACCTTTAGGTGACCGTGCTTTTCAAGCTCATGCCCCCAATCTTTAGGACAGCTCGCTCCCCTTATCACTGCGATCCTGAGACTCTTGTGTTGCTTTAATGAAGTAGCTAAAAACATTTTTAGTCAGACAGGCTTTTGGTGACCCTATCCAAACTTGTTTATCTGTCTGTAGCCTCATTTATTTATTTACTGCTGCTGTGATTTTAATCCTGTCCGCCCTATGCTGTGTATTGTTGCTAACTCTCTTTTTATTGCTTTTATTGGGTTTTTAACGTTAAGCACTTTGTGATTCTATCTGTGAAAGGTGCCGTTAGGTCTTCCCCAAGTATATGTTTTAATATGATTTTTAAACCAAGATATGTTTAGGAAGTGGTGCACTCCTAATTCTGTTTATCCTCCTAGAATAACTGTGCTTGTGTGACTTTTGGCCGCCGGGTCGAAGAACTTTTCTGGGGGAAATCCTGGCTAAATATATAAACCTTAATCACCGACCTGGGCTTTTCTCATGCTTTTGTGTATCTCATGTCATCTCACTGCTTAAACTCTATTATAATTCATCACATCCATGCTGTTGCTGCATTTTTGGTTAATGATGGTATAAGTGCGTTTTTTTCCTTTAAGTGGCATCTGGGACAGAAAACAGAAAGGCAAGAAATAAAGATGATCGTTTCCCAGCTCTTTGCAGCTTTGCAACTAGGGGTGGGTGATATGGCAAAAATATCATATTACGATTTTTTTACAGTAAAATTAAGATAACAATTTTATTGTTATTGTATTTTTAATTATTTTGCAAGTAACTGAACTGTGAAACCAAAGTATTTCCCTATGTAAAAACATATAACAGAGCGTCAAGGCCAAAGAACCTTTCTGAACAGATTGGAATCAGTTTGAGTCAGTTCAATTTAGCCAACTTGTGCCAAATACAATGGACACTTAACAAACAGCTACCTAAATCTACCTGTTGCCTCTGCTGGCTTCGGTGTGGCTGGACTCCTTGCTGTCTCACTCTCAGCAGACTGTTTAGGATGCTGTCTCTTGATTCAACACGACAGTCTGACGCTCGGGTGATGTCAGGACACGCTAGTACTGTTTAGATTTTCAGCCACGACTTCCCACTCCTCTCTGAATCAAAAATGATGGGATGAGAAATCCTCGTCACTGCCTGTAGTTAGCTATGATTGTTGATCGACGTGTCTTTAGGGCGTTGCATGAGGCGGTCTTGCCAATAGTGGGATTTGGATGAAGAAAATAAAAAAATGCTGTCAGACTTTTATGTCCCCCAATTAAAAGAAAAATTCCTGTTCACACCACCGGTGTGATAAAAAATATCTCTGTCTACATGAAACCACAAAATCCGCCTCAAACAATGCCATGTACATGCCAAATCAGTAGTTGGCGATAGCACTCCTAACAGGAAGGCCATTTTAGCCAATCACAAGGCTGGAAAAATTCATACTGGAAAAACAACAATGGCGAACAAAGCCGGGCAGATTCCATCGTGTGGACTGACTGCGAAGTTGAGTTACTTCTCACTGTCACTCCTGAATTTAAAATCAGCAAAATTCAGGAAAATGTGGTAGTTGTTCTATGAGACACTGATAAGTTGGCACCAGTATTTTGGCTTGGTCTTCCATAACAGCAACTCTTTCAGCTGGCGTCTAAAACAGTAAACAGTAAAAAGGAAACAGTAAGTTGTATCCATGGAGACACGTGGAGCACCCACGTGTCTCCATGGATACAAATTACTGTTTCCTTTTTTTACCGTCGCACAGTGTGCCGTCACACAGTGTGCCGTCACACAATGTCTACAAGAAAATGCGGTTTTCCTCAGTTTTCCTTCCCACACGACACTGCTGAAACCGGACGCTTCAAAAAAGTTCACCCTGGACTCCGGTAACAAAAAAAAAACAGTTAAAGGAGCCCACAACTGCGGTTACGTGTGGATGAAAGGCCAAACCGTGCAGAGAAACACATGGTTTCAAAAATACTTATATCGTCATATTACCCACCTCTATTTTCAACCCTGGTGCCAGACATGAGCGTCGATATTGGATAATGCACTTACAGCATGCTTTAATCTGTGTATTGCAACTACAGCTAAGTTAAGATTAGGAAAATATCCTGGTCATATTCCGAGATATTCACAGGTGACTGACCATGCAAGGCTCAATATGTCAGAACAAGAACTTTAAATTGGATCCTGTACTGTCTCAAACAACAAAGGCTTCTGAGAGAGAAGAAGTCAAGCTGATAGTTTTCCAAGCTGCCTTTTATACTAAACGTAATCCTTATAGAGAAAGACAGATCAATCCCTCAGTCCACCTTAATAAAACCTGATGGCTCACACCGCCAAGACCTGTGAACAGATGGAAGTAGACAGAAAATGGGCTGTAATCAACTCAGGGTCCTTACAACACACACACACACACACACACACACACACACACACAAAAGGCCCCTGACAGTGCCTGGGCTACATCCCAGCTGTGTTAGTGGAGATCTTAAAACTATAAAAGCAGAATAGACCCAGATGCCGACTTTGTTCTTCATGCGGCTCTAACAGACTCTTCTTTGACGTCTCAGCTCACTTGTCCTTATGTAGATGACTCTGACTGTGTTTTAAGGTCTTTGAACGCATTCAGATCTGTCAGGTTTTATACGCTTTACTCTTAAAATGACACAAGGTCGATATAAACTCTTTTCAGCATGTGAACGTTTTGTAACGTTTTGGTAAGAGGAGAGCTAATGGATGTCTTCAGGCTTTAGAAAATCTAGCCAGCGTTCCTAATGGCTCAAGGCAGAGAAGGGAAAACTGCAGGAAGAGGTCTCACTCTGCTGCAAATCCTGGAGTTCTTTTTTTATGCTTACCTACTGCGGCGCTTTAAGGTTAGCAGGAAGCTCTTTTGAGGCGTGTCTTAAAACAAAATAATGAATATCTCGACAGACGGAAATCAGTTTTGCCTGCAGTAAACCTCCAGGGTCGAAATGTGTTTTTGGGGCTTTGACTTTGATTTGTGCCGAAGACTTTTCTCTTTCAACCTTCTCACCAGAAATATCAATAAAGCAATACCTGCCATGGCTGCTGTACCAAAGCAATCACACTTTTATGTACATTGAATCTAAGAGTTATAATCACTGACCCAATCACACAGAGGACTTGCACTACTGTGTGTCTGTGTGTGTGTGTGTGTGTGTGTGTGTGTGTGTGTGTGTGTGTGTGTGTGTGTGTGTGTGTGTGTGTGTGTGTGTGTGTGTGTGTGTGTGTGTGTTAAATGGGCAGAAAGAACAATAAAATGCACTTAGAACTTACAGTAAACTAACGGCTCCAGATGGTGCTTATTATTCAATTAGAAGCGTCTCTCACTGTTTAGGTTATGTAATACAGTAACACACACACACACACACACACACACACACACACACACACACACAGGCCGGATTGGTTAAATATCCAGCCAGAGTGCATAATTGTGGCTTTCTTGCCAACAGCTGGTAAACTATAAATACTCCACTGTAAAAAAAAATGCATTTAGATTAATGCTAAACATATGTTATGTCACCAGTGTTTAGTGCTATTTCTTTCATGGAATCACACATGGAGACACAGATTTCCTGCACAAGCTCCCTTTAATGAACCTGTGCAGGTTTCTTTTTGGACGTGGTGGATTTTCCACCTAAAGACCTGAGAGGGATTTATCACATGTGGTCAATGTCCTCAATATACTGTATGCGTGACCCTTCCCTAAAAGCATATGCATAAAGTAGAGAGTTACACAGCGGAGTTTACATGCAGAATACGTCAGAATACCAGGAGAACAGCACTTGTTTGTGGTAACAGACTCTTTTCTGAGGCGTCTAAAACCAGATGCAGACGTCTCAGTGAATCTGGTCCAGTCTTAAATCAAAACACGCTCACTCAGCCGTCATTAAGCCATTACAAGTTGAAACTGAAAACCGATGACTTCTGTTTAATCTTAATGTTAACATTTTATGTCTGCTGTTGAAAAGAAGACTTGCTACTTTTGTTCCTGCTGTCTGCACAGAGCACGAAAAAGATGACACACTGAGTAAATACATTAGTATATTTCCGTTACTATCAGAACAAATGTAATATTTATGAGCACGATTTAAAGTGGTTTAATAGGACTCTCTGTTTGTTTGATTTGATGCTCTGTGTGATCTGTGACAGGTCTTTTTATCTCCACTGCGGTGGATAAACTGTGTGACTTAAATAGTTTTTGCTGCTAATAACTCTGAAAGTGTTCTGAGCAAAAACATTATATATTTTTATATTTTAAAAGAGCTCTCACTTACCGTGTTGCTGTCACAAGTTCTGATTTGCGCTCACTTTTTGGGGGGTAAGAAGCATCTTTACAGTTTCTTTTGATGATGTTACACACTTTTAGTCCACTTTTTTTTAGATTGGACATCTCACTTAACATGGTTTGGGAAAAATGTCCTGATCTGAGCATCCAAATTGGAAAATATTCACTACTAAGCAAACATATGCACTATGTGACTGGAATACAGTATGTGAGGTTTCTTTTCCTGAGGCTCTTGGGATGTGGTGTGGTTTTTCTGGAGCCCTTATTTAACCCTTTACATTTTGAAAACAGTGTATAGCCTTTAAGTAAATATTCCTGTGGTGTAGTCAAAGACTGGAGCCTGTATCTATCTGAGGCATTCAAACGTTATCTTCTCCAAAAACTGTGGTGAGTGGCCTTGATTTATTCAGCAGTGTTCCAAAGCTATGTAAAGCATTTGCATTAAAAGCTTTCCCCAAAACCGCGCAGAAAACATGTACAGTCTGCAGTGAGCCTCGCTTCAGTTAGTTTCCTGCCCTCCTCGGTTCACAGAACACACTCTAACAAGCAAGTCACAACGTTGTTTTTCACAGGATTTTACATTTACAATCTGAAGCGAGCGCAGTTTATTTGGTATAATACTAAAAGGGCTGAGCCACCGATCACACATCCTGCATTAAATTAATGCCAAACTTTGCATTTTACTCGTCGGCTCAACCCCGTCTCAGCTGCACCACAACTTACACCGACACAGAACATCCCATAATTAGCTGACGGATTATGGTGCACCTTACAGTTTAGCAGATCACATCCACGCATTATAATTAAAGTAATTAGGCCTCCCTCCTATCTTCCTCTCCCTGCTTCGTTAAATTCAATCCAAGTAAACGCATAATATTGAGACTGGAAATGAATTTTTTATTTAGAAATGTGAAACTTTGAGATGGTGCACTCGGTGGGGGAAGGTGAAGTGATGAAACAGCACATTACAGCTGTGAGGAAGAGCTGATAACATTAATATTGCAAATAATTGCATGTGTTAATTTCCTTTAAAAAGGTTATATGCCATGATGCAGCCAGAAAGGACTCACAAATAATGTATATGCATACAGTACTTGTGCGTAATCTAGTTATAATAATGAACTGGAATCAGTCTGTAAAGTAATTCCGTCTTTGCTGGGTGACACTAGACCAGATCCCATATCCACTTTTACCTAGAAAGGCACTCATAGCGCTTTTCAACCGATAGGTACCCGGTTCCGTTCATTTTGAACTGTTCCGAGTATTTCGATCAAAAATAACTTGGTTTGGAACCTGAAAACGTATTAATTATTACTTTCCGGTTCCAAACCGGAAAAAACAGCTTTTTATTTCAGTGCAAACTGGTTCAAACGTGCCAACACCCTCCGTTGCAGAAGGATCCTAGATTCCAATGGTTCTGTACAACACTGCCGGAAACACGGGCTGGTTCGTTAGATGGCACCAAGGTTCAGATAATTCTGAATGGAACGGGTTCTTGAACCTTGTTGTTCGAAAAGCGCTATCAGAGAGCGCAGACCTCCGACGAGGCATGCTCTATCTTTCAATGTTAATGCAGTGTCAATTTTCCCAGTCAGGAGCTCATTTTTTAGGTTATTCTAACACCATGTACATGAACGCAGCACATATGCCATATCTTGCAATGTTAAGGAAAGAGAAAAATAATTAAAATATCTGCCCCGTTATTCAGATCTTCTCCAAAATGTAAAGAGTTCTACTTAGGTCCGTGCTACACCCTCAAAGTTTCATAAAAATAAGGCCAGTAGTTTTTTCTGTAATCCTGCCGACAAACAGACAAACAGGGGTAATGAAAGGCCAGAATCAATAATGTCAAATAATGTGAATCCACATATCATTTTATGTCTTTAGACTGGAAAAAGATGAGAAAGGACTGAGAGTGGTGCTACGCATATAAAAGTCACATGCTTCGGTGAAGTGATAAACTACAAAAAATATGACCGTAAAGGGAGAGCAAACACATGGGTCTTGTCAAAGAACAGACAGAGAGAAATAATTTTAAATACACATCAGGAGGACTTATAATAACCTGATTTACAGCTGGCTTGAAATCAGTTTGTGCTTTATGATATCTTAGTAAAATACATCCTTGTCTGCCTGTAGACTTGGTTTATGGTTAGAAATGTAGATAGAGCAGGATAGAACTTTAGATATTCTGTGTTTCTGTTACCACACTCTTCCCTGCTCAAAATTAGAAATTAAATTTCCAATCAGACAATGATTAAATGCTAATGGGTGCAAGGAGGCAATGATAATTACCTGCTAATGTACTTGACTGCACCTCCAGATGTCTTTTGCTCTCACATCTCATCACATTGTTCAGCCAAGTAGTATTTGAAACCATTAGAGTGATCAGACATCACACCAAAGCACCACCAGGATGTGGACAGACTTGATCCCCATGGCTTTCGTTATGGACATATAATAATCTCATCTTTGGCATTAATATTTTATCTTATATTTTAGAAGATAACGTTAGTCCTCGAATGGACGATGTATCAATTTTGTAATTTTGTTCAAGTTTGCTACCATGAGAAACTAACAACAACCAACAAACTGATCCCAAGAAAACAATAAATAAATACGTAAAGGACAACCCTCCCACATTCCTGAGAGAGAGAATGTAGCGAGGAGAAGGGAAAAACAAGGCTGGTTTCCCATCAACAGAACAATCATTTGGTATGCAGCAGTAATGATGAGGCTAATTGCTCTCTGAACCAGTTTTCTTCTAAAGTGAATACCTTCTGCCACAGCCCCTTTCTCTAATAGGGTTCTGCCATTGAAATGACACATCAATCGTTGCTGCAGCAATTAAATGTCGGGTCTCCCAGTTGCCCTTCTCCCACACGGTTAACGATTTTATCCCCGAGAGTGCAGAAATCGATACACTGCTAACAAAACACAGTTGTTCATATCTGCAAGGCTTTGCTTGCTTTTGAAATCTTTGGACTCCAGCTTGCTTTGGAAATGTGACTTTTTTCACAGTGTGCTGAATGTCAGTGTGGGATGAAGACTTACCGCAGGAAATTTGTGACTGAAATACAGTTTGACATCTTTAGGACTTTTTTTTTTTATCCTCAAGTAATAGTTTGACATTTTTGAGCAATACACCTATTCACTGTCTGCATTGTTGAATAAAATGCTACATCCAGCAGCGGGTTAGCATAGCTTAGCATCAAGACTGAAAATGGGAGCAAACACCTACGGATAGTAACACAATCAACCAGTCAGCTCCTCTGAATGTCAGTCATTAACATGTCATATCTTGTTTGTTTAATCCATACAAAAAACAAAGTTTAAAAATGTCAATTTTGATTATTTCTTGGCTGGGACCAGCTACTTTCTGGATCCTCTGCTGGTTGCCTCATCTCTACACTTGTACAGAATAAACAAACATGATATAACGTGTTAATTTAACATCTTATTTGAATGCACGGCCGAAACAATCATCAAACTGGAGTAGGATGGTTAGCCACCATGCTAACAGCATTAACCCTTATCGAGTCAGCCAGCTAACCTTAGCTAACGTTAGCTTTGTAGAGATCGGGGGGTTTCTGAAACTGAATGCCACACATATAAAGAAAAAACTGCTTTTCAAGCTCAGTGTTGATGTAACTAAGATATCTGATATAAAAAAATGTTTTTCCATGGACAGATTTAAGCAACAGAAGTGCCTCAGGTCACCTCATCACTGTCGTGCCACTAATAAAAGTGAAGCTCACCGTCCCGTGTAATACTTAAACGAGCCAAACGTTGATTCATGATAACAAAAGCATTTTGACTTGATGGACGTCATTTTTTAATTAACAGTATTTTTTCATCTTTTGATTCTCAAGTAGTCTGTCTGCCATAGGTCTGTGTCTGCTAATCCCAGAATGCATTGCATTGCTCGCTCTCGTTCATGTCACAATTCCTCTCTACAGTTTATCTAAAAGGACACGAGAGTGGTTTGCAGCCATTCTTCTATCTACACTACAGTGCTCCCATCAGCACTCAGTACATTCTTCATCCCTCTGCTCACACCCGCTGCTCTCATTAGACAAAGCTCTGCTGCCACAGGGTGGAAAATTACTACTGGCTAATGTTAAGGTGTTGAAATGGTCGTCATTAGACACGCTCATTACCATCAAAGTCTCATTTGTGGATGGAGAGACTCGAGCTTAGAGACGAGTGAGGTCTGTGCGTGTGTCCAGGCCTGTGAGAGTGAAATAAGAAGAGATTGCAGCCAGTCAGAGTTCATTAGGACTCATTAGATCCTTTGAGGTTGTTCAGCTTCGTCCCGGCAGAGAACCAGCATCCTCTCATCTCTTAATCCTCTCTTTTGATCCTGTGTAATGCCAATGACACCAGAACAACACTCGTTGCATGACTGCTGAAGTTTGTTTCTTGGGTCTGCATGTTAGTTAAAAAAACTTTTGTGGGTCCCTTTGTTGCAAAAGCTCGCAATTAGCTTTGTTAATGTAAAAAAAAATGGTGGCTTTCATCCTGCCTAGTCCAAACAAGCCCTGTGTAACTTTGAACAATGATTAATGTGCTTTTATTGTTCACTTTCTATGGTGGTGTTTATATTACTTTCATATTTCGGTTTGCTTTGAGCCCTAGTTACTGTTAAAGTTTTTCCAAGCAATAAGCTCTGCTGGATATCAGACGTCAATAATAATTTCATTAAATGCTTTTTTTTTGAAGATGCATTTTGTATTGGCTTCAGATTGCAGCCCCACTCAGAGCAAATGACTCCAGTTGCCTCAGAAGATGATGAGGCTTTTCAGGTATTTTCAATCTTTAGTGCAGACATTGTAAAGTAAAGGAACAAATGCAACAGAATGTGAGTAAATCACAATACTACAATTTACCCTCAGAGAGAAATAAAGCTACAGTATGATTCTCTTTTTCCCTCTGCCTTTGAAAGGTAGCAACAAATCAGCGAGATAATAAAACCACAGAGCATAATCATGGGGAAATATTGCCCATGTCAGGGAGTGTGATCCAGTAGGTAAAGCAACAACAACAAAAAGTCTTTAAATATAATTCATAAGTAATTTAGAGAGACAAAATTTGAGATTTGAGAGTTGGAGAAGTGAAGATGAAACTGCATGTTTCACTTTGATCACCCGAGCTCTTGTCTTTTATTACCTTATTAAAAAGACTTGCGTCCCCTGTCAGACCACCTGGTGCTGCTATTGTTGACATTTTGAAATGTTCCAGGGAGATTTTGTTTTTGTTTGGATGAAACTTTTAGTGTGTTTTGGTGCAGTGTTTGCACATTTTCGTAGCCAACAAAGTGTATAGAGAAGAGATGAATTCCTAGCATTTGTAGTAAGGATGGGCACGAGGAGTCAAAATAAAGGACTTGCATCAATTCATTGAATAAATAATTAAGTTAATTTGAAACAAGGACTGCTCTGGGAATCGAGCACTCACGCCCATCCCTAATTTGTATTATTTTAATATTTTGACCACTGCAGAGATCTCTCTCTCATATCAAGTTGTTTTTGTCTATAATAGTTATGTATGACCAAGACACCAAACGTCTGGGGGAAGCAAAATTACTAAAACTGATGCAAAATGAGCACAAAGGGAAAAAAAAGGGTAAAAAATAGATGCAAAATCTCCACGAAAGGAAGCCAAATTACTAAAAACAGATAGAAAACCACAATAAAGGGATGCAAAATGACCAACAGTAGACTCTTTGAGGCTGTGTGTTGTTCCCGTGTAGACAGGATGGGGGGCCTCTCACATGTGTGTGCCCATTGTCTCATAATCCGGCCTTGGATGCAGGCACTCGTTCGTAGAAAATATCTGAAACACCCGGTTTCTATTAAAACACATGTAGATTTGTTCTAACAACACACATGCAAAGTTTTTCATTTGATGTTAGAAAACGAGTTTGCGGTGAGTCAGAAAGGCTGATTCAGTTTAGTCTTTATCTGACTGATAGTTCTATGTAATGTGATAATGTAGCTGTCTTTAGTGAATATATATGTAGACATTAACATGTGTTTGGTGTATTTGACTTTACAGTTACAGTTTGTTTTTTGAACCCGTTTTCTGGAGATTGTTTTGACAAGCAAATGTCAAGAGTGCTCTGCAGAATATTCATGATCAACCGTATTCAAACTACAGAAAAGGGTAGAGTTTACGTCTCTTCAATAGTGTCATGATGTAGTTGGTTTACACAGACAGCGTCACATTAAGCCAAGCAATTACAATAGTGATAAAGAAATTCATGTAAAAGTTCTGACCTATTTCCAGCTTTTCCAGTACGTGACAGCAGAGACATGTTTCATCCAGCAGCTACAGCTGGGACTCGAGCCTGCCTGGTAGAAGTCTCAGCGAGTTTCTCAGCTGTGACTTTCTTCCAGCTGACAGATGAAATTTGTGGCATTTCGCTGTCACCCTATCGATCTGCCTGCTATCACTGTCATTTATGCAAACTCCTCCAAGGACGTGAACCGAGCCGCCCCCAGGAGGTGAGAAGAGGATCACTCTCTCACACTTTCTCTGCCTGGCTCACACTCTCTCTCTCTCTCTCTCTCTCTCTCTCTCTCTCTCTCTCTCTTTCTCTCTCTCTCTGTTTTTCCTAACACACTCACACCTCAGAATGATGCACACACATACACACACACACACACACACACACGCACACAAACACTGCATACCAGCAAACCGCCGCTGTATTCGGTAAAAGTTTTTTAAGCTGACAGGGCAATTTCTTTTAGAATTCAAAATGAATTAGTTAAACAACGAATACATCATTAATGTTAATCTGAATCACATTAACTTTTCCTGAAAGTCCAAATAAGAGATTTAAGTTGAGACTCAAGAGAATAACAGATTTAATGTTTCAGCAGAATAATAAAATGTAGCCTGATATAAAGCAGGTTGCAGTAGTTTGGTTACTTTAAGTGCATGTAAATAATGTATGAATAAATAAGATTCTTACCGCATGGTAACACTTAAAGTTTTATGTACACGTAGAGGGGTCAGTATACACGGAGAAAAAACAAAAAAATAACCTATCTTTCATCTGCTTGTAGCATCGTGTTCCCCGCTCTGTTCATAAGAGGCCTCATTAGTTTTACAGCCTGCACTTCACTGTTTGGGTCAGTCTCACTGCTCTCTTTAAAACTATTTTTCCAGCCTCAGCAAGCAGCTCTGTCCGCTGTTCACTGGTTATCTCAAAGTTAGCAACTATCTGGTGAACAAAGTGGGGCGTTTAGCAGCTTAAGAGCCAGCTATTTCCTCCGGGAAGTCGATTGGAGACTCGAAATTGAAGGTGAAGGGCGTCTGGTGGCTGGAGTGGTTAGAGCAGTCGCCCCAGGTAAAGAGGCTGAAGGCCCTCGAGGCAGCGGCCGCGGGTTCAAGTTCGACCTGCTGCCCTTTGTTGCATGCCCCCCCCCCCCCCCCCTCTCTCTTTCACCCCATTTCCTGCCTGTCCTATAAAATAAAGGCTTGAAATATATTTGTCTTTAAAAAATTAAAAGAAAACGAGAGAATATTGGACTTTGCTCAGTAGGTGATAATATGCCAGTGTTGTGATTACAGCTTGAAAGTGCAAAAAGCTTCTTTAAGATGTGGGTTCCATTTAGTACGTTATAAAATATTCAACTCTTATTTCGACTTATTCCTTAATATTCCTAATTTGATACAGGTCATGTATTGTTATCGTTTGGATATTTCAAATTAGGCCTCATTTCCAAATTTAGCAATTTATGATTAAAACATGTATGATATGGATGTATTATTCACCTTTAAGAATTCAGAATATTTGTCTCAATTGAGGTTTCTACCGCAGTTAGCAACACACAGCCTCTTTCCTGTTTATGTTGAGCTCTGCAACTACTGTAGCCAACAGTTTGCAGGGCTGGAGTAGAGCTGCATGCCCAAAAGAAATGAAACACAGGCAAAACACATCTGAAAGACTTGGATATTAATGGGTTTTTGAATATGCCAATGTTTTCAAGGAGGTGGTTGAAGAGATGAAAGACTGAGGTCCACTACCGGTGGAAAACTTTGAATAAATCGTATTTTGTAAACTGCATGTTAACAGGGATATTAGTGTAATATTAATTTTAATTAGCAAAGTAGGTAGCCAACAGTGTAGGGATTTTGTCTCTTAATAGGGGCAAAACAAATTAATATTCTTGCATCGTCCTCCCACCATGTACTGTAGGAGACACTTCACATCAGATCAATATGGGTTCATAGAAAGAACTATAATTGGTCTGCTTGGACTGTTTCTGGACTGATCCTATCTTTTAACACATTTGTATTTCACAGTTTAGAAAAGCCAACGTCCTACTTTTCCCCCTCTATGTTATTGTACACGTTTGCTTCAGGTATAAAATGAATGTAATGCACAAAACTGCGTGTTGTGGCAGTTCAAAGGGTTAAATCATAAGCTGTAACCACACAACACCTCGACAGAGATAATATAGCCTTAAGGCAGGAGTTCCTTTAACAAGAGCACAGTCTGGGAGGATCAGTTAAGGGCAAGAAAGTCCTCTAAACTGTGTGTATTGTAGAACTCACAAAGCCTGAAAGTCAGGATGGCTGGCTAGTATTATACGTACTAGGACTACGATTGTAATGCTTCTATTTTTCCCCCGGAATTTTGTTCTTTAGCATTATAGGTTCTGTGTGTAACTTTGACATGTATTAGACATTTTAATGCCAATGGGCGAATGGTTTGTTAACAAAATGAGACCTTCACAGACTTTCTCGGTTGCCCCTAACATCCTGTGGACTGACTTCTATGTAAAGGACTCGGGGCAAATTGTTCGGAAACTTTCCAAAGGAAGTGACATTTTGCACGCTCCCGTGTCCCTGGCCTCTGTTCAGCTCACCTACTGCCAACAGTTCATCATTAGCGACTTTAGCCTGTGGCTCGGCTGCACAGCATGAATCAGCTGTCGATTGCTTCACAAACATCAACCCAACGTTATTTTCTAAATATGACTTCAATATTTCAACATGATGCCAGTTAATCATGTTCAGTCTTTCTGTTTTGGCCGCTGGTGTCACTCATAACAAGAGTTTTCTGAATATTAATTTTAGTTGTTTTTTTTTAGGTTTATTTAATCAAATAATTAAATCCCCTTTATTAATAAGGTTACTTTCAATTATTGTGAGTATGGACCCGAAATATTGGCAGCCCCCTTGAAATAGTATCTACTTTTCACACATTGCTGGTTTGAAACATCGAATTTCTGTTGATGCTTCATGATGACAATACAAGCAGCCTTTTTCTTTCAGCAAAATTGTCTTTCTCCTCGTGTCTGACACACACACACACACACACACACACACACACACACACACACACACACACACACACACACACACACACACACACCCACACACTGTTAATTGTGTCTGCCTCCTCGTCTCACTGACCATTTGTCAGGCAAATTACGCTGATGAGTTTGGACGTGTTTGTTCATGAGGATCTCGACAGCCTCTGCTGGTGTGTGTGTTTACTTCGATACGTGTGTGTGTGCGCGCTTGTGTTTTTGAAATTTGTTCTTTGTGTGCGTTTGTGCTTGTGTGTGTGTGTGTGTGTGTGTGTGTGCAATTGTGTATGCCTGTTTGTGCGTGTGAGCGTGTGTGTGTGTGTGTGTGTGTGTGAGCGTGTGCATGCGTATGTGTGTGTGTGTGTGTGTGTGTGTGTGTATCAGCAGACCCCACAGCATTATGATTAGTGCATTTCATCTGCAGAAGTGTGCTGATGACTCTCGGGATGTGATGGAGATTTTAGCTCCTCTAACTGTTTTGTCTGCTCCATTCACTTCCTAAGCTGATGAGATACTGAGCTGACTGAATCATTTAGAAAAATATGTTTTTTTGGGCGCAAACTGAATTCTCTTAGCTTTATTCAGCTGCTCGCACCTCACCTCGGAACTCGGACGTTTCAGTCCTCATTTGAGAAAGTAGAGGAAAAGACAGATTTCAAAACCCTGTGGAATAAACGTGTGATTGTAGCCTCTATTTAAAAAAAGTATTGAATTCACTGCTTCTATTCGATCTGAATACCACTCAGTGTAGTTTTGGTCCCGACTGGAATATTTCAACAATGACCTTTTTCTCTAGTACCAGTTAGGGCTTATGGCCAAATATTTAATCTCTCAATGTTGATAATCAGTACATCACAATATAGCACGTTTTATGGCAATTCAATAAATGCTTTACATGCAATAGCCACATGGTAAAGCTTATTTTTGTATACTCATGTGTGAATTAAATACTTGACAAATAAAAAATATCGAGTATTTTCTCATTTTATTTAGAACTTTAGTGCAAAACAAACAAAACATGCAGCGATCAGAATCTAAAGCGGCGTCCTAATGACAGCAATATTGCCATAGCGCAGTTTGGTTGCTGATTTTTTGAGAAAAATATATACCATAGATCATTTAGACGATTTATACGCTCATATCGCCCATCACCACTTTGGTTTATGACCAAATACCTGCATAAGTAAGCCTCAGCTTCAGTTTTAGTTTGTTCAGTTGTAGTTTAGTTTAGTGTGTTAGCATGCTATCTGGCTAGATTAAGCATGGTGAACATGGGAAACATTATGTCCGCATTTATAGCATCATCGTTAGCATGCTGTCGTTAGCATGCTGTCGTTAGCATGCTATCGTTAGCATGCTGTCATTAGGGGGCTGTGCCTAAGTATAGGCTCACAGAGCTGCTAGCTTTGCTGAAAACTTACCTTTTCAATGAGAAATTGACAACGACAACAACAAAAATAAAAGTTAATGATAATATTGACGTGTTGGTAAAGTTAAAGAAAAATAATGTTAAGAAAAGGCAAAAATAATGTGTAAGTCACATGAATCTTGAAATAAAAGTCAAATAACGTTTTTTTTCAATTATATAAATGTCAAAATGTATTTAATATGCAATATACAGGCAAAAAAATGTTGCTGATCACATTCACATTAAGAGGTCAGCAGAATCAAATGAGGGAATGGCTGAGAAGCTCCTAATGTGTCGAAGTAAAGCTCTGTGGCTGTCAGCAGTGTGTAAGGCATAAACAAACAGGAATTTAAAAAATACCGGCACTTGTCAAACTAAATCCTTTCATCTCTCAGTGAGGCATGTCGAGGCATAAAAAGTGGATGCAATTGTTTCAAAGAAAAGCTTTTGCCCTCCTTTTTCTACCCTCCTTTTCTCTCTTTTCTAATTCTGTTGACAGACTTTGGTCCAGAGTAAACAAAAGGCTCCTTTACCACCATCGTACGGTTCAATGTGCTGAATTATTGACTTGTTTTTTTTTTTCAAAGAGGCAACACATAGCTTTGATTCTCATGGCCGGGAGAGAAGCATGTCTCATGGTTTTTCATGTGGAAATTTAAAACCCATTTCTGTCCCCTCTCTCTCTCTCTCTGCCTGTGAGCAGGGGATCACTGTGCTGTCAGATTAGAGCTCTCGGGATGGCCGCATGTATTTTTGGGACAGATTTAAAGGTCAATCTCATGCACAACAGTTTGCTTGTGTTATTTTTATCCCTGGCAAAACGAGGCATCAGCCAATCTCTAATTTATAACAGTGGGGCATCACTGATGCGTCTGAGCTAATACTGGAAACACCCAGGCATGCACCAGAATATTTCTGTATACTGTATGGAGCTGTGTACCAGCTACCACGGCTCATTTACTTGTCATCTTCGCTTATTTGCAATGCAATAACAGCATTAATAATTTGCATTTATCTCCCTGCTTTATGTCCTCTTTGCATTTGAGCTGTAAGCTGTTTTAAAAAATTATGATAATGTAAAGTGGGCCAAGTTTATGGCATTGGCAACAGAACTGTATACATCTTTGCACAAGTGTTGCCACATTATAGTGCATATTCTTAATCCTAACATTACCTTGCGTAAAGCACATGCTATTGCACATGAAAAGAAATCATTATGATGGTTTGTAGCAACCAATAATGGCATAATTTAGTGTTAGTACATGGCACAGTATTTGACATTTAGTATGCAGACTTTTTACATTTACGAGAATAAAAAGCATACCATTTTTCACTTTCACATCATGCTCAGGCTGGGTAATATATAGAAAGGACTTCAAGGTGTAAAGGCTGTATGTAAGGCTTTCCTGTCCTACTAAAATTGCATTTGAAGGTATTGAGCATCACCATCAATATCAACCTTTCCTTCATCTTCATATTTTCTTACTTTTACCCTCGCTCTATGATGTTCTGCTTAATTTTTAAGTAACATACATCAAACACAGCCATGTCCATGTCCATGTCGTTTGAACCTGAGCGATGAGAGTGGTGCAGTTGGTCTCCCACCAGTTTTTTAAAGCCGTAATAACTCCTGATTATGAGCATGTCTAACAGATAATGGGTTTTTCTCCTCTCCGCTGCAGGTTATCTATGCACTGAACACGAAAAACGACGAACACGAGGCGGCCATTGCCACTCTGAAGGAGGCCCATGAAGAGGAGGTGCAGCAGATTCTCTCAGAGACCAGAGAGAAGATACTACAGGTCTTTACGTTTAATGTAATTAATTAAAAGACTCTAACTGACGTCTTACTTCTGACTTTTAAATGAAGTTAATGTTCTCTGAGTTACATCATCTGTCCAAGTTGATAAGAAATGTCCTAAAAGTTTACCCTCTACATATGCATATACAGCTTAAATGTAAGGACACTGGACATCATCCATGTTTGGTTTCCTGAGTAGTGAGATGATAGGGACTTGACTTTTACACGTTGACGTGAACACAGAAAGCAGTTTTGAGGGTTTAAACAGTGGTGGAAGAAGTGCTTAGATATCTTACTTGAGTAAAGTAGTTTTATCTAGGGCCTGGCGATAATTCGATATGATAATTTTTCATCTTTTAACGGAATCATATCGCGATGAAATCATATATTAAGATATCATGTTACAAATATGTCGTCTAAATTGATAATAACTAACACAAATCTCCAGAAAATCTGATGTGAAATATTTTCATTTTTATTTTGCACTAAAGTTTGCACAGGATTATATAAAAATAGGCTTTACCATGTGGTTATTTTATATAGACTATTTATTGATTTACCAGAGATGTGGTGAACGTGGTCGTTATCGCGATATAAAATGACCGTATCTTCCAGCTACAAGTTCCATTTTAAAAGTAAAAGTACAAAAATACCAGCATCAAATTTTAAATATCAAAATTAAAAGACCAAGTATGCAGAATTTCATAATAATTCATATTATTTTATTATTATTATATCATCATTGATAGATTCCTGTACATTTTACATTCATTTTGCAGCTGATAAGGTTGAATCTTTTATAATAATATATCATGCTTGATGCTGATTTGCTGATATTATTTTATATTAATAATCTGAATCTGTAACACAACTTAATGTATCAAAAGTAGTGGAGTAAAGGTACCTTAAGTTAAATATGTAATTAATCGCTGCTTCCTGGGAGGAAAAACTAAATAAATACATGTTACAAAATATTTTTAGAATGATTGACGAGTTATTAATAACTTAATGGTTAAATAGATGAATTAGTGAAGCAAAGATTTGTGCTCCTTGAGCTTTTACTCCACAGTCGAAGTCACCCACTGCGGTCACATTCAGGTCGGTCAGTGGATATGAGACAGTGTCACTGTATCTCACAGTCACTGTCACAGTCATCTACAGCTGTACTGAACTACAGTATGTATCTGTATCACTACTGCTGCTGCACACTGCATAATAGCAGCTGATCCACCAGAGAGCCAGAGAGTCGAGATCACATTGAAAACGAACTCATCAATATTTAATATACTGAATATTAATTATTTAGGTCTATATGTCAACCTCCTCCATATGGGAATTAGTTGCTTCCCTGACAGCAGTGTGACGAAACCTCGAGCAGCTCAACACATATATACAGACAGTTACATGCTATACTGAAATCATGAAGGTACCTTTTGATTTATTTTTTATTTCACTTTCATTTCAGTTTAAAAATGAGCTAATGAGCTAAAGTTAATGCACATCAAACAGAAGCCCATAGTGTTTATTTACTGTCACCAAAGAGAGCATATATATAATATATATATATACTGTATATATTATATATATGCTCTGTCCTGTTTGTTTCTGTAGCTTATTTGTTCGCAGAATACTTTGTAATGTTCATAAATGTCAGTAAAGTTTGGTAGAATCTCTAACACAGCTGGCACAGCTAAACAATAGTCTGGCACATGTACCCTGTGATTCTATGTGGTGTCCCGGTGCACAATCAGCTGCAGACTCCAAATACTTTCCATTATGACATTAACAGTACAAGAGTAAGATCAGCGATGAGATGGACCTGAAGAGGCGGATCCAGTCTCTGGAAGAGTCCATGGAGCTCCACGAGAGGATGAAGAGACAGGCGCTGGCTGAGTTCGAGAGCTACCGTCAGAGGGTGGAGGACATGCAGCTCTGCACCGAGGCTCAGGTAGATGAGAGGGAGGATGCACTGTGTGTGTGTGTGTGTGTGTGTGTGTGTGTGTGTGTGTGTGTGTGTGTGTGTGTGTGTGTGTGTGTGTGTGTGTGTGTGTGTGTGTGTGTGTGTGTGTGTGTGTGTGTGTGTGTGTGTGTGTGTGTGTGTGTGTGTGTGTGTGTGTGTGTGTGTGCGTGCATGCACAGGTAGCAGTGCCCAGCATGGTGCTGCAGTCACAGCTGCAGGTAAACGGTACTAATGTCTGTTTCTGTCTCCTGTTGGGAGGCGGGTAAGTCTCTCTTACCCGTCAGCATCACTGCAGTGTGTTTGTCTGGTGATTTGACTTGTTGCATAGTAGAAGTGCACATTTCTTTTTCCGGATTAAATCTAGATTTGATTAAATACATTCGCGCTTACATTTAGCCAAATCTATGAGTCTTAGCTGGCCAGATCAAAAATATGATTTCAATCCGTCTCGCTCTTCCCATTCTACATGTGCATGAGTGTAAAGAGCATAAGAAAAAGATGCATTTTAGTAACAACAATATTGGTTAACCTACTGTATCTAGCTAACAACTATCCATAAATAAAGACAAACACATGGATGATTCCCACCCACTCATTCCTTTTAACGAAAGAGAGAGAGAAAACAATGAATAATGTAATGTATTTTCTGAATAAGCTCAACTTCCATTAGCCCAGTGGGAAGACCCTTTGAGAGGCTATTTCCACATCCTACTTACTGACGTAGCTACAGTGTGAAGAAGTAAATATTGCATATGCAACTTGGAAAGACGGATGCATTTGCACCATTACAACATTGTGCAAGAACGCCTCCCAAGGTGCTGTGAACATCTGAATTTCAATCTTCTGCAAATGCTTTTTACATGCATTTACACATCACACTGTTTTTGATTAGCCATAGAATCTTGTGTGTTATATATTTAGTTTATTATACCATGCCCAAGGAAAATACTTGTTTCTGATTGGCATGTGTTTCTACACTTTTACCACCGTTCTGAATCTGCATGTTGAGTATATTAACTCTCCTAACAATAGCAGCAATAGCAAAGATATTAACTCACAAGGATACTGCTACTATGGGTCAAACTAGGACCCGAATGATACAGGATTTTTGAGACCAATACTGGATTTACAAGAGAATTTAACTGATTACCAATATGGCGACTGATGAGCTGGAATGAAAATAGAGCTTTTCTATGTGGATTGTACAAATATGACTCTGCAAAGTTACTCAGAAGACTGCTTTCTTAAACAAATAACTCTATTAAAGAATATTTAACATTATTATCCATTTTATATACAATGCATTACATTGTCAGCCAAATCTTTACCTATAAATAAAAATAGAATAGACTACTAAATAAAGATCAGTATGTTCAGTATCAGTCAGTTGCTGACGACAACTAAATCACCCAAAGCATCGTTTTCTGAGTTTTATTTTTTATTTTTTAAAGAAATCAGTGCATATCAGATCACATATACGCTGATGACGATATATCGGTCTGGCTCTGGATGCTATATTTCTCTACAAGCTTGCATGTTCAGTACTCAAAGACTTGGTCCAGTATGAGACCTTCAGTACACGTAATGCAAGCCAACACTAAAAACATCTTCTATAGCAGCAGGAAACACTGAAACATGTCTGTCACCGCACAATGGGCTGGACCCCCTGTATGTGCGTTGGAATACTGCACAAACAAACACTCTGCAACAGAAATTAACTCCGCTGGAAAAACACCACGGAGGTGTGGTGGTTACAGTCTGGGTTAGCAGTTTCACGATAAAACACAGTAAAATTCCCAACGGTTAGTAGTACTTTTCAAAATTGTAACTATTATTAAAACCATGTTTGATTACCACACTTGGAAAACTCACTGTCAAATAAAATGCTACTGTTTTCTTATCTTCAGTGTGGTCAGAAATACCTCTCTCGGACACACAGCGCCACCCTTCAGGTTAATGCACTTTTGATGTGGTTCTTACATGTTTACATAACTGACTATGATATAATGTTTATGCAAACAAACGCTCAACATTTTATTAAGCTGTTTCCAATATAAAACAATGATAATATTTAATTCACAAACTTTCATTGTCAGACTAAAGTTTTGTCATCGAGTGCATCTTCATCAGAGGTAAACAAGACAAAGCATCACAATCTCTTTGATAACCTGCGCTAATGTGAGACTGATTCTGCACAACGTCACTGGAGAAGTTGGGAGGAAACAATAGGCTGCCTCATCAGTAACAACACATGTTCAAATTATCTGAATGCAGGATATATAAATAAAGCATACCAATACCACTCCACTAATAAGCAATTAAATAAGCCTGAACCCAGGCTGGAAGAGTAGAGAGGGAACAATAAACAGAGCAAACAGTAATGCTGAAGTATTATTATTTCTTGACATGTGAGCGTCTCTCCTGTCTTCTTCAATATTGCCCTGTTGTGAGAACACTGGACAGGTACAATTTCCTCTGAAGCAATTTGAAGCAACTCTCCTCTCAGCTCTCTGCTCTCTCACTACTGCACAGCAAAATCAAAGGAAAAGTGGCAGAGGAGTACCAGGCTTCTGCCTTGTATATTATTCCTCAGGACAACACCTTAAGTATGCACTTACAGAATAAGTCAGCCAGTGTGTGTGCGTGTGTGACCTTTTCCCTAGTTGTGTGTGTGTATAGACAGTGAACATTGTTACATATCGATACAGTTGTCAACAGGATGAATAGACAGATGGATGACATTGTGATATCGATTTAGACACAGAGGGTAGAGGATGTGCAGCTCAATGTTCAGGTACAAGAGAAAGGGGGATGATTTTTGTTGTTGTAACTGATAAATGTCGTATTTCTGTTACTTCATTTAGTAATAATTCAATTTCAGTATCAGAAAATCCTTCTGTTATTTGATTCCAGAGCAGGCAGAGGGCTCTGTGTAGCACAAAATTCACCATCCAAGTGAACCTCAGGTACAAATTGCACCCAGTAGTTAGTTTGTGTTGCTGATTGTGTAATTATCAGCTGCCTTCATAAATTAAATGCTAATTTCAGGCTGTGCTGGCAAATTAAATGAAAGGTGTGAATGTAAATGATGACAAAAATATGTTTCTCATTTGCTTCACCTGCTGTATGTAACTGTGAATGTAGAGCTAAAGTCATTTGTTGTATACCAATATCAATATGTAGGCCCTACCCCAAAGAAAATGCTACATCAGTGCTATATGATGTTCTATTTTGTTAGATTTGGACACTGATCCATGGTTTGGTTCTGTTCAGGTGGTTTCAGTTGTATTTGCTGGTTTCCAGTGCTAATTTAGAGCAGACAGGTTGAGAGACAGATGGTCAAATTCCCTTGAGTCGATATACATCACCACCTGGCTTGGAGCTCTTTTAAGATGTTTACCCACTGTGTAAGAAGCCTACAAACCCACAGATCAATCCACCAGTTAGCTCAGTCTTTATTTGTTCCTATCTTCTTTGGCAGCACACGCAGCGTGTGGTCTCCATGTCGAGGGAGGTGGAGGAGATGCGACGGTCCTTTGAGGACAAGCTGCGTACGTTCAGCCAGGCTCAGACCCAGTTTGAGCAGGAGAAGAGGGCCGCTCTGGAGGAGCTGAAGGGCCAGCACAGACAGGAGGTCCAGGAGCTCCTCCGCAGCCACCAGAGTCAGAACGCAAACTACAGCAAAGACCAGGAGAAACTGGGCCAGCTCCACAAAGCTGAGGTAACACACTAACTACTGCCAAAGTAGAGCAGAAACGAAAGCAACAAAGTAACAACAGAGGAGACCAGAGGAAAGTGGGACAGCAGTGATTCCTATGTTATTATCTGTCAGGGAATTAACCAGGAATGGCTGTCATTGAAATTCTTAATTTTTTTATGTCGTTATCTCGAGATCACGAGTTGATTATTTTATACTATCTCCAGGAAATCGAGGGAAAACAAGATTCTTTTTGTTTTTCTTTTAAGATCAATTTTTGGCTTTTTATGCCATTATTTTTTAGGAAAGATTGTCAGGAAATGTGGGTGAGAAAGAGACAGTAAGACATGCAGCAAAGGGTCGCTTTTCTGAGTTGAACCCAGGCCGCTGCAGTTCGATCTCTGCTTTAGTAATTGGGTTCTACCAGATAAGCTACTGTGCGCTCCAAGATAACGAGATACATAACTCGTTATCACAATCAAACATTGTTTCCTTTCATTACTGATACAGTTTATCAGAGATCAGAAGTCCAGAAGTCAGTGACAGAAGTAGGATACATGCCTGATTACATCGTAGTTTTCAAGATAATGTGTTAACAAAGATTTTATATAAAATACACATGAAATAAAATGAATTGGCTCATATTCAGAGGAAGTATGAAGCATGTTGCTTTGTCCCTTATAAATCATAAAGAAAACACCACTAAATTGTAAGGGAGATGTCTTTTATTCTTTGGTTTATGGGTTGCTGTTAAAACATTTTAATACATATTTCTGACATTGAGAGATACATTTGAAACTATCTCCAAGCATGCCAAATTTTGACCGCTCCAAACTGCAAGACACGGGAACCGTCTGATGTGTTACAGGTGGATTCACTGACGGAGCGGGTGGAGGAGCTCAAACAGGACAAGAAGAGACTGGTGGAGGAGTACGAGGCCAAACTCAGCAAGGTACAGTACCGTAGCCACTGAAGAGGATGCACACTGCAAACCACCTGGGGGATGTTTCCTGAAAACATTTATAGTAGAGTATCAAGCTCCTAATGCATCTTTACAATGAAAAATGAAATAAATGCATGAGATAATAAATGGCAGCAAATGTGCATTTAACTGAAAAAAGATCACTGAAATTCCTCTGAAGTAGATCTGTTATCAACGTTTGTTGAAGATAAAGAAAGAAGAAAGAAAGAAATGTAACAATGATAATACAATTTAAAGAGAAGTTACTGTTTAAAACATTCATTTTAATATCTTTTTGTGGTAAACTATCCAAAGATTTAAGGGGTCTATTGATACTGTCGTGTAAATGTCTCCTCTGGAATTGTTTAAACATCGCAATCAATAAACACTAACAGTAAAAAAGGCTTTGCTAAAAGAAGTAACACTTCAAAATAACTAGAAGTAGATGAATCTGCGCAACTGTGTTGACCTCGCTGGGATTGAGGGCAGTGATCTGCAGAGTCATGTACAGAGAAAGCAGAATGGTACAATTTAAGAGCTGCATTTAGAAGCTATTCATTTCAATAAAGAAACGCCTCCTCTTTGACAATGAACACTGTCGGCCAAAACATCCTGGCTTCAACTTTCACTTGCGTTGATTATTTTTCGCAGGAGATTGCATTTCGATGAGAAAGCTTTTGAAACCGTCTAAAATGTTTTCCAATCGCAATCACATTTTTCATAAAGAAGAAAAGGGCAAAAGTTGGTACATGAGTTAAAAGAAAGCATATTGTCCATGCTAGATGATTTCTGTTTTATACTTTCATTGATCTGTTGGTGAATAAGATCAAATAACTAGCTAATAGATATCATGGTGAAACTTGCACTGTTGCTGACTTACATTAAGACAAATATGTTTTAATATCACAAGTTTGCTGAAGTATTGCGTTTAGAAAGGGAAATTATGCTTTGTCTTATTAAGTGAAAACACATTTCATATTCAAAGGTTTTTACAGATATCTCTATTTATCACAACATAAATCAGGAAATATTGACAGCCCTAACAGCCATGTTTTTAGGAATCAAAAACATCCTTTAAATCAGGCTATGAATGATATCTGAACAAATCATCTCAGAATATAGATACGAATAAAAGTGAACAGCTTTTAAAGATGTGGATTGTCAAGTACATTTTTTGAATGAAACTTCCCCTGTTGATTAATTGCTTAAAGATAATTTTGTCTAGTATTCTAATGCTAAGTTTTGGTGAATATAGGATGAATCCACAGACACAAATGTGTATTTTAGGTGTTTTTTCCACTAGTCTGAAAGAAGACATGTTATAGAAGCAAATAGCCATTATGTTTTTGCCTGTAATGTACCCAAAGATGTTCTTTCACTCTCCGTCTGTCTGTTTCCAGGCTCAGGCCTTTTATGAGCGCGAGCTAGAGGCCATGAAGAGAACTCAGCAGCTGACTGCCGACAACCTGTTGGCATGGAAACGCACCGAGAGCGAGCTGCGGCGGGAATTCCAGACTCAGGAGGCGGCGCTCCAGAAAACCCTTGGCAAACTGAGGGTCGAGTTGGCCAGGGTCACGGATGAAGCTCGGGAAAACCGGGAGAAGTCCCACAAGCTTCAGGCGTCACTCACCAACGCTGAGAGCAACGTCAAGGTGAGTCCAAACTCCCAGCTGCTCATTCAGACACTGGACAGGACTGTACCGGGGCACAGACACAGTGCCAGGACATCCTGTCATTTAATCCAATAACGTTTAGAATTGGCAATATTCTGATGATGTTTTACGGCCAGCCTACAAAATTGGTCCGCTGTAATGGATGATAAAATGGGTACATAAAATAAAATGGATATATGGGATAAAGACGCGATAAAAGGGGCAACAGTTTGCATTGGTAGTCTCGGGTTGATTCTTCATTTTTACAGGTTAAATTACAACAAATGGATGTTCAACAACCTGTCTATTTCTGACATTAACCTCTGTCCATACATTACATCCACATTTATCACTATCTAACACTTTGAGAGCTTTATTAAGCTGAAAAGTCCAACATGGCTGTTGCATTTCAACCAGTTGTCTATGTCAATTATATGCATCACAGAGACTATAGCCAGGAAGTTTTATATAAAAAAACAATCTTTATTAATCAAATATTTATTTCAATTTGATGTTCCAACTTCCCTCCCACGGTACCCTGCAGAGTTTTGACAGCAAATAGCACTAGCAATGTTTTTATTATTGGGTCCTTATTTCTTTACGTATCGTGCACAAGTGTAAGCCCATGGTCATCATGATACACGTTCCAGGCATCACTTTCACTCTTTTCCGCTGATCAAAAGTTGTAACACGCAAATAAACATAACGCTGCTCCAGCCAAGGCAGTGAAGAGGAAAACTGCAAGCAAGAAAACATGGATGTTAATGGTGCATGGTATAAAATATTGAAAAAAAAAAAAAAAAAGGTTTGCAAATGTTTTATGAAACGGGAATGTACTCAACGTTGAACATGATACTGATGATGTACTTAAAACGGTTTTAGTGTAAGCCCTATAGTGTTGTGTACATGTTTGTTATTTATTATTTATTCTTAACTCAGTGTGCCGTGACCAAGCCCCCACCACAGCCACTTCCTGGTTGATCGAGTGCAAAAGTGCCAAAAACTGAAGTTCTCTGAATGTCCAAGGGGCAGGTTTCATAACAGAGCAGTTTCTCATTGCCCCCCATGTTAAACAGGCCGATTCCAAAGCATAATTAAACCTGTTTAAGGCCTGGTACAAAAAAAACATTCTAGTCTGTATTTTTACACTGTAACACCGAGGGGAAGGGGGGGTATGAATAATTAGGGGTGTGGTCTCTTGAGTGACAGCTAGCCGCCGGCCCTCACTTCTCCTCAGAGGTATACTTCAGCCAGACGGAGGTATCGCCCTCCCCAAACGTCACATACATGCCCTCTTTTGGTCAGAGGAAATGAGGCAGAGTCAAAGTCTGAAAAGATGGCGACTCCTGTAGGCGAGTACGATTGGATCAAGTTGAGAGAACAGACTCCAACATCCATTTTTTATACAGTCTATGGCCGGTTTCAATTCACAGTTTTAACCATCTAAAATGGTCCCTGTACACTGGACTGCTGTATTCATTCTTCTACTGTCTCAGTTCTGTAAGCCCTTTGGAAGTAGGCTCACACATTATTATCTCCACGGTTCAAAATAAAGTTGACATGTGCTCCAGGGGAATTGGTTAAGTAGGTCTGTTTTGTTGCTATGATATGCTGTGAAGTTTGTGTGAAATTATTACTGATTGCACAGAAAGACAGGACCCCCCCCCCCCCCCCCCCCCCCCCCCCTCCCAGCGTTACTGAAAATATGATCAAGGTCAGCAGTGGCTGGTGTGCCTGGAGTTAATAATTCAATTCGTTTTCAGAGCAATTAACCGTAACCCAGATAAAGGAACGACAACGGAGCAACAGAGCAGAGAGCTGGAAACCAACTTCACTTCACTGCTTTTCTAGATTCCCTCATTTGATACGAGATTCAAGGCAGGAAAACAGATATCAGAGGGTAGAAACAACTACTGAGCTGATATCTTGTGTTGTTACAAAGGCAGTATCACAATAATCTCCCAATAACAGCCTCAGTCTGCGAACATATCTTTGAATCCTTCAACTCCTGCTGTGAGGTAACAGATTTAACCTTAACAAGCTCACAGCAGACGCTTAAATCATTCTTTTGGTATTTGCAATACACACGTCACATCTTATTGTCATTCTTGCCTGTTGTCAGGAAGTATTTTGTTTCTATACGGGAGCAGAGTGACATCATTTAGACTCTCTTCACTTAATTTGTTTTCACTCTGTAAAATTAAAATTGCTGCACCAAATCAAAATGTTCCCCAGTCTCAGGAGGCACAATTACTGCATGGGCATACTTCAGGGGTAGAAATAGTATCATCAAATATCAACTCAACACCAGTGGATAGCACTTGTAGTTGGTGTTGAGATGCTGCGCCGTCTTGCTTCAGTGTGTCAGTGTTCTCTGTCATCCTCCTTTAGCTCGTGATTTAGGAGGCAAATCTCCAGAGAAATGTAGCCAAATGATCGCTTGGAGAAACTTAGACGGACGTTATTAATTGTCGACTGTTCTGTGGGAAAATGCACACCAAAAATTTACAAACTATCCCCCGAGTGAAAAACTCCACTCAAGCTGTGTTAAATTGCTGCTGTCACCGTCTCTGGACTAAATCTTTCACTTCCAGGTAAAGTCTATCTGCACTGGTTGGGTTAAACAATAAATCATCTAAAGCACCGTTTTCAAGGCTGTTTGTATTTAAATGGCAATTCAGGATTCAGCCATATCCAATAAAAGATGACTGACAGAAGTGAGTGTGTGTGTGTGTGTGCGTGTGCGTGTGCGTGTGCGTGTGCGTGTGCGTGTGCGTGTGTGTGTGTGTGTGTGTGTGTGAGAATCAGAGGTAATGACTAAATGTTGGTATTTCTCTTTTAGCCCAAATAAATCGACATAGACGCAATTAATTCAAGTTTTAAATTATTTTTTCCCTCCTCCAGCGTCAGACTTAAACAGATGAGTTTGTACATTGTTCTTGTACTAGTACCCCGCTGAGAGAACATGTTCTCTAGCCGTTGCTGAAAATAGTTCCTAACAAATGCACTTTTACTTCCCGTTTGAACACTGATTATTAAAAAAGGGTTCAGTGCTCAAGAGTTGTAGGAAATGTATTTGTTTGTGTTTTACGTAGATTTACGTCTTCAATAAGAACAAATGGGCTTAGAATGACATCAGACCTTTTAACTTTTAACAGCTTCTTGAAGAAGTGAGGTTTGAATAAAATATACCAACACTCCCTCAAATGTGTCGTTCTGTAAAACTCAATTTGGTCCACATCATAATTTTAACAATCAAAATGTAAAAGCTAACCAAACCAAAAATGTTTATTTCTGCTGTAAAGTTGGGCAAATTAACATAGAGGTCTATGTGGACTGACTCTTTTGGAGCCCTGGCAGCTGAGCCCCGGACACATACAGTGACATAGCTGAAGGACAAATATAATTTTAAGCATCTTACTGATATATTACTGTTCGCTTAATTTAGTATCAGGACAGTCACTTTATTTTATATTCGTTTTAAAGAAGGATTATACTGTAAGGCCTACCTCACCGTAACCAAATTTATCCAAACTTTAACTTCATTTGGTTCAAACCTCAACCCTAAACCACGTCTTAAAGCTATGGTGTACAATCGGAAAATCAGTCTAGCCCCCAGTAATAGAAGCTCCGGTAGCTGAGCTGCTAAGCTAATCACTAGCCGCTCAAGTTTACAGAGAGGGAGTGGGAGTGGGAGGGGACGAGGCGGGATGAAGAGCAGCAGAGGAGACGAGAAGATTAGATGGAGAGTACGAGCCAAAGGGAGCCTTTTGGACCAGTTGGCTCTCTCTGGTCAATTTCTATGCAGGTCTACGGCTGATGGACTGAATGGACTTTTTTGGTTCTTTTTGCTATACATATTGTGTAGATCTGACTAAAGGACCACAATTGCCTGTTAATAATAATTACCAATAGTTATTAACCCTCAAACACATTTGAGTAATGAGGACGGTACAATTTTTCCAGAACAGTGTGTGTTTGACCCGGACATCCACCCGACCTCCTCCCTAAAAGAACTTGCAGATATTACCGTCTATAATTTCACATTGGAGTCAGTTGCAGAAATCAAAGGGTGCAAAAACCTTTGAATATGAATTTTTTCAGTGGTTTGTAGAAACTTACAATGTCAGTTACTTCTGGTGGTCAGGCTGCTAAAGCTGTAATTGGACCTCACAAAGATGAACAACATGGACGAGACACACACACACACACACACACACACACACACACACACACATCTAATTTGTGACTCCTCAGTGGTTATTATCACACTGAGGTTTCTTTGTCTTCGCTGTAACAGCAGTAATTAAGGTGGAGGCAGGCCGTTTGATGGGATTGAAAGATGTGAAATTGCCCCTCATGAAATCCTACAGAGTGCTAAATCACATAGCTACTGTACCGTGTGTGACTGTGTGTGTGTGTGTGTGTGTGTGTGTGTGTGTGTGTGTGTGACTGTGTGTCAAATCCCTCCCTGAGGTCTAGTTCTTATTAATTGAACAGCAGTCAGCATTTACATTCTTGATCCTCAGTATTAGTAACATGCTACCAATATGCTTGATTCTGAGCAAACCAGCAGTCCAATATGTCTGAAAATTCAATGTTGGCTTCAGATTGTACATCCACTACATTTACAACATAATTATAACATAAACATTACAAGTTTTATTTACTAATCAAGAGCATGTGGATGTTCTTAACCCTAACCCTAATCCATAAAAAAGTAAAATGAAATAAGTCATAATAATTGTGTGTGCATGGTCAAAACAGGAACAAATGTGTTGCATTCATTCTTTGAACGAAGCTTGATGAAAGATTTTTCTTAAAGCCTGTGTTTGACTTTTCAGAGCCGATACTTTATTCAGTGGTGCCAATACAACTTTTTCCAAAAATGCAAGTGTTTCTATGCCAGTAATCCCCTTTTCATTTCAGGTTTTCACTGCCAAAATCAAAAGTCACCGACTGACTCCATAAATCCACATTGACTGACAAGGATCAATGCGTTCACTTAAACGGCGCTCTGGTTTTCTGTAATGTTTCCTCATGTGTTTCCTTTTCTTCCCCCTCTTTGTCAATGTGATTCCTCTCCAGGACTTAACCAAGCAGCTGGATGAGGTGACCCAGAACTCTGAAATTGTGGAGATCCGTCAGAAGGAAGCCGAGTGTGAACTAGAGGCAGCCAGAGACCGTGTCCAGCAGCAAGCGACTGAAATACTCCTCAAAGCCAGTAAGACCCACTCACATTCATAATACCAGTGAATACACTTCCTGTGCTTGTCATGCAAACACATCAAACATATCCACTGACGGCTCCTCTCATCTCGTCTGAGGCATCATGGCCTGGAACACTTTAATGGCGTATATACAAGCTAATGGTATACCCGATCCCGCTGAGGCAGAAGAAACCCTCCTCTCATCAATTATTCCCAGTTTAAGGTGTGAGTTTGTTGGGTAAATTGTTACTGTACGTATTTCACTACTTTGTGAAACAACATTGCCTTGTCTGAAATGTGTGAGCAATGGCGGCAACTTAGTGCAGAATTATTCTCGGCCCATTAGCTCCTCTGAACTACTCGTGCCCAAGGAGAATGCTTTATTACTTTCCTCTGGAGCTGCCTGGAGACAAATAACATCCAGCTGGTGAATGTAAATATGCAGATTGTAGCTCCTGACTTTTTTAAACCGTTAAGGGAAAATAGTTTGTTTCTTGGTTCCTTTGATTCATTGGTTAGTTTGTTTTGAAGTGTTGTTGGTAACTTATATTATTAAAGGAAAAAAAGTGTATTACTGTCCATTAAGTATAGTTTATTACAGTTTTTGGCCATCATTTCCATTGGTCACTCACTAAACTAATTGCTGATATATGAAACCATGGCAACATCTGCATCATAACTGTGTGCTGAATTAAAGAAAGTACAGTCGGTCAAAGTCAACCAGGAGGTTGCTCTGTAGACTGTGGTGGCTGTTTCCAACAGTAATAATTTTATGGTTTGCCGTTGTTTTATCTGGCAAGTAAATGGCTCTAACCTGGTTGTTTTTCTTGTCCTATCAGACTTTAACTTGATGAGTGTCATGGCCGAAGCAGGTTTGAGGACCCAAATGCAGACAACAGGCAGGAGATCTCAAACCATAAACTGATTTATTTAACTAAAACAGGCACACGGATCAAACAGGGCTTCTAACCCGGAAAACTGACGGACCAGGAACTAAATGGGACTAGGTTATATAAAGACTAGTCTTATCAAAGACAGGACACAGCTGGAGAGGGCTGTACGGGCAGGGCAGACAGTCACAAGTGGGAGCAGAGATAGGCAGTAAAACAAGACAGGGCACAAGAGGAGAGAACTACAAAATAAAAGAGGAAACAAACTCAGAACATGATAAACAAACTAGGATCATGACAATGAGCACAATAATACATTGAAAAAACGGCCAACAGTACATAAAATAACTACTTATCTTAAAAGGCCATTATATTGTAGCTGTTTCCAGACTCGCAGCCCGCATCTCAGATTTGTTCAGTGGTTCAATTACACACCCGTAAAATGGAGCATTGGTATGTGTTTCTCTATAAGGCTATTTTACATCAACTTCGATCCTATCTGTTTTCTCTACTGGCTCCTAGAAACACCAGAACCTGCACCACCCGCTCCAGCAGCCGGATTATGTTCAATGTTCCTCCAACCAACACTGTGTTTGGTGAAAGTGCTTTTAAGTATTTAGCACCTTCATCTTAGAATTAACTACAGGATCATTTCAAACTGGAATCCCTCATCAGCATGGGCCGTTTCAAAAGCAGGATTACGGACTTTTTAAATACAATTTGCACATGTACTTTCTCTGAGCACTGATCTGCTGTTTTATTTTGAATGCTGTTTTATTTTGTTGATTTATCATGTTAAGTTGTGTGTCATGTTTAGTTGGGTGTTGTTTTGGTTTTAAATGTGAAACTTGTGTGTTTATGCTGCTGCTAGGACTCCCTTGGAAAAGAGATTTTAAATCTCAAAGGGAATATTCTTGGTTAAATAAAGGGTAATGAAAAAAAAATGAAAAAAAGATCTGGTGAGACAGTCAGTCACTCAGAGCTTTGTTGGCAGGATTTAAAATGTCAACATCTTCCTGCACAGCTAGTTATCTAACTCAGTCCTGGAAAAGAGTGACATACAAATTGGCATAAATATGGTGGTGAGACTGACGCAGCTGTAGAAGTTGTTAAAAGTCAATTTACAGAAATAGCAGCGCTCTTGTTTTGTTGGATTATCTTGAAAAATGTAACAGTACCTTCTCCCAGCAACTGACAGAAAAATGACAAAAGAGGATGGATAGAAAAAAGAAACTGGCTAAAATGAACACAATGTCGGGCTGAGTGAAACTTACTCCAGCATTAAAACTCACTGAAGCTCCAGGACAAAGCTGAAGTGTAACATGCTGACACCAGTTTATTAGTGGCTGGTTGCATCAACAAAAGCCTCCCAAGAATGACAATATGCATATTACAACGCTTTACTCTTCTGCTCACGTCCGTCCGCTCTGTCCTGTCACAGGTCAGATAAGCAGCCTGCAGGCCACCCAGATGACTCAGGAAGCAGCCATCCGGGACCTGGACAACGAGCGGAGCCGGCTGAAGGACAAAGTGCTGAGGATGGAAGAAGAAAGGGAGTCCCTGCAGAGCCAAAGCCAGGCCCTGGACGAAAGACAGAGACAACAGCTGCAGTCCCTGGAGAAGGTGTGTGGTGTGATCTGTATTCACTTCAGACTGGAATAACACTGCTATGAATAACCCATAAGCTATCAAGATGCTGTAACTGAAGTTTCTTCATCCTTCAAATACAGTTAGTCACATTTTCTCAGCTCATATTTTGGAGAATAGGTCCTTGCATAAAAATCTCATTAATCTCTAACACCAAGAAAACTCCACGCAACTAATTTGCATGCATTTTAAGGAAATACAAACTATGTTAACAATGAGTCGGAGAAGCTGGATCCCCACATTAAAGATGAGATTTGTTATTTCAAGAAGGAAGTTTGTGTTCTCTGTGTTCCTCTTGCGACCTTAACTCCTCAGTAATCCCCTCAAATCCAGCCTTTTGGAGAGAAAAGCTCCAAAAATGAAAGGCCATTTGTTTGAGCTATGAAGCAGTTTCTTGCCCCTAAAACTGATTTATTTCTTCAATTCGATTTGATATTTTGTTTTCTTTCGCATTTATATCAGTTTGGCAACACTGACATTTCTGTAATCCCCCTGTGTTATCTGGTGAGGTTGCTGTTTTGTCAGGAAGTATGGGGAACACACAATGTTAAGGCAAGACATAATATATCACCCTTCTTTCAGCCATTCTGTTGCAGAATAATTGTATGCAACAAAGTTAAAATACCTTATGAGCAGATGGGAGTAAAGTCCTGGACCTGCAATCATCAAACTGTTGAAAGTGTCAAACCTGTCCATCACTGCATTTACAAACTTCGAAAGCACTTTTTAAAAACCAAGAGGCTTAAAGGTCAGATGATTTAAGGAACAGTGTAGTCAGCAGACCAACCACAGCCGACTGTAAATGTCAAGTGTTGCTGCTTCATGTGTGTTTTCCCCTCGTCCCTTTATCTCTGACATTTGTGCAGTGTAATCCTCTGGGAGCCGGGAGAGTTCTCCCACTGAGTGAGGCCGCTGTGAATCTGAATGTCTTTCCAGAGGATAATAGAAGATCTCACACCTCTTACATTTTACAGCACCTTTCCCGTTATAGCAGCAGCAGCAGCAGCAGCATCGCTCAGTGCTCAACTGATTTCTGCTATTAGTGGATTACTCACTGTAATCTGGCTGTTGGTGGGAGTACTGTTGCTGGGGCTTTTTCTAACCTAAAATGGTTAAAGTCTGGTAATGGGAAGTGTTTTCCAACTTCTTTGCAGTAAGGAGGGATTTTTCTGGATTAATTGTGTTTGAAAATAAGCAACATTAGCACGCTGGGAGAGAAACAACATTTCCGACAATGTTAGTGGCCTCACTTCATTATAGAACGTTGTAGAAAAGTCATTAAATTAATGGGAGGCTTTTCTTTTCCCTTCTCTCTTATTAACATTTTCTTTTCCTCATTTTCATGTTTTGATCTTTGCCTTTATCCATTGAAAAAGGAGAAATTAACCTCCCAAGATGTTTTCATTCCCTGTTGTTCTTTTCATCCCCCTCAAGCTTGTTTGGCCATATGACAGCACAGCAGTCCTGCTCAGTTCGACCAGCTTTGATGGACGATTCTTGGTAGATTTCCAAAAGCAGCCCACTGGTTTGGTGCAATTAGTGCACATCGATATGATCCCTGGTGGGAAATTAAAGTTTTCTCATGTTGATGTCTGATAAAGCCAGAAATGCCTTGTAAAGTCCAAAATAGAGAATACAATGTGCATGTTTTAAGACAGGACGCAATGCACGTTTTCTGTGTGTGCTGGCAATGTGCTGTTGTTATAAGAAAAGCAGCTGTTTATTTTGCTTAAAGAGTTGAAAAAAGTGGTCAAATTGAATTGTTAATGTTCCCTCTCAGGGTGCAGCTGTAAAGATATGCAGCTGTTTGAGTTTAGCAGGGAAAGTGTTGGCATACAAGAATCACCAGACCATGCCAGAGATTTAAGAGAACATTTAAAAAGTTAAAGGGGCTGTGCTCGACATTCAGAACATAAATATAGCAGAAAACAAATATTTTTTGTTCAGAGATATAGTGGAGTAAGGGCGTCCTGAGTCCTTAACAGAAGTATTGTATTGTACGCAACATTGTTTGTTGAAGGTGTTTGAATGTTGAAGGTATCGGCCTCGGGAGCAGTGCCAAAAAAACTTGATTGGGACATCCCTATTAGTTAGTATGTATTTATCATCCATGTGCTTCTCTCATACTGTAACTTTTAGTTTTGTAAATATCAAAACACAGCCAAAAAGAACGATAAGTGGTGTAGCAGAAACCTGAAAAACCGAAACTGCCTCAACGCAAAGTTTAAAAACCTTACACCTTTAAAAGTGTATTGTTCAACAGAGAAATTGAGAAAAATGCAGCAAATTAGCTCAGATTCAGATAATATTGGTGCAAGAAACATTCTCAAAGATTGTTTCTTGGCTTACCTTCGCCGTTGTTTACTGTGCCTTATGTCAGCATTTGTGACCGATGTTACGGCTCCCATGTGGCTTTCTTTTGGCGCAGTTTGGCTAATTAACATTTTGTTAAACCCATGCAATGAAAAACAGCTGCTTCCCTGATTAAACCCAAAGTAAATGGGCTACAGATTACTATATTTCTTTTTCCAGTTTCTCAGGGGCAACACTGTTTTCTGTGACCTTATCCTTGATTCATGCGGTACAAGAGCTCACTGTCATTTGCATCGGACAGATGCGTCTGCTATTCAACATCTGATTCAACTACTACTCATCTTACTTAACCACAAACCAATCACTAGTAACTCGCTTCATCCTCATTGTCCAATCACAGCTTAGCAACCGTACCTAGCCACAGCAGGCCAGCCCAGCTTTGATATTAACGGTAATGCTAACCTGAGAGAGCATTGGATAGTTGTCCATCTCAAAGCCCTTTCTCTAATATAAGTGAATATAAGTGCCTGTGTTGCAGCATCCAAACCACATTTTATTCATAATACTAAATGCTGCTGTACAAGAAGCAAATATTTAGCTACATTATTTAAGCATCATGCATGTAGCCATAAATTAAAGACTTTTTTTTTTTTTTTTTTTAAAGGTTCCTATTTAAAAGTGTGACAGAGACAGCACTTTCAACCAAATCACAGAGTTAGCGTAATTAGCTGCAGCTTATAAAATCTGCTTGCAACTCGTCATTCCTGTCAACAAAATTGTCGGTTGTCGGCTAGAAACAAAGAGTCCGCTTCTGTGTCTTTCATCCTAAGACATCTGCAAGCAGCTCAGAGAACAAGGTGGCGGGACAAAGCTGCTCATTGGACTTGCGTACGCCAATGACCCTGATGTTGTTGCGGCTTCAAGACTCTGAGTCAGTTACCTTGGCTTGTAGCTTAGCATGGCTATCCGTTGGTGCAGCACAAGCTGCCTCTTGAGGCAATTTTCTGGATACTGGGACTGAGTGTGGTCGACTTTTGTTCCCGATGATAGTCTTAAATAAATCATAGAGAGCTTTTTGGTGTCTCCTCCAGAAGGCTAGCAATAGACACCATGTTGGCATCATTGCTAGTAGCCTCTGCTGTGTCATCTTTGGCTTTTCTTCTATATTGGCTGTCATTTCTCTAATACTTTGTAGGAACAGCGTTGTCCATTTACTGTTCAGATGAAATGAAATGACAGGGCTTTAAAAGGTTGACCAAATGGAAGTTGCAGGATCCAGAATCAAACTGTCTACTCCATCTGCCCTCCAAAAGGTAGTTTTTTCTCACTTTTGCATCTTTCTTTGTGGACTCAAATACCCATCGTTTGAAAAACAGAATGTCAGGTGTGACCGATATCAGCTCGACAGGCGTGGCAGCAGTTACTAAATGGGACAGGACTTTGTGAAAGGTCAGTCAACAGCATCCTTCACACCAGATGCTAAAGATGGGACAAACACCAACTTGTGTTAAGACTGTAGAAAAAGAATGATAGTAAGGTTCTGTCGCTGACTGGTTATATTGCTCCATAATCAATAACCACTATATCAGTAATCCCACATGGAGCCTGGTACAAAATGTTCTCTTTTCAACTTGTTTTTTTTGGGGGGAATAAGAAATATAAATGTGTTGAGAATGATAGAACATTTCACACAGAGACAGCCAGAACACAGGATTGATTCCTTGGCTGTCCCTTAGTAAACACTGACAATATGGCTGAAAAACTCAGCATATGTGTTGAATGTCAGCCCAAGCTCTTTCTATTTGTACAACGCTCACCTCTAAGGACATATTAAAAAGTGTGTGTGTACATGCATATTCATTTTCCAATATTTCTTTTTTCATCAGACCCTGCGTGAGGAGAAGTTGTCCCACGAGAAGGACATGAACAGCGTGCGGGCTCGATCCGAAGACGAGGTCAGCCAGATTAAGGAGAGCCAGGCTCGAGCTCTGGAGGAAGTCGCCAAAAAACACAGAGTGACCCTGGAGAACGCTCTCAACAACGCCGAGAAGGAAAAGAACCGCATGCTGGCTGTGAGTACACACACAGGCGGATATACAGAGCTGATGTTTTCCCTCCATGGATAACTCTGTATCAGTGTTGTCCATCTCTAATGTGATTGTGTTGTTGATTAACCCGGTGTTATTATGTGTTATTCCTGCTTTGATGAAAACAAAACACCCCAGAATGCCAGATATGACTGGCAGATAGGCACAATGAAGGAAAATCCACCAGATTCATTTTCTGAACGTCTTTGTGTAACCAGCGTTTATTGCTCAAAGCCGGAGGAGAACAAACAGCTGTAGGTTTAATTGATCCTGCCTCATCAAGCTCAGGGCTCATCTCAAGCCATAAAGACGGTGTCCTTGGGAAGCTTGTTTCCCCCCAATCTGCAAAGGAGTATTTCTCTCCTTCCAGAGACCACAGGTAGAAAGTAACGACGTGTGTTTAATATTGGGCAGCTTTGTACTCTTACTCTACTGCACTACATTTATCAAATGCATCAAATCACAAGATCTGATTATAAATCATAATGTCTTGGTATAAATTTGACATCTGAACACCTCAACGTCTCTCCTTTTACTGATACTTTAAAGTAATAATCAAATAGTTTCATTCAAATAAATGTCTTTTTAGTCACTTAACTGGGTGTTTGTGGTGACGTTCCCAGGAAAAATGTTTTCAATCACCTGACAGTTGTTGGTCCACCAGAGAGAGTAGGTGGAGAAAGTACAACAGACTCGCTCTTCAACTCTCTTGTGTTTGAAGCAGCGTGCTGTTTTTTGCGGTCTGTCCCAGCGTTTGCAGTAAACTTTTTCTATGGCCGTACAAACAGCAAGTCAAAAAGTGAGATCCAACTGTCCTTTTCGCTCTGCTTTTGGTCTCCACCAACTCCTGGACAAAAAAAAAAATTTTGGCTTTAGCGGCTAAGGAATCAACTATGTGTACAAGCTATTGGCTGACTTTGTCCATCTAGAATGGACTATGGAGAGAGAGTAAGAACCCAGAGAGCCAACTATAAAACCAAAGAATGAACTGAAAGAGGCTAAAATGCTCTGTACAGCTGAGTGGGTTCATGGCTGTGACAAACCAGAGGGTTGTTAGTGACATTTGGCTGCTTTTACAGTTGGGCCAAAACAAAAAGTCCCCATACCTTGTCCTGTCCTTTTTTTTATATAAAATTCAATCTTTAATAATAAATAAACATTTGGGTGAAAACATACTCAATAGAAGCTATTTTGACGTTTATTATTTTAAGTGCACTTACGCCCTTTTGGTTCAGTGTGTTCAGGGTCAGGTCTTTTGCATTTTGGTTAATAACTCTGGATTGGTTTAGAGGTTACATGAATCATTTTGGTAGTAGAAAAGAGCCCATTTAGAGCTTTATTTTGATATATACAACCCTTCTTTTGATATATAACTCATTTTCATCCACCCCGTCGATATTACATGCAGTCACTGGATGCATACAAAAAGTGACGCGTTGATAAACACCTGCTTAGAATTTCAACTATTCCTGTAGCTCGATATAACATTGAATATATTCGGGATGTTCAGGATTGACAGATTACAAGCTGTGTTTCTCTCTCAGTCTCTCTGCATTCTGGATTTGTCGCCTGCCAACATCTTTGGACCCTGTCACACCCCTCCAGTCTGTTGATGTTACGCACTTTTTGTCAATGAATGAGTCGGGATTATGGAGGACAGACATCCTGTGGTGTCTGCATGTGTTTTAATGTGATCATCACTATACCACTGACCACTGACATATTGCGTGTGTGTGTGTGTGTGTGTGTGTGTGTGTGTGTGTGTGTGTGTGTGTGTGTGTGTGTGTGTGTGTGTGTGTGTGTGTGTGTGTGTGTGTGTGTGTGTGTGTGTGTGTGTGTGTGTGTGTGTGTGTGGAGGTTTGTTGACCGTTCCACAGGCATTAGTGCTCATGTTAAAAATACAGTTTATAAAATATAACCACACTCCTCTTCTGTTTACTGTTGATGCTCATTAAGTAGTTTAGAGAGGAGACAGCAGCACTGAGATCCTCACAGACAATCTGTAAGCCAGTCGATAGACTTCAACGTTTAACTGGTCACAAGCCTGCTTCTCTAACCTCTGAGCTCACTTCACACTGTTGACTGACTGTACCATCTGTTACAAGAGCTGGACAGAAGCTATGAGCTCTCTCTGCCCTCAGGCTAAACTTGAACTTTAAATTTGTAGTGTCTTCGCGTCACAAAGGTCTGAATATTGTGCTTTTCTCCTTGGATATGAATCTGTTAAAAGGAATTTTTTGGCAGTGAAATCCAGATATTGTCCTTGTGTTGTTGTTCACTCCAAAACACCTCAATTTCCTTTTGCTCAGTAAAAAAACACATTTCCAGTTGGTAGCCTTGACTGTATAAGTTGATTTGCAAAGAAATTGAGACGAACATTCATGCTTCACTCTGGTTTTAAGAACAAGCTAGATTCTAGAATGAATATGTGCACAATGGCACATTAAATCAGTTAAAGGTGTTGTTATAACATGAATTATGTTGATAAATGTGTTAATAAAACGGCGTTTCACTGCCATCAATAGGGTGATAGGAGCTAGACAGGGCTTCCTTAAGAGAGAGGTTGAACTGTGTTTGAAATGGGAACTTAGTCAGAAGTCTGTGAAATCCGATGGACAAGATCATGATTTGATATATTGGACTGTAAGTTTATTACGGTTTCGAACCAGTTTTCCGGCCATGCTTGGATTTAACGACTGTACTGACAGAATATATTTAATTTAAAAGGACCCTTGGGTTTTGGCGTTTTTTCCAAGATGTTTTTTGTTTTCATTCGCCTTCTAGCTTTATTCAGCTATCTTGCATTTCCTGTTTAGGATCGTGAGCGTGAGTTGCATGTGTTTATTGAAAATAGAGCAGGGCTTTAAAAGGTATATTATGTAACTTTTCCGCATTAAAATGTTTAAAAAAGACCAGAACCAGAGGTTTTTTGTTTGTCTGCAAGAAGCTTTCATGAAATTACTTTTTATCCAGTTTAGAGTCACATTTTTACGATTCACTTTTAGATCTTGGTTGTTTTGTTTTTAAATATATATTTTAGCCCGATCTTGATCTTAAAAAGCTCAGCAAACATTAGCAGCAGCCCACCTCGCACACCTCCTGGGATGTCCTGTGTCCACCAAACAGCACCGGAGAAAGGCAGATTTTAAACATGAAACTGCTTTATTCTGTGTTTTTACCTGTTTTAATCATCGGGTCCCTTTGTTTTGGAGAGGAGGAGACCTCCTCTCCGTCTTTTGCAAAATGTTACTTTTAAAAATATTGATCAGCTCTTTGGCGCAGTGAAAAAAAGAGTCAGTGAAGCTGATTCTTATAATCACACATGCCTGCATCCTCTGTTTTTTTGCCAACAGGAGCAATAACATCAACAATTTCCAGAGGTATGACTCAGTGAAAAGGCAGCCCCCTATGCATACTGAATAAAGGTTTGGGATTTGTTATCTCTCTGCACTGGATAGTTTAAAAATGTGTCCATGACACGTAGGTTTACCACCAAAAAAATGTGCAGTTTATTGAGTTTGTGTATAGACTAAATTACATCAGAAGGGACTATAAGGGGGACCTAGAAGCTGGCACAGGAGGAAATCCAGCCTGCTGACGTAAGAGCACCTTTATATTCATCACACATAAATGTCACATAACCTTGGCTGGTAACCTAAGTAACCTGGAGGAGCTTCTCATAGTGATATAATGCTGAAAAAGAGATCCACAAAAAAAGACAAGTAGATATAAATTTTCAATGAAAACCGTGTTGGGATATATACGCAGCCTGCCTCATGACTCACACAAGTGTTGAGATGCTCTCGTGTGCTATTTTTGGGTTAACAGTTAAACTGCTACTCCTCCTATTCACACACATTAGGGCACACAGCTGCTTTAGTGTGCTGTTGTGCTGAAGTACTTATTAGATTAACACCCTATACCTACACATGTGGGAGCGTGTGGGAATGCAAAGTGAAGGAGTGGGAAATGTGCAGAAGTCAAACTCAACACAGATAAATGTCTGTTGCACTCTGTCACACTTAATTATTGTTGGATTTATTTTAGGTTAGCTTTACTTTGATTTCATTTATGTTAGCTTATTGTTACTCTGATCCTTTCCCACCTTTGTATTGAAACTGTTGCACAATAATTTCCCTCGGAATAAATAAAGCTTCTTGAATCTCTTGAATCTTGAGATATTAGTAACTTTAAATGATAACTGATTTTCTTTTTTTTTTCTTTTCTTTTTTCTTACAGTTGATAAAGGTGAAATTACTTTGACGAATTATGTTAAGCACCAAGAACTTTCAAATAACTCAGGAACTCAAAGGGATAGTTCAGATAAAAGTGGAGTTATATGAGGTATCCATAGTCAGTGTGTGTTACCTACAGTAGATAGTGGTTGGCATGCCCTTAGTATAAGGACGCAGGCAGGATTTAGAATAGTCTCACTGCTTTACCTTGCATTCAGACTGTTTAAAAAGATATTTTACCCATTTGTATCCAGGTCTGTGCCATGGTAATGTGGGCAGTGTGTCCTGTCATCTCAAGTTTACGTGGGGGGACTTAAGTCGTGCTCTCGTCAAAGCCACAAGGCTCAATTGACAAAAACAGTAATTTTACTTCACAGAACACATGAGTTGTTGGTCTACTGAAGTTGTTAGTCTTCTACGGCTAGTTCTTTAAAGCACCAAAGTCACACAATAACACAAACAAAGTAACCGATCGAGGCAGCCGTAGATCAGCAACTCGTGTTCTGAGGTGAGGTAAAATTACCTTTTTTGCCTGGTGGCTTTAAAGAGAGCGTAGAACGGCTTCAATTCCCCTTACGTGTACCTCAACAGGGCTCTCTGACAGTATGGTTAAATGATAGAAATATTCTTAATATAGCATACATTTAAACTGATCCACTTTTTTATGGTTTCGCTGCATCCATAGCAGTACATTTCTTCGCTTCCGTATCAGAACTCCTGTCTATAAAAGTACTATAAATAGCACGTTCAACCCCACTTCAGAATATCCGAACAACTCTTTAAAGTTTGCAAAGGCCGTGGGAGTTTTGAGATTTAAATTTATAGTCCTGCTTGTACGCGGATGACATTTACTGCACATTAAATTGCAAGTGGAGAGTATGAAGTGAGCAGGGTAATCAAAATTAGATTTGTGCGTGTGCGTGTGCGTGCGCGTGCGCGTGCGTGTGCGTGTGCGTGTGTGTGTGTGTGTGTGTGCTTGTGCGTGTGTGTGTGTGTGTCTAAAAACAGCCTAAATATTTCACTGCTACGTACTTAGCACAGTGTGCGACGACCCTAACAGTGCTTAAGCTCATACATACAGTACACACATCCACTTCTTAAATGACGCTTTTACACTGCTTGTCTGCTGCATATTCTATAGTATATTTTTTTACTTTCTGGGAAGAACATGAGAGTTTCTGTTTGGGAACCAGGGAGGTTTATTTTTTCCTTCTCAGCTGAAGTGAGGTCCGCAGAAGCAGGTTGATGTGCTGATATGCATTTCCTTTGAAGGTTCTTCAAAGAATGCAGCTGATTCACATTATCATTATGATGTATTTACTTCTTTTTTATTACATGACCCAGACAACCTAGAAATCTAAATTTAAAAAAGAGACAAATCCTGAAAATGTAGAAGACGACCTCAGGAGATACAAGAGAAGAAAACCTTTTACCTTTAACACGCATGGTTGAAAGGACACAGACTGTTGGTCAGCGTCAGAGAGGTGTTGGTTCAACTCTGTGGTCATTTTCCAGGCTGTAGTTCTCGAGCGCTGCCTATGTGTTTTGTTTCTGTGACATTTACGTTAGCTCGTTTAAGCTAATAAGGTGTACGGTTAAAAAAGCACAATCTCATGGATGTATTCTGACACAATGAGCCCCTGGGCACAGACATGTAAGAGGTACCCCCCTATTGTAGGAGCATGACATCCAAATTCAAAGAGTCTATTTTTAGTTGTTCAGTAATCCACCCGACACTCACCAGCAACAATCAGTGTCTGTTCAATCTGCTAATGAGCAAATGAGCTTTTCTTTCTCTCTTGTGAAAGTTTTTGGAACTGGAAGCGTTTAAAGCGGCCACTCAAAAACAGGCGAAGCACTCGGGTGAAAAAATGACCAGTGTTTTTTTTTCTCCTCATTTGGAACAAAAGAAGGAAAAAACCTTATGTGAACACAGGGCCTTAATGATACCAAACCATGCATAACTGACGTTCTAAATTCCTGGATAAAGGTGTCAGAGGGGTGCCTCAACAACGATTAAGGGTTCAAGGGCGGGGTATACGAATGCGTTCAAGTTTTTTTTTTTTTTTTTTTTAACCATATGATTCCTCAGAGGCTTCATAAAATTCAGATTAAAGAAGAGTAAAAACAACATGAAATATTAATAAATGAAAACACACATATCACACTCTTCTTCCCTCATGTGCGTGCCGTTCAAATAGCGACCAAATACCCGAATTTCCAGTATCACAACTGCTTTTGTATCTGATATGAGACGGTGAAATTGCCCCCGAGGATTACAAACTGGGCCCTGGGACTCGTTTAATGAGCCCGAGGGCTCGCTGTTCCAAACCACTAATTTGACTGCAGCCGAGGCATGCGGCTCGAAATAGCCTTGTGATGATGCCCAACCTCCACGGGGTCCTTTATTCCAGTCACACACTGCCATGTGGAAGCAAGTGATCAAATATTCTCTTGCATCAAAGTTGCATAATGAGGACGTGTTTTAAATGATATTCCGCAGTTAGACCCCATCAGAGCAGACAGCTACATTAAGAGAAGAGCGTTATGCATTTCCGTTGTCATTAGACATGCATTGAATAAGCAGACTCTCCGGCCCTGTGTGATTTTCATGGCGTACCCCCCCCCCCCTCCATAATATGCACAATAATTCACCACTCCTGTTCATGATTTAGCAAAGATTACCCAACTTGTCTTCTCACTCCAGTTTTATATCTATTCTACAAAGTCACAGGGGCAGACAAACGAGAAGAAATGCTTCTTCATCACTCGTCGTTTGATTCTCTTGTCTGATCCAAGCTTCATCGAGTCTAGTTAATCAACTTTTCTTTCATCACCCCTATTCTTTCATCGCTTTAAATTATAATGAGAGTTGTCTGTGAGGAGGCTGGCTCTGGAATATAAATGAATGGATTTCGCAGCACCTCGGTCTCGCCCTCCGTATCGAGCGGCAAGGTATGGCAGAAATCCTGATGTGTCATATTAGATTCCTCCCATATCTGAATCGATCACAAGATTCATTCAATCGGGTCCTCGATATCAGCAGACTGATGGAAAGTCACCTTACGCATCGATGAAGATTTCCACAAAATATAATTTTCCTGCATTGAATAGAATATGATGACTTCATCGATGGATTTTTGATTCAATGATTGTTGTGTTTCCTGTTTGGGGTGCAGTTGGGATGTGGTGAAATGATTTTGTTATTTTGAGGTGCACCTGTGATAATACAGTGTCAGGCTCGCACTATAGTTAAGATATTCTTTTTCTGATGTCCAGAATGAACACACATGACCAAGCAGTTGAAGCTTTTTTTACAGTTGTATTTGTATGCTCCTGACTGCAGCCTGCATGATTGTCAGGTCAGGGCTGTGTTTTTTTCAAAACACTGGACACTGGACATGATGTAATACCACATGCCTGACAGGATTTTTTGTCCAAGTTGTTCGCCACGCATGTTCACAAAATAGCTTGTTTCTTTTCACGTCTTTGCTATTAATAGCCTGTTATCTCTGTGTTGTAGTGAAGTCCCTATTGTTAGAGGCAACCCCTCCCCCCGGGTTTCCCCTCATCCCGTTTATCACGCCCTCATTGGCTGCAGCTCACCGACAGCTGCAGATATTTAGCCTGCTACGTAGATATTTGAAATGCATTTAAGGCACCAGCATCTTTAAAAAGCTCACACTTCAACACCGATGATCTGGGGCTTTTGTCAGGGAGCTCCAAGAAGAAAATCAGAGCTTGAGTCGTGTAGTGTCAACTAGGCATAAATCAACAGAACTGAGTCGGTAATTATCCCTACGAGACTACGCAACATGTAGAAATAGAAGAGAGTCTGGAGTTAGCTATCCTGGTTTTTGCCTGAGGCCCATTTCACAGTTACATTCACAAGCCTGGAACAGTCGGGAGGAAAGACTCTGTGAGGACCTGAGGGAGACGAAGGCTTCAGGCAAGAAGTAGATCGGACAGATCATAATGTAGCTTTGGGATTTCATTGTAGCCCGGCAGTAGACAGGTACTGGCCTCATTCTTTGACCTTTTTTTAGTGTTGCACGAGAGCAACCGGGAGCTGGTTAATAGGGAGTGGACAGATTGGGAGTGTAAGAGCAGGTTGACATTTAAAAATCATTCTGGATCGATCCATGATTCTTTGCACCCAAATTAAACCAAACGGTTTGATGGATGCTTATTTCTGTCAGTCAGTATACACTTCTCACAGTCATTACCCTGCCAACAGAGAAACCTCCTCCATTCTGCGGCTGGTGCAAGATACTATTAAGCAGTACGCATGAATTATTGTAATCTTGGCTCTTTCTTCCATTCACATGGATTTCCGTGAAGTTCCATTCATGTTTTAGGAACTCTTGTCAGTAGTCAATACAGTGAATTTTTTTTTTTTTAGGACATTACAAACTCCATCCTGCTGTGTAATGAATAAAAGTGGCAAATTTCATTTGACACTACGGCAATTTCCCTCAGCTCTAATTGTCCTTGGAAGGCAGCAATCATGAAACGCTATAACAGGAATCGTTCTCCATTCATCAGCAGGCATAATAAGCTTTATTATGGTAACAATGCCGGAGCTCTTTCTCTCTCCTCCCTGTCAAGGACAATCAAATAGTCTGAAGTATTTTTAGACATTTTTTTCACAGATGAATGCAGTGAATGTCAAGCAGAGGAGCGAGGGAGGCGAGCTCTGGATGTACACCACACTGAAGGAAATGCTGATCATAAATGAAGGGTTTAGGTTGTGTTTGTCACATGCACTAAATGTTTTTAGCCATGCAGGCGACATATTAACGACAAAACAACACGAATACTGATAAAATGTTCCTTGGCTTCCAATGAACTCAGCGGTTTTAACCCCCGTGTGAATTACTGATCGAGACACTGGACCTCAACTTAAACACATAATTTATCATTGTCTACCACCCATTCACAACATTGTGAAGTTGTATTGGATCATGGGAGAGGTGGTTTTCAACATCATTGTTGTGAGCTTCTTCCAAAGCAAACAGACCCGCTGACATGCGGCCAAATTTAATGGAACATTTCCCTGAATACTATGCTCCTTTGAACATTGTTGGAAACATTTGAGATGATTTAAGTACTCAACTCAACAAAATATGTAACACAGGCCAAGTAGTTTTGAGACATTTTTATTCAGAGAAGACCTTCAGTTCCTCATTGATGCTCTTTGGCGTTTATTGCTCACTTGTTTTGACAGATTTGTGTTTCTGGTTGTTTTTTTCGACAGGAGCTGGAGCAGCAGTTTGAGAGGGAGCGCCTCTCGCTGGAGGAGCAGAAGACGACTCTCAGGCAGCAGCTGGACGAGCTGAGAGATGAGCTGACCTCCAAACTCAACGCAGCCAATGAGGAGGTAGGGCATGTGACTTTTTTGCGGCCTCAGATCCATTATTCTGTAGAAGTGCACTCATACTCTGTTCCTTGAGTTTTTTTGTTTTGTTTTCCATGTGTGTTCTTGGTTACCATATGAGAAGTATGTTTTGTACTGTAATATTGCAGACTTTTTGAGGAAAGAATTTTTAGACGCATCTACGTTTTCTAAAAGCAGCACGTGTACCGCCACTTCCAGCCAAAATACATGTGCTGCCTATGTGGCATGACAGTTTGCCCGGCAAAGCATGTCCATTATAGTCAACTGAGGCTGCTGCATGGACCACAGCAGACATGCGGGCGCTCTCCAATTACCCTGCTTGTTTATTTTTTCACTCTAAGCTCGGCTACGTCGCCCTCCAACAGGTATTTTGTTCAATTTTCAGTTTGCCACAGACTGCATCCCCACTCTAAAACACACAGATGAAGTCCCACCATCAAGTGTTTCATTTTGGGATTTTTTTCAGGTCATAACTAATAAAGTTAGAAAGTATTGGGAAGTCTCTTTTTGCCTAGCAAAGAACTTTTTGTCCACGTTGAGTTTCACATTTCACCCTTAACGTTTGACCACCGGTTAAACTGTGTTTGTGTTGTTTGTAATGAATTTCTCATTCACTACTCTTTAACTTCATTTTGTTAATGTCACCTCCAAGAATGAGTCTGAATCCTATAATTAAATGAATGATAAATAGTATTTACCACTTGAAAGGTGAAGTAAACCGTATTTCCCAGTCTTTTTAGCAGCTGAAAATGAGAAGAGGGTCACTTCCATATATGCAGCGCCCATCGTACACATTAAAATGACCTGTGTGGGAAATGAACTGTATAAACCAATACTTAGCCCAAGAGTTATAGCTATTTAACATCCTAAACCTAAATTATCTTCATGATTAAAATATTGTTACTATACAAAATCAATGTGATGAATAAAGTCACCTGTTTTACTGCCCCAATCAACTGAATGCAGTCATGTGAAATGACTATTATATGTAAAAATGATTATTATAATAAATAAATTATATAAAATTATTTTTTATAGATATTGGCTTCTAAAAATGCAGTTGTTGGCTACTTCAGTCAGTCATTCATTCATTCATCCATTAAGAATTCTGGTTGTTTTTACAGAATTTGAAGTATCCCAACTTCTGTGTATTTTGAACATGAATCGGAGGATGTAACCCTGAGATTTTGGGAAACACATATATAATTGTGGTTCATGCATGTTAAAACACAAAGAAATGGTTTAATCCACTCCTTGATCTTTGACAACATTGCTTTCCTGTGTATAAACCAACTACCACACTTTCTATTGATGTTGTTTGTGCACTCTAAGTTGTACTGTGCTTTTAACATCAAGCTAAATTAATATCTGATGCCCTGCAAAAACTATGCTGCCGCGTTTGCAAAAAAACTATATGGGTTTGGCTCATTTAGAAATCAGAAATGGAAATGGTTATTGAATGCATTTTTGATGGAAATTCCACCTCGCTGAGCATAAAATGCTGATGGTTGTTTCAAGGTTGTTGCCACACTGAGATGCAGCCCGAAGCACAGCAGAGCAGAGGCTGTGGATACATAGTTTATTCTCTCTGTCTAACTCTCTGTCTGTCTGTGTCTCCTCCCCGCAGGTGATCCGGCTGCAGCAGGAGGTGCAGCAGGGGGAGCAGGACATCGGCTCAGCCGAGGGGCAGATCTGCACACTGAAGGAGGCGCAGGACAAACTGCTAGAGGAGCTGGACGCTACCAGGGCCCGACTGAGGGAGACGAGCAACCTGCTGACTGCACTGCAGGTCAGCAGCACAAACAAAACACAAACACACAAACACATGCATGATTGTTTATTCTGTACGAGGACACTCACTGATACAGCTTAAATGTCCCCCCATAGAAAAAAGCAATTAAAACTGTATTCTTTGTTGTTGTTTTTTTTACTTCACTGGGGCAATAAACACAGAAATATATCTATTTTTTTATCAGACCCCACAGTTTTTTAAGTGTTGGCCTCTAACAAACCATTCCAAGTCCATTCATGGTATATGTAAAACAGAAATATAATGCTGTTATAATGCAAGTAATATGTTAGTTTACTATACCAACATTAGTTCTACATATTCCTTATAGATAAGTACCTGTAGAAATGAAATTGCATAGAAAGGGCATTGGGCAATATAGCCTAGTTGGTCAGCACATACTATCTTATGTCAACGGGATTTTTCAAAATATAGTTCATTGGCTTTTTATTGAATTAACTCATATTAGAAAGTAACCATTATCTTTTTTCTGCAAAATGCAGCAAATGATTGGCTTTTTTAATCTGATAAATGACTACAGATTGAACCAGTTGTCATCTTTATCCAATTTATTTCCTGTTTATCAACTCCTGAATTAGATAATGGAGTCATTCCAGTCCTAAATCGACGTATATTTTTGGTGTGATCAGAGCAGGGTTTTGAAGGACTTCCATGTTTTCCACTGTTTTTGGACTGACACTGCCAACAGCAACATTTTGTGTTCATGATGTTACTCCAAACGGCTTTAACCTTTATTCACGCTACACAAAGTCCAAACAGTTTTTAGAGCTGCCTTAAGAACTGGATTCTTGTTGGGGCAGAAACAAACCTCTAACCAAGGTCACCCTGTCTGTCTGTCTGTCTGTCTGTCTGTCTGTCTGTCTGTCTGTCCGTCGGTTTGTCTGTCTGTCTGAGTTTGACTGATTGATTTTTGGGTTTCAGGGAGAGTTGGAGATCCAAAAGCGTCAGCATGAAGCCAAACTCATCACCACCAAAGAAGAAGAAAAACTTAAGATGGACAAGATGGCTCTGGAGCTGGAGCTCAAATGGACCGAAACACTCAGGTGTGTGTGTGTGTGTGTGTGTGTGTGTGTGTGTGTGTGTGTGTGTGTGTGTGTGTGTGTGTGTGTGTGTGTGTGTGTGTGTGTGTGTGTGTGTGTGTGTGTGTGTGTGTGTGTGTTCGTGTGTGTGTGTGTGTGTGTGCGTGAGCGTGTGCGTGAGAGAGTAACACCCACTGTTTTTATCTTGCCCTATAACAACGACAGACCATGAAATTAAGACTGGATGGGAAATGGAAGCCTTTATATTTCCCTGTTTTCGTTTCTCACACTTACTAGAACACACACACACACACACACACACACACATACACACACACACACACACACACACACACACACACACACACACACACACACACACACACACACACACACACATACACAAACAGCAAAAACTCCCAATGACTCCCAATATTGACCGGGACAGAGCATTATCTTCGGAGGGCTCCGCAGATCGATCCGGTGTTTAAGCCCCCTGTTCAAAGCTTCTTTTCAAGTGTTAATATTCAAAAACCTCAAAGAATGAAATCGACTGTTTTTGAGCTGATGTTCTTTTGTATTTGGCCACTAAATGCCTCTATTAGAGTTCATCTCTGCACCAAATTGTTTCTTTTTTTTATGCTTAAGTGACTAGACGGTGCTGAATACCTGAACTTGTTGCTTTTAATGACAGGTGAATAAGTGGACAGTGGAGCATATAACCACATATGTTGCTTAAAGGGTTAAAAAACTGTACCAGGGTTGGCTCATCCAAATTTGAAAAAAACAACTGTGTCCTTTTCTCCTGGATAATCCTCAGAACACACTGTCAACTGTTTTCATGAGGACAATTTTTTGGTTGAGAGTGGTTCCAATTAAAGCCGTTCACAGTGAGGTCTTTGGATTATCCGCAGTAATTGGGACGCTGTTTCTGCAAAGAGCAAAAAAAGCGTTTGCCCTCTATGACAGTACTGGATATATTTGAACTGTGGACAAAACAAGACATTTGAGGACGCCATCAAAGAGTGATCATTTTCACTATTAGGTAGACCAAACAAACAAATCTTTTAATCTAGAAAATAGATAAATTGACAGTGGAAATTCTTGCTAACTGCAGCCCCACTCCGTTCATGAATGGGGAAACTACGTACTGTATACTAAAACCGTTTTTTTGTACCAGGGTGTAAACATAGCAGAGCACCGTTTGTTGCAGTTGCAGCGTCTAAGTGACATTTTACAGCTTAATCATAAGTGTAAAGTGTAAAGAACAGTGCAGCTGTCGGTTGAAAACGTCACAGAAATGTCTCGTTTGTGCACACTGGAGAAAAAAAAGGGTCTATCTCCTCCTGTCAGGAACTTCCTGCTACAGCAGATCATATTACATATGCAATAAAATCTGGGCCACTATAATAAATACTGTAGGAAACGATCAAAGGAGACCTGAGGTGTAGCTGATATTGTTTTAAAGCAGAGCTACTCAACTACTGCTGTCAAACATATTACCTCATGTCAAAGCAGCCCTACTGTAATATGAGTATGAACTGTATTATTCTGGTTAAAGAGATTTCTCTATAATCAACATTAAAAGTCTATGATTGGGATCAGGAGCAAAAAAAAAACATCCCTACTTTTGACTGAGACCTTTTCCAAACACCGAGGGCTGTGACGTAACTGCAGTATTTTGACGCCCTGGGAGAACAGGTTGTCTCCTTCTACAACTTTGTTTAATGTCCCGGCTCTTTGTAAAGGTCACACTTGATATTGTTTGATATTTTTAGCCTTTCCTCTCTGAGCCCATGGATGTCACAAAGACAATATTTTTCATTACTCCTCTCCACTTTTTATATCACTTCATTCTCATCCTTTGTTCTCCTTTGTTCTTTCACTATTTGAGTGAAGGCAAAGCTTCAAATAGCAGCTAATAACACCGGTATCATCAAATCAAATCACTTAGCCTATTCACTTATTTAATAGAACAGAGAAAAAGGTAAAAAAAGATTTTGTTAAAGCCAGAGATGTATACAGAGGTTAGGTATTAAATCTCAACATCACCATAATCTTGAAGAAGCCACAGATCATGATCCTAAGATGCACATAATTGTTTTTAACTGTTGATATTGGCCTCGTGATCATCTCCTTTCCAAGTTTGAGCGAAAAGCACAACAAAAAACAGAGGACCAATAAGTGTCAAGTCTTGAATTAAAAAATAATTGATGTTACAAAACCAGAAAGTAGTTCAGGAACCTTTCGCATCCATCTTCCTCGTATCTCAGGAATCATCTCAACCTTAATCTGTCAGCAGCTTCTCTCCAGACAGTTGTGTTATTTTTATATAACTCCCTAGAAGTATAGAGGTTTTTGCCCAAACCCATATTTTGTCCTACAGGGGGGATATGCGTCAACAATCATGCAAATTTAGCCGATTACACTTGCTGAATGCTCAATATTTCTAGTGTTTTCCAGCAGTGCGGAGAAAGGATGCATAACGTCTGATATTTTAACAGTTCAGAAGCGCCTAGAATTAAAAGAACAAAACACAAAAGACGCTGCCATGATGGTGTGACAGTAATGACTACAAATGTCTGCATCAAAGACAGATTAGGAAATGCTTGTTCTAATTTTGTGTCTGCAGTGCTGACAAACTGACTGTGGCCAATTCAGTTAAATCACTAATAAATTGCAGAGTCATAAGCGGAGGTCCACATACCGAGCTCTTGTCTATCTGTCACTCTTCCTCTCCGTCTCCTCTTCATTAGCCTTCACTCACCTTCCTTTGTCTTTCTGCGTGGCTCTTTACTCTCAGGAGGGCCATCTATTCATTTGGTGGTCGGGGTGAGTACACTGTGAGTTAGTGAGCTGTCTGAATTAAGGAGGCTGGCTTTAATCCCCGTTTCACAGGGGGAACAGACGGTTTCTCTGTGATAGCATAATCATGGGAAGAGCTCTCCGGATTACCAAATGAACAGAGGAGGTTGAGCGGATCAGCGGACCAAAGCAGAGACAGTATGATGCTAGTTTGTCTTGGGTATACAGAAGATCTCGTAGAGCATGTGAGGGACTTGGATATTTTGCCTCGTTCACCGTGTGCTGGTAAATGTGGGCCATCCCCAGCCAATTTCATTTTAATTTTTTGTTAAAATCATAACAGAAGTCATCTCAGGAAACTTTTCATTTAGAGACAGCAGTTTATAAACAGTGCAAATACAATCTTATGCCCTCTATGTGTAATTTACTCATTATTGACCTGGATCACAACAGGAATTTTGTCCCCAGAGGATGAAAACAAATGACTTTAATGTTCCAATCTTCCCAGTACCATCAGCAGTAGAGAGCTTGTGTAAGAAGCCTCCAGCAAGTGTGGTGTACAGTCATATCTTCATTTTGGAATATGTGTGTAAACTCTATAGCGCCACCTGTAATTTGAAATTCACAAGGTACACATCAGATGGACAGCTTATATTTAATAACCCTTATTACCAAGCACAGTAGCTCTAATCCTATCTGAGTGTTTGTGAAAAGCTTGTACCTTTGGACTTTGGATGAACAGGAAAAAACAGCATATCTCTCTTTTAAGTTGTGCCACATTGCTGCAAAACATAATTTCCTGCTCAGCTGCTTTCAATACCACCTAAAAATGTAGTTAATTAGGAGGTTAACAATAACAGTACAAGTCCCTGGTCTAAATGTGTTCATAAAGCCTTCTTTGTAAGACTGTTTTGCTTTTCCAAACATTTAAATTCAAAATATATCAGTGCAAATGTTGGGCTTGCAGGTTCTTTGTTGACCTTGAAATAGAAATTTGACAAAAGAATATTAAACACTTCCTGGAAAGGTTAAGCTGCACTGACAAAAAAGATTCACTGAAGAACATGAATGGAAATAAAATGACTTGCAGTGATAAGCCATGCGTGAAGCAGACAACTGTGACTGTAACTCCTTAAGCCTCTGTTGATTACAAAGATTAAGTGGTATAAGGTGTGTTTAAAGAAAATAAATATTACAACAGTAGAGTGTGTATAAAGATGGAAGACAACAGTCTCCAGCTCCTCCTGTCCACATGGACAGGACACTGAACAAAAGTGAAGCCAAAACATCCAGGATAAGGGCACCACCATCTTGTTATTCTGGAACCAGAGACTGTGCAGTAGGGATCAGGGGGTATCAAAGTCCTGCCCAAAAACCCACCTGACCAATCTCTGGTCAGTCACAGCTGTCAATCATGATGTTTCACCCTGTTTTTCTAGCATGAAAGAACTCACCACACTTATCAGAAAAATGATACGCTTGAACAAACATCAGTGTGATAAGACATTTATGTCCTATACTACAGCCAGCCACCAAGGGGAGATCCAGATGTTGTGCCTTTATTTTCAGGGTGTTGTCAGTTGTCAGTCTTTTTATGCAGCCTGTGATTACAATATATTTGTTGTGAAAAGCGTTAGAAACAAATCGTAACTTCATATGTATTTTTTTATGTTTATTTTTAAATTACATTCATTTAGCGAGCTGCAATAAGGTACATTCAACAACGAAGATACTACTTAAAAAGTGAAAGAATCATGCAAATACATAAAACAATTACAAAAAGGCAAAACTACAGTAGTACAGTAGTAAACCGTTGGGCAGTAGCAGAGGGTACTGGACGGGCTGGGGTGTATGCTTTGACCATGTTCTGGATGTAGGAAGAGCCTAAGTCATTAAGGTAGGCAAGAACCAGTGCTTTGATTCGTATTTTAGCCTCCACCATGAGCCAGTGCAGGTGACGAGGAGTGGTGTAGTGTGGGAGTGTACTTCCATACAATCCAGATACATCCTACTGCCAGGTACACACAGACACACAAAATTCCAACGATACTCAAGTCCATATGCTTAATCACACACACACACACACACACACACACACACACACACACACACACACACAAACGCACGCCTTTATATGAGCATGTGGAGCTTTCTATCTCAAAGCACAGACTGCAGAAACCAGCCAATTATTCCACATTTTATCAGGATATTTCTTCCAGCTCTGACAGCTCATTTCGTTCATTCCTTCTTTCTTTTACCTCTCTCCTTCTGCTCTCATCTCTCATCCTGCCCGGCAGATGCTACAAAACAACACTTATTAGTGCGACCAGAGCTCTTTGAAGCCCAAGGGAGTGCATGTGTGCGTCAACGTCTGTGCTTTATACAGAAAGAGGATATGAATGATGATGATGATGATGATGTGTGTGTGTGGGTGGGTGTGTGTGTGTGTGAGTGTTTGTGTTTGTGTGTGCGTGTGTGCGTGTGTGCGTGTGCGTGTGTGCGTTTGTGTGCGTGCCCGCTTTCAGTCTGACTGTTACTGCCTCTCAAAATGACAAAAAAAATGTGTTTGCCTCGATACTTCATTTAACAGCTGCCATTTCAACTCCCACACAGCTATTACATTGACAGCACACACACACACACACACACACACACACACACACACACACACACACACACACACCCCCCCCCGCTGCCATGAAATAAAAAAAGCTGTTAGCACTAGTGTTAAAGAGTGATGGTCACTCAATAGATGCAGTGCACAGGCCTGATGTAAAAGGACCATTTATTGCTCCTTTTGAAGTGAATATTGAACTCTCTGAAGCAGCTTCTGTTGTGCTTGTTGTAGAGAGTCATGTCAACAAAAACAAGTGACAACAACAAGATTGCAAAAGATGATTAAGTATTTAGCTTGTTCACTAGCAATCAGATTTACTTCTTTTACCAAAGCATACCATAACCATTTAGAGTGACAACTTTACTATATATTGGTGGACAGGTAAAGTAGCTCCCTACTGCAGTGACAGTTCAGAGACGCGGAGATTGCAGATGCAGAAGATTCAGAAACTAAAATATTCAGTGTGAGAAAAATGTGTTATGTGTGTTTTGAACATGAAAGTATGTAAACATGTACTTGTAGAAACAAAATTTTAGTATGAACGTGTGAATGAGCAGAATAGGTCCTCCAATCTGTAATTGTTACAAAAAATCCACCTCACCAAATTAATATCAGCTATATTGACAATAAATGTATGAGTTCTTTGTGGTCTACCTCTCTTTTTAGCTGTTCTGGTCAGTCATACATGATTATTCTGTTGCATTATTTTTTTTTTATTATATTGATTATTCAAGTTTTCAGGCACTGACCTTTGCTTTCCTTGCTTTTGGCTTTTTGGAAACTTTGCAATCCACATTTAGAACCGAAGCTGGTTTCGTTGCAGCTTTAGCGAAGCACAGCAGTAGCCAAGTACCTGAAACATAAATACAAATATCTGTGTGTGTGTGTGTGTGTGTGTGTGTGTTGTTGTTGTTGTTTGTTGTAGGCAAGAGTGTAAGAAGCTACGTGAAGAGCTGAAAGAGGACCACGAGGAGGACAAGGCCTCTGCACTGAATCAGCTGGCACAAAGCAAGGAGCAGGAACTGAGCAGCGCCAGGGAGAGCTGGCAGAGGAAAGTGGAGGACCTGCTGGAACAGGTACGACTGCAGCCAAACGATATGTGTACGTGGGCATGTGGGTTTACCATGCATTAATGGAGAGATGTCAGAGTGAGGGGCCTGCCCGTGCACAGGCACCTGGGCAGTACCATTCTACACTCCAAAGTTGCTCCATACGAGGACTTGAACCGGCGCATACTCCAAAGGCAAGTACCTTAAAATTGTACTCTTACTTAGTTACTTATTAGTTAGTACTTAGTTACATTTCACCACTGCGGTCAAGTAGGTGTCCTCATTTAGTGTTAAAGGTGGATCTAATCTTCAGCCTGAGCTGTGAATACCAGACCCCTGCAGCTCGTCAGATGGCTGTAATTATACCAGCAGTAGGAAAATCAATAGTGAGGGAGAGAGAGGCAACAAGAGCAACTGCATGTCATCAAAGCTCATGCTGCCCCCTCCAAGACCTCCTTGTCTTATGCCAGACTGACTTATCACTTCCTCGCACTGGTGGACAAACTTTCACACATTCATTATTTGATGCTGCCGTGATTCCGGCAGAGTAGGCAGCTGCCGCTTATGTCCGTCCGGTAATTTTAATGTAGCGTGACTAAGCTCTCCTGTGGTCATGGTGCTCGCAGACACACAGTGTCAGCGGCTTTATTAATGATCATTTCTGCATGCCGTGCTGCTGGTTGTCATCATGCTGTCCATCAGCTCCCATTGCACTGATTAATGTGTCCACTTCACGCCTCGCAATCAGCAGAACCATACTTATTTACTATGATGTCAAATGAGAGTGGCAGTGGAGCTTTTGATGGATTCGCACCAACAGTGAAGATGCTGTTTGGAAAACAAAGGATGAAAAAGACGTTTTATATGTTTTATAATGGCCTGTATTATGAATGAATATTATGTCTGTGGCAGAACCTTTACAGAATATGATTTCACCTCAAAAAGTAAAACTGCAAATGTGTGAATCAGCATTGTGAATATGGCCCCAAGTCTGGACAGTTAGATGTAATAAGCACCTCTAAGATTTTAAAAGAAAGGGGGGTATGCTACAATACCTTCACAAGGGTCATCGGTTAGTTAAAGCCACATTAATATATACTTGCCGTATATTGACAATGGAAAACATTACTGTGAGTAATGTGAAATGTGTTCATAGTGACGGCCTCACAGAGAGTACATCACCTGTCCTCAAAGCGCCTCTGCACCTTTGGCTCCGTTCCCACTGCAGTGCCAAGTGACCTGAATCTGATATTTTCACTCATATGTGACCCATATCTGATTTGCTTTTGACAGTGTGAACAGGCACAAGTCTCATTGAATCTGACATTTTCAAATCAGAATCAATGTTCTACTGAATCGGATACGTATCGGATTTTTTTTAATGCGACCGCAATCTGAACAGCCAGGTCGCTTTTAACGCGGCTTTGACATCATTCCGATTCACGCTGATCTGTTTTGTAATGAATGAATGAATGACAAATAAAGTTTATTGGAAAAAAGCCAGGACCAGAATCAAAACAAACATGTAGGACAGCAGTGAAGCAGGCAGCCAGTCGAGGGATAGTGAAGGTTTAGACCCCATTAGTACATGGCCGCCACACACTGTTTTTAGCATTAAGCTGTAAGGTCCTAGAATACACCGTTGTGGCATGACGTCATCAACGATCAACTTTGCATGTAGGTCACTTGAGGAGTGTGAGCTGTTCACACAAGCAGGCCACATTTAAAGACGTAATGTGAACAGCCAAACAAAAAATCTGATTTGAGCAAAAAATGTGCATTAAGACCTGCAGTACCTATCTCCAAAAGAAGTCAGTTTAAGTTTAATAATGTCACTGCTTGAACTTGCCTTTAGACTGCCTTTTCTGACGGGGAACTGAAGCCCTTATCTACGCTCCCTTTAAAGCCACCAGACTTCTTTGACAAAAACAGTAATTTTACCTCAAAGAGCACAGGATTTACTGGTCTAAAACATCTTGCGGCATCTTACTGTTGCTGCTATAAACATCTATTTATTTGGAATGTGTGATAACTTCCATATTGCCATAATAGCTCACGTAAAAAATAATAATAATAGCTAGGATTTTCATAGCACTTTTTAAGGGACCCGTGGGAAAAAAAAGTCTGAAGGGAAAGAATTTGTATGCTGTGGTAAAGAGGAGGGTTTTGAGAAGTTCTTTTATTCATTTGTGTAATTTGGCATTATGGATTTCTGCAGGAAGAGAGGTCCAGAGAGTGGGGGCTGTCATACTGAAGGCTCTGTCCCTGTAGGTCCTCAGGTTTGTGTAGGGAGTGGTGAGCAGACTTGTGTCTGAGGACTGGAGGTTCCAGGACAGGATTTAGGGGTGAAGGAGGTCTGATAAGTACTGGGGGGTCAAGTGCATTAAGTGATTTGTAGGTGAGGAGGAGGATTTTGTAAGAGATTTGTGACTTGACCAGGAGCCAGTGGAGGTGGATGAGGGGCAGGGGTGACGGTGAAAAGATTTCCACTGAAAGACCCGTTCCATCTTTAATGTGACGCCCAGTTGTCTCAGTAGCTATAGTCACCCTCCACACTCCAGTATCAATAACCATATGTTCATGGTATTAAAGCTCCTCATGACAGTGTATGACTCATGTCTTAGTCATGATATAATTCCAAAATGTAGAACACAGGTGTTGAGACTGAGCTGCATTTGTTGCTTTCTTTGGTCCACTGAGAAAACGTCTTTGTTGTGCGGAGTAATGCCATGTATCATGATCTGCAAGTTGATCCCACGGGGGATCTATTAATCAACCCTTATTCCAACAATGTTACTAAGTATTAATGTATCACCTGTCAGCCAGAGTAACTTTGTGTGGCTGTTTCTACACGAGAGGACACGTGAGAAATGTTCACAGCAGCTGGTTGACCTTTGAGAAGCACATCATAATAATGGATGTTGTCCTCCATATATATTAAGCTTCTTTATCAAATCATCTTTGTTAGCTTGATCACAGTTGAATACAGTGTTTATAAAGCAGGTTGTACAAGGTTGTCCTTTGTTATCTCTACATTTGTCCAAATGTCCATTATCCTTAGTCATCCAGACAGACTCATTCAGTAAATCTGCTGCTTCCTAACAACAATGAATTCTAGTGTTGCATGTATTGCCCTGCAACATTTGCCATCAGTTCATTATGAACTGCAAACAATGTAGCCACAAAAAGTAACAAACTTTATTGCTAAAGGCTTTAAAGAATTCCAAACATCTTAATATGAGAACCTTTGTTTAAGCTTAATTGATTGCCCTGCCTCTTTGCCCTCTCTGTTATTCTGCTGCATAAACATGCTGCTCCCTAGAGACATCCAAAACATTCTCATACAACGCTCTCTTCCTGCAACATCGACTCGCTCTCCTTTTAATTAGTGTAAGAAATATATGTATGCAACAGTGTAGAGGCAGTGGCTTGTTCATCTGTCCCAGGAAGTATCCCTCCCAGCCTAACACTAAGATGTTTTGTCTGTTCCTCTCTAGATCTCCCTGTTGAAGCAGAGTCTGGAGATGCAGCTGTCACAGTCGCAGTCGTCGCTGCAGCAGCTGCAGCACCAGTTCAGCCAGGAGAGGGAGCACCTGAGGATGCAGCTGGACGAGCTGCAGACGGAGCACCAGAGGCGACAGCAGCGTCTGCAGGAGGTCCACTGCTGCTCAATGCAGGACATGGAGCACGCCAGGCAGAGGGACCTGAAGGTAGGTGCTGGTGAACATGAACGTACATTAACATCCATCTATGCTAGCGAGCAGTCCTCTTCTCCCCTGCCTTTAGCTGGCATACTGCTGTGTTTCTTGCCATGTTACTGTCAATCAGTGCAACTGTGTGAAAACAGCATGAATGTGTGGGCAAATGTGCATCGTACCCTGGGATACAAACAAAATGGGGACCCACTCTTCAAAACGTGTCTCCATCGCCCTACTATTGGTCATTAAAGAGGCCAATACCGATAATGATGTCTGTGAAGTTTAAAATAAACATACAAACCCAAAAATTACCTCAAAAATATAATTGGTTTTGCACTCTCAGCCAACCAATATGCGATCCCATGTTCAATAAGGTAATATCAGCCACTCAAATTTGAGTCAGTCTATCAAAAATGTCATACTGCCATTTGCCAATATTCATGGCAGTATCCAGTAACAGTTCAATCAGAAATGACAGGTGATACAGCCTGACAGATATGCTGTGGGCAAGACTGAGCCATCAGATGAGTGGGACAGTGACTACAATTACGTGCAGAAAATATTCAGTCTTATGTCTTTATTTCAAAAAAGACAATACTTCTACTAAGCTGTTCACATGGCTTATGAAAATGTATACTGTATTAATATAAACAGGGTTATTTGAAAGTTTTTCACTGTTAGCAGACTTCCCTCTTCCTTCAACCACCTTCCTCAAAAGGTTCGTGTTGCAGTATTTGCACAAATCCACAAGGCCGACTGTGAGCTGTAAACAGGCAAGAGGCCGTAAAAACACCAACTGAGATTCATATTCTCAGTGTGCTAGATACATGTCTAGAGAATGCTCCTAAAACCTGAAACTTATCGGCATTTCCCTCATGTCCTAAATGGAAAATTTGGAAAAGGGCATTATTTGGATTATATGGTGCAGCTCAGACTCTGTGTCAGAACAACAATGAAATCAGCACCATGGAGAGCTACTGCATGCAAACCTTAAACTCAGACTCAATCAGTACCATGGACAGAGATCTTGTGTCACAATAGCAACATTTGTCCTGGAACTTGGCGAGACCACTGCAGAAAAGCCAAAACCAGAAAAGCCAAAACCAGAAAACCTGTCTTTTCTCCACACTGAATCCTTAAACCAAGACGTGCATTCTTTAGAACTGATTAGCCCCTAATCATATGCAAGCAACGTATGCGTTTGAAAAGAACCCATGAACTATGAGCTGCAGCATTTTGTCTTCTTCTCTGCCAATTTCTCCGGAGAAGTCATCCAGTCAGAGTCAAGGTTAGAGTGGCAGTGAGTCATCTCCGTCATTACTCACTCTTACTGACAGCAGACAGCTTCTATATCAAGTATCTGTGCTGACAGCTCCGCGGTTCCTCTTTATAATGTCAAAATATGCAAGCACGAACCAACCATACACACTCGTTAAAGGTGCCAAGAAAATGTTCTTTGACGCTAATCCTTCCATTTCACAGTCAAGGTCGATTTGGATGGGCTATACATCGCAATCTCAAATCCCCTTTTTTTCTACTCGGACACTGTAATTGTGTTAATGCTTTAGGCAGAACGGAGGTCAGGAAACAGTGTCCTTATGATGTGTTTTTGCCAACTCCTCGAGAACAAGTGTGTCTGAGGAGAATATCACCTCTGAGTCACACAGCACTTAAAATATCTGCAGATTTCATTATTTTCCTGTAACTGCTGTAACAAACATTCTCGTCCCTGTTATCTCCCTCTCCTCCTCCATTTTGTGTCTTCTCTGATGCAAACACACACTGGTGCACACTCCCTCAATATAACACACACGCACACAATCAAGCAACATTTTCTGTCATACTCTGAGTTAATAAGAAGCCAACCAACGTGTAAAAAGGCAGAAAGAAAGGCTCTTTATTGTGGTGTGGTGTTTATATTTCTGTCAGTGGTGCAGGGAGAGAAAACTCAATTATCCAGAGTGGAGGCATTAGATGGATGATTTGTGTGCTTGTGTTTTATGTGTGTTGGGAGGTACATTCAGATTGTCTGGCGTTATCTGTTCGCAGGGAGTAATAAAGTTGTTACAAATTTCCGCCACACAAACACATTCACATAACATTCACATAATTTAGCGCCCCGATATCTCGCTCCCTAAAAAGAAACAAATAAGAGCGGTGAGTGTTCGTGGAGCAACTGACATCTTATTGGTTTGCTTATCATCTTCTGTTCTTCTGTCTTACTTATCTCTCAGACTTTTGTTCACTTTTTCTTCGCCTGCATGCTTTCAGAGAGAAAATACTGTCACCTACTCTTCAAATTAGTTTACAAAATGTATGAAATATCAAAGTAAAAGGAAGATTACACACATAAAAAAGGAATGGATTGTTAGCCTATAGCAGCAGGGCTCTAGGGGTGGCTGTGTCGAAACCTCCACCACTTTGTTCCAGATGGAAGTATCTCAACAATGAAATGGATCATTAGATTTTGTACAGATTTGTGGTCCCCATAGGATGAAACCTAATGAATTTGCTGACTTGTTTAGTGCAGTTCAGTCTTTATTGTGCCCCAAGGGAAATATGTCCTGCAGACTGGCAGAAATAAACACAGTCAGTCAATCAGTGTCATCCATCAGTAAGGCTACATAAAAAGACAACTCCATTAGAAAGAGTTACATCAAATAAGTAAATACAAATTAAAACCGGAAGAAAAGACAACAATGAGACAGCAACAGGGGGCGCAAACTAGTAAGTACAGTACAACTGAAGTTATTTACAGGCTAAAGTATAGTTTCTGTCCTTTTCTGAATCAAATTGACTTTGGTGGAACTATTTACAGGTTTGCCTCATTGTCCTAACTTGACCCCTGTATCACTCAGACCTGAGGTATGTCACTAATTCTAGCTATAGGACCCATCATTGTGCCTTATTCAGCATGGTAAGATGGCCATCGCTAAACCCTTTGATGGTTACAACACGGGTACATTATTCTGCCCTACAAAAGTACAGTAACTACAATATCACTGATGACATGATGACCAGTTCTGCACAGGTTTGGGCCTGAAAGTATGGAGGTCAGGAGTGATTTTGTCAAAAGGTTGTACCATGGCAAAGCAGTAAAACATAATCCATCAAAGAAGTGCCAACTATTCATTTTTTGTTGTTTTTTTAATTATTTTGTAGTGGGTGATGTTTTTATTTTTGCAAAATCAATCAGCCAGGATGCAGCATCACTGAAAGACACACACACACACACACACACACACACACACACACACACAAAGAGCAGACACCAGCCCTGGCAGAGGCCATGGGGCCGGCACAATTTTCAAGCCCACAATATCACTAAAATTCTCTCTCTGGAATCTTGCCCGTGTGCAGTCATTTCTCACGGTCAGATACTCAAAAAGTTTTATCTGCCTTTATCTCTAACAGGCTCCACTAGTGTAATGCTCTCTGTTCTGGTCTGCCGAGAATAGCCTTGACTAAACAGAAGATAATGCAGCAGCTTGAGTGCTGACTAAGACCAGAAGAAGAGAACACATTACAGCTGTTACAGTCGACGTGTCTGCTGCAGGTTAGTGTAGCCATTAAGACTCTGCTCCTGGCTTTTAAATCACAGTGTAGCATAACAGACACACTTTGAAGCTACACGCCTTAAAAGCCCAAGTTCCTCCGACTCGGGTCTTTAAGTTTTCCTCGGGGTCAGGATTAAGACCTGAACTGAAGCAGCTGGATCCGTCTGCCAGAGGCCCCCGAGGGCCAGGGTCTCACTTCATGTCTTTGTGTGTTTATCCCTCCGTGTTCATCGGTATCACCCCTCTTTTTACCTAGTTAAATGGATTCAGCCACCAGCAAAGTAACAAATATTGACTGCCTGGTAATCGAATGAAGATTGAACCTCACACAAACTGCACAGAGAGGAGGGAACAACATTACAGTCAATTTGTAATTATAGCACTCGCAGCGATTAGGAGTAATTAATGTGCTCCCTTTAATTAAAGGAATAAAAGCTATGTTTTTTACTGATCCACGGCACAAAAAGAGCACTGATCAATGCCATTGATGAGGAAAGATCCGTTGTTTTTAAAACCCACTTTTTTATACTGTGACAAACATCTACTTGTAGTTTTACAAGCTGAGGGCCAGCTTTGGCCTTTAAAAGTCCTCTAAAAAGGTTGTAGGGGTGCTAGAGGTTCCTTAGCAGCCCTCAGCATCTCATACCCAAGCAAGACACTCTTTAGTGCCTGTATGAGACCCACCGGGCTTCCACTGGGTCAAACAAACACAGGCCTTTCACCCAGGAGACTCTCTTTGTGCCCATGTGAAACCAAAAATCAGCATTGACTTATTTCAACTTATGTACGTTATTAACCTACTTACATAACGTAATTAACTAATGTTACTTACAGAAGTTGCATAGCACACTTTCTTTATTTTAACCCAAATTACAGTCTTTTCCGAAACTGAGCCAAGTAGCTTTGTTGCCTAAAAATAGTGCCCAAAAAGCCCCTTAAATCTGCAGCATGGAGCATTTTAGATATCTACAAAATGAGCAGGGAGTTGCTGTAACCAAGCCCCCGCCACAGCAACTTCCTGGTTGATCCAATAGTGAAGTGCCAAAAACTGCAATTCTTTGAGTGTCCACTAGGGGCAGGTTTCATAATAGAGCAGTTTCTCATTGCCCCCATGTTAAACAGGCCAATTTCACCGCATAATTAAACCTGTTTAAGGCCTGGAACAAAAAAACATTCTAGTCTGTATGTTTCAGTCATATCTCCATGACAACACTGTGGGGGAGTGAAGTTTTATTTTATTGGAGGTTAAAGTTTATGAATAATTAGGGGCGTGGTCTCTTGAGTGACAGAGAGCTGCTGGTCCTCAGTTTTCCTCCGAGGTCTACGTCAGCCAGATGGACATGTGTCCCTCCCCCCAACTTCACATCAATGTTCCTTTTTGGTAAGACGAAGTGAGGCCGAGTCAAAGTCTGACAAGATGGCGACGGACACCGACATGTATGCTACGTCCATTTTTCAAACAGTCTATGGTTGTAACAGATGGATATCCAGTTTGTAAAGTGTGGTGTCTCGAAGTGAGAGCAAAGGGTCCAACACTTCAAATGTTTTCCAACATCTTTATGCTCAAGTCAAGGTAAATAAAAAACTAAATAAATTTTACTTATTTTAAAACCGTTTAAACTGGGATGGAGTAGTTCACAACATGTTCCCGTTTACTTCATGAACCTTGCAGGGATATGTTGTAGTTACCTGGATGTAACTTTAGTTCTATGATCTTGTGCTGAACCTGAATATTTTCAATATAAAGTAAGCTGACATGTTTTATGTGCAGGATTAAAATAATGCTTGTGTGTCTTTTACCTCCCATAGAGTCCAATAATAAATTCCCTGATTAATAAGCATGAAACAGTGATATTTCCTCTGACAATAATCATTATATTAAAATCACATATCGTGACATCCCTACTAGAGTGAGAATGTGTTTTCCTCTACAGGAAACTAACTGCAAATACTGAAATAATGCAAATTCAAATTCACACAACACAACAGGAAAGGCAAAACCAAAGGTTTACCCTGCTGATGGTTCAAAGCAGAGAACACAATCGGTGACTGATAAAGGAAAAGAGGGTGAGGGACTGGTGGGTACTTACTGTTGAGCTGATTATGAGGGTTTGGGAGCAGGTGCACAGGTGGATGTGGAGGTCAGACGGTGCTGAGTGGCAGGAAACACTGGGGACAGCTGCAAAACAGGAAGAGTTAGTCACAACAGAGAGAGAGGAGAGGCTTGTTGTGTCGGTTTTACAATGAGAACAACAGTATTATCCACCCACTCACAAAGATCTCGTCATTAATGAACTGTAACACTTTTTGTTTTAAGTGTTACCATAAAAACAGCCAGGGGGCCCCATCAAACTCAAAGAATCCGAGGCTGCCGTCCGCCAAACTCAGAGCAAGGTTCATTTGAATATTCAGGGCACTTTTTGTACCATGAGTTATTTCCCAGAGGCATTACATATTGGTGAATTAAAACGCTGTCAGCCTTCTATGAATATCATTTTAGATGTTCCTTGTTGATGGGTTGTAGTTATAATTTGTAAAATGGCATCTTCATTTTTTACTGACAGAAAAAAAAAAGGTTAAACTCAGAAGCTGTAAGAGCTTTAGTGTAATTTTGAAAATGAGATCTCAACTCTGACTACTGACGGAAATAGCTGATATGTTTTCTCCTTTGATTTTCAACATCACCTTCATTTGAGGAAGTCTGCAAAGACATTTATTATCTGTCACCTGCCTACATTGAATTAAATTAGATATTAATAATTTATCCTCAAGGGGTTCAAAGTTGGAAAATAGACACAACTGGTACGACACTGGAAATATTATAGCAGGTTATAAATTCATATAATTATATTCTATAATTGATTCTGCAGCTGAGCATCACCAAACAACCAAACACATCACCAAACACAACCACAAAGAATGATATATATGATAATTCTCTCTCTTTCTCTCTCTCTCTCTCTCTATGTATATATATGAAAATACAAGCAGGGAGATAATAATGCAAAGGGGAAGGTAAATAAAATATTTGCATAAACCAGGATTAAAGATAGATAATATTTGATTTCATGTCCTCCACGCCTGCATTGGGTTTTATTTTTATTTTTATTTTATATCCCGAGTGATATTTGTGCACTGGCCTATAACAAAAAGAGTTTTATTATATTTAAAGTGCTTTACATAAAGCATCAGAACAAAGTGTAAAAGAAAAGGACATTCAAAGTATGAGTAATGAGATTAAAAAAATAAGGAGAAAATATGAAATAGCATACATAAGATGGAAAAGAAAACGTGTAGAGGCTGTGGACAGTGGCGTAATAAATGTGTCTGTAAATGGAAGATAAAGATTGAGAGTGACTTCAGGTCAGTAAAGTTAGTGCAGGCGTAGACACAGGTGTGGCAGAGAAAACCTTCTTCTCAACTTCACTGAAAAATTGCCATTGGCTCCAGCAGTCACATCCATAACCCTTCCTATCCTTACATGCTAAATGGTAAATGGGCTGCATTTACAGACACTTTTCGACCTTAGAGGACAAATCTCCTCACACGCACTCACACACTGATGGTGGTGATGCAGCCATGCAAGGCGCTGTCCTGCCTATCTGGAACAACTTGGTGTTTTGTGTATTGCCAAATGTCAACACATATGTTTAAAAGTCGTTGCCAGGCTGCAACCCGACATCAGCCTTTGGTTGCCAAAACAGAAAATATGGTTGCCACATTAGTCACCTTATCTTTTGAGTAATTTAGAGTCCATGCAGTTGGGTGGCCCGGTGGCTCAGTGGTAGAGCAGGTGTCCCACAAACAGAGGCTAAAAGACCTTGTCGCAGCGGCCCGGGTTCGGCTTAGAGCTACGGCCCTTTGCTCGAGTCATCCCCTCCCTCTCCCCCCGTTTCCTGTCAGTCTTCAGCTGTACTATGTAATAAAGACATAAAAAGGCCTAAATAATAATAAAAAAAAGTCTATGCAGTTACATGTCAGCCTAACAATCAAAGTGTGAAATAAAATACCCTCAAATTTACAAATTTCCTTTTTGTTCTGTTTTTCGTTCAGGTTCATCTGGTTTTATGTCAGTTAAATAAATTTGCACATTTGTTTACAATGTTGACGGTTTAGTGGAACTTTTCCCCCCATGGGAAGACAAAGGTAATTTTCTTCAACGTTCTCTAAAACCTGTGCACACATAAACATACCAACACGCATTTTGACTGTCACAGCAATGTCAGTGTCAACCTGGCAACTGAATCTGTGGAGCTGTGCTCACTCGAGGACCCTTGCAGACAGGAGGAGCGGGGCACCGACCTGCCAACCTTGTGATTTCTGTATCTTTACATTAGGTATCGCTGTTATCAATTCTCAAAAACTGTCACCTAGTAAAGAGTAAAACTGGCTGTTAATCATCAAATGTAATTTTGGTCTCACATTTTTTGCCAACAAGACAGCTGACGGCAACTTTGTCAGATTGATGAGCTCACTGGGAAAAGACACTTGACACAACCAACTGTTGGTCGAGTTGACAGAAACGTTGAAAGTGTTTTCTCAAAAGTAAAACCATATTTCCGATAAACACTCATCACATCAACAAGAGCTCTTTCTGCCAGAGTAAACGATCGACTGCCAGCAGTGTGAGTGTGTGAGTGTGTGAGTGTGTGTTTGTGTGTGTGTGTGTGTGTGTGTGTGTGTGTGTGTGTGTGTGTGTGTGTGTGTGTGGCAGCCCTCCAGTCAGCAGTGCTGATGCTAATACTGTGTATATAAGTGCTTGTTTTCTTTGCTAACATTCTAACATGTTGTTGCGGTTTCGTTGTTTGTTAAAGTCTTGTAATGAAGCCAACCCTGATCAACAACAGCTTGATGAAAATAACTGAACACTATTTAATTAGTTTAATAAAAATGCAATGAAGAAAACGGAGGAAACAAATGTTTTTGTTTTAATAAGAGAAATCATTTAGACTCCTGTTGTGAAAACTAAAATTCCTAATGGACCAAACTCGTTTTACTGCACCTTTGGTATCAAAAATACCAATTCCAAAAACTCTGTTGGGATGTCCATCATTTGTTTTCAAGCTCTGTATCTGAACTTGTAACCCAACTCCAATATAACTTTGTTGAATTGTCTCCGCATGTTGTATGTGTCGTGACTTTGAGCCTCTGTCTAAGACCTAATAGACCCATATAAAATCTAACTTCAGATGAACTACCTATTTTTCAGCAGCCATCATTATGCTCGGTGTATTTGAGTAAGTCATGTTGAACTAAATATCTGTTTTATAAAAGTTACATTTCATTGAAGGTCGTTCTGAACAGGAAACCATTTGAAACCTTTATAGGATTTTTTCTTTCTGGGACACAAAGTGAAAGATGACTTTACCTATTTATCTCAAAATCTGCTGCGGAAAAAGAGATCATTGTGAATATTTGAATGCATTTGGACAGTGAGGTGTCTTTATCTTATTCATTCTGTCTTTGAATCGATTTCTGTCACGGTCGAGGTCGTTCCGCACAGCAAACCTTTTTAAAAAAGTATTTTCTATTACGAGGGGCACTTGATATAAGAGGTGATCCTCTCTCTACTTGTCTCACAAACTGTGCCATAGAACAAGTAGTCACATTTTTCTTCAGTTTCTCTTTTACAGGACATAAATTGATGCTAAAATACTTCCCTATCTAACCTTGCTTCCCTTTTCTCTCCCACTCCATCACTTTCTGCTATATCTTGAACTTTTCATCAACAAATCTTTCTCTCCCTCTCTTTTACACTCCCTTGATTCCTTCCCACTCTCTCCCTCTGGACTTCCCACTTTCTGTTTACCTCTCTCTTCCCACTTTTCTGCACCTCTCTTTGTTCCTCTCTGTTATCCTCCCTCACCCTCCCCTGTTCCCCCACCTCCTACCACCACCACCCCCTCTCATCTCTCCATCAGGAGTTGGAGGAACGTCTCCGCCACCATCACCATGGAGAGCTGCAGTCTCTCAGAGAGGCTCACCGCCAGAGCATCGAGACGCTCAAACAGCAGTCGGAACAAGAGCTGCAAACGCTCCGCTTTGAACTGGAGGACGAGGGCAAAGCCATGCTGGGTAAAGTCTAAAATTGCTTGTAAATGCCCAGAATTGATTACTGAAAAACAATACCTCTGTCATTTTTATGTAGTAAATAGTGATATAAGACTGGTACATTGAGATGCAAACACAAGTACACATTCGGCCAAATGCAGTTGGAATTCAAGAAAGTACACATCACAAGCAATGAAAAAAGTGCAGAGATCTTTTTCTTAAGTACGACAGTATAGAAATACGCTGTTACAAGTGAAAAAAATCCTGCATTCAAACTGGGACTACAAGGTCCCATGTTTTTCAAATTGAGATTTGCAGGTCTAGTTTGATCATAAAACACAGCCTGTGACGGCTTTAAATGAGCCATCAGGACCTCCATACTGTTGTGTGGTCACAAATATTCTATATTCCATTCAGACCATCTCACGTTTGAAATGTTTATTGCAGCAGCAGAAGGCAAACTCCCACCACATTACCTCATCACTCCCTGCAGATAGTTTACATGAGATGCTGGGGAGTGATGATTAAATACTTCCCCACGGGAGCCTGTAGGGGTATGCTGGGGTGGTGGTGATGGTAGTGGTGGTGGTGATGGTGGTGGTGGGACTGAAAGATCACACTGGTGCAGACAAGACAGGGGGATACATGGGAGATTTGCACAGCTTAAACAGAGAAATTAGGAGGGTGTGTTTATGGAAGATGATATGAAGTGAGGTATGTGCCGTGAGTAAAACCTGGAAATGCTGACCCATCAGAGCAGACTGGGCTTTTTCAGGTGGGGATCTTAAAGAGACGAGTGTCTCAGACAGAGAGTGAATACAGGTATATTCTGACGGACAGAAGGAGAACAATAATGTGTATTTTTGAACATTAAAGCATGTAAACATGTTGTGATAGAAACCAAAAAACACAAAAATGTCCCCTTTAAGCAAAAGGGTCGGCGTCAAAATATTTTTAAAGACCCAAAAGTAAAAGTACTCATTATCATAATGACCCATTACATTATTGGATTATAATCACTGATGCATTCATGTGTTCATCACTTTAGTGTTGCAGCTGTCTGTGTTGTTACATACAGTATGATGGGATGTAGCACCAACAGTTAAAACATTGAGAACATCAGCAGAAAGTCTAAGACAGACCTAAAGCCAATCTCAATCTGAGCCAGTTTGCAGTGCGAGCACTCCAGTACTGTGCTGTGATAAATGTTCTTCCATTAACCTTCATGTCACGGCCCTGACACTGGAGAGCTGCTCCCATCTGTCTCTCACTGCCCAAGTCCTGACATCCTTTTATTACCTCTTTTACTCGTTATATGGCTTACTCTCCATCTTCTCCTCATGCATGAATGTGTGTGAAGATTATGTGTTTTTCCTATTCCATATTTCCTCTTTCACTGCTGTATTTCTTTATTCTGACATCATGAAGTCGTCTAACATTCAAGTAGAAAGCTAATAACAGCGTGCGTTCCCTCTCTTTATGCTTTGGTTGTTCATTGGAGTGAGGATTAAAGACCACTTGGGTATAATAAGCCGAAGCACTCTGCTTTATGTGCAAAATAAAATAAAAAACGTTGTTTATTTATTTTGAGATAAAAATGCCTTTGCTTCTAATGAGAACTTTTTTGCAAGCAGGCGTAAGGTTGGAGGAAGCTTTTTTCCCAGATAAAATCACTGAGGGTGAAAAAAGCTTTGTTTCCACGTGTGATGTGTTCTGTACAATAAAAAAAATGACTTCCTGTGTCCCTTTTTCTTCCATCAGCCTCTCTGCGGTCAGAGTTGAACCACATCCACGCCTCAGCCATTGAACACCTGAGACAAACCCACCAACAGGAGTCGGCTGTAGCCAAGGCGGAGCTGGAGAAAACCCTGGAGAACAACCGGATACAGGTAGGACACAGGTTTATCATGGGAGCATCATGGAGGGACTTAATAAACAGCTGCACACATAACTACCATGTCTTTAGAGTTGATTATAATACTCTGTGGACTGCCTTAAAACAAAGACACTGTGATGAGTGTGTCAACACCATCTTTCACACTACTACTATTTCTACTAACACATTAACCCACAGCCTCCAAGGAAGCTATTCTAGTGAGAAACACAGGAAGAGAACTCTGCTTATTGTAGGATTTACTCATAAGAAATGTATAAAGCCGTTTTCATTTAAATTTTTGTTTGGAATAAAGCTGCTGATATTTTAATGGACATTTTTGTAGCTTATAATTCAGATCATAGGATTGGCAGCACGGTTGTGTGGTGGTTAGCACTGTCGCCTCACAACAAGAGGATTTCTGGTTCGAAACCCAGCTGGGGCCCTTTTGTGTGGAGTTTGCATGTTCTCCCCGTGTCTGCGTGGGTTTTCTCCGGGTTCTCCAGCTTCCTCCCACAGTCCAAAGACATGCATGTGTTAGGTTAACTGATAACTCTAAATTGCCCGTAGGTGTGAATGTTAGTGTGAGTGGTTGTCTGTCTGTGTCTGTCTCTATGTGCCCTGTGATAGACTGGCGTCCTGTCCAGGATGTACCCCGCCTCACTCCCAATGTCAGTTCGGCTCCAGCCCCCCGCTACCCTGTTAGGGACAAGCGGTTGAAGATGATGGATGATGACGAAATCATAAGATTTTTTGTTGATTTAACGGTTTCATACTTAATAGTTTCCTGTGACTGCTTCACAATACAAGTCACCCCACGTCTAGCCAGTTGAATGCTTTTACCCCACGTTGACAGCAAACGTCACATCAGCGTCACGCTCGCATGCCAACAGTGTTCATGCAGCACTGAAGCAACTGTCTGCTGTATACCGGTCCGTCGAACAGCAGGGCAGAGAGGTGGTAAATGTACAGTGTAGGCTACAGTTTGCTAGAGGATAAACACTGCAGCTCCTCAGTGTCCCCGTGTCTTAGCTCCCAGGTGCTGGGCAGAAGTGAAGGCAGAGTTTGTGGGGTTAAACCAGAGCAGAGGGTGCTGCTCCCTGGCTCACCTGGCTCAACTCTGTTCTGGCCAGGTAGCAAAATGGAGATAAATATATTTATTTTGCCATTTTATTGGGCATCAGGTTTGCAGCCGTGAGACGCGAGCCTGCATGGAGCCGGTGCACACAGCTGCATTGCTCAAAATGAGAGCGTTTCTTATGCAAAAAATACATCTGAAATGCTTGCATTCTAGAAAAGAAGCAGAGGTACAATATGTTCAGTTGTAAAGATCGAACAGGCCACATAACACGGGTGAAAGGAATTAACCTAATCATTGAGGAGAGATTTTGCCTTGATGCATCTTTGCAATCGACTAACTGGAGTAACTCAATTAATTGTTTTAGCCCTAGTTTGAATCCAGTGCGATAATGGTGGACGCCGCCACTATAAAGCTACCATACGGAGAGGTTTTTCAGGGTTTTTTAAATTTGTTTTTAATGTATATCTGTGGTGGGTGTCACAAAAATTAGATAGCCAACGTGCCTCACAAACCACACACACACGCACACATGCACACTCACACACACACACACACACACACACACACACACACACACACACACACCACACAGCAGGCTACCCTTTTACCATCTCTTGTAAATCTTACTAATTACCCCCAGCACCACAAGTTCCTCTCTTGTCAGCTTAGGTTACAGATGTTCCAGCAGAGAAGCACAGCTGGCTGTCTTCAGCACCCCTCAGACTCCACCATCAGTCCCTCTCATCCTTAGTTGCCAAGGCAATAGGGAGTCAATAAAGGCTAATAGCCTTACAGTCTGAACTGCCTGTCAGTCACAAGGCTGCAGCAAGTACAGTGGAAACAGATTTTAGTCTCCTGCAGCACACAAGCTTCTTCTTGACGCCCAAGTAGATTCACATTGTTATTTATTTCTGTAATTTTACAACCAGAACGTCTTATATTTGTATATGATTGGTTCATGTTAAAATGCTGCATGTATGATGTTTACATGTATTCTATGTTTACAAGCCGGACCCTAATGGCACATAACAGACGGGGAGGAAGAGACTGATAATGTACGGTGTGTGTGTCTCCCTGGAGACACTTAACCCGTTTGATCTAACAGTGCTGTCTGATCAACTATCACAACGTCAGCATCTCTTGACATCCATTATCTATTCTGTTCTATTTCCACGCTATAGTTCTATTTTTTATTTCGTTTTTAGTGTTTTTGACAAAGAGCATCTTTCTGTTTGAACTTAAAATTATTTTTAAAAAGAAAATCAATATAAGTATCTTAAAAGTGCTGTCATTTTCTCTTACGACTCTTTGTCTCAGCCCATCATCTCAATATTTCACCGTTCTTTCCCTCTCCTCTCTTTCTGTTTTTGCATTTAAAGTGCAGTGGTGATTTGGATCCAGTTGTTTATTAATGGGTAGACCTGACAGGGGTGAAGATACCTTACTAATACTTCTCCAGTTACTATTAAGCCTTCTGGTGCCATTCACTGCAGTAACACGGCCGGCTGAAAATTGCTGTTTCCCTTAAGGCCCAGATAAGACGAAGACGATCTAGAAAGGAAGCGCAAAAGTGCCGTTGCGTTCTCACTTTTTATTCCGTGCTTAGACGAGTGTGGTATTTTATGAAGAACCTGTATCATACTAATTAATTTTATAATATCCTATATCCTGTACTTGATGGATCATCTTTAATGCATTTTTCCATTTTCAGCCATTCAGGAAATCCCGCCCTAATTCAGTCCAGGGATCCAGCCAGCTAATGTCCTCGTCTGATAAATATTTGAATAACTTTCTTTATTTTTCAAAGACGAGAATAGAAAGGATGGCTTCCAAAAGAGCCCAAAAACTAAAGTGGTGCACATATTCTCCTTTTACAGTGCTGTTTGCTTATTTAACAAAGCTGTTGAGAGAGAAGGGGGAGAGCAGAAAGTGATGACAGAGTGATAGACACAGAGCGAGGCATTAAACCAGCCCACGGTCAACACCAGCGGGTTTTATCTCACCAGTCATCTGCCATGAAAGTGAACATCAAACAGAAATATCTGCTGTAATTTGATTTGAAAAAAGATCTTTAATGCACCAAAATGCATTTTGCATGCTGACATATTCCTCCTCTTCCTGTTCTTTGTGTGCCTTCACTCTCTACAGAATGAAGCCAGGAATTTGACGAGATGGGGAGTGAAATTATTAAATGAATCATTAAAGATTAATCTGCCCTGTCCTCATTGTGTTTAATTGCACCGCCACATTTATGGACAGCAAAAATTAGCCAATGACATTAAATTAAAGATGTTGAGGCCGACAGACTCGGATAGAGACAGATAGGGACACAGGGGGGTGTGACCATGAGGCTATTATACAAGATTATGGCTTTTGGATATATGAACTCAGCTCTTGGCACAAACTGGTATAGAGGCAAGTGGAATGAGATTTTTGCAGAGTCGACAATAACCTGACAATATTTAATCTGATTCTGATGGAGTTAAGTGGTCCTCGACTGGGATTCTTTGCCTCTTCATTCAAAGTCTCTAATCATAATGATCAATTTGGCAAACAGGGCCCACTCTGCTTCCCGTAATGATGTGGGCTTTAACGTTGAACTTGGCAGCTTTGCTTGTTGATGGCTGCTGGATCCTAATGACAAGACAAAGCTGTATCATTTAAAGTGGTTTCATTTAAATAATGTCAGCAAAAAACAAACTTATTTGCAGGTGGACAGGATCAGAAACTCTCACTTTAGTTTTTACATATTCCTGCTGACAAACACACAAACTACAGACCATCTCGTAATCACACCACTGACACCAAATCAGGCCAGGAACGTAAACTGGTGCAGCCAAAGCCTCTTTCCTACTTTCTACCCTCTTACCTCTGCCACCCTTGCTCGGACCACCCATCTCGGCCTTCATTCCGTAAAGTTGGATGACTGCGTCTTGCACGGTTGTGACACTATCATGGTGACAAAATCTGGACACAGACATATAAACTCCTAGAAAAATACTCAAAACCACCTGTGTGGTTGTTCACTCTACTGTAGATGTCTGCAGGATACCATTTTTCCACTATGACACAGACTCACATGGTGAAAACAATACAAACAACGCTGACACGGCTGGTAACAAACAGACAAACCGAGCCAAAACCATGACCTCCTCGGTGGAAGTGACCAATCCTTCGGTTTCTTCCCAGTAAAATAACGTCTTATTTTCAGTGTCTGGTTTTGGTAAAAGGGGCAGACTCTCTTTCTTCCATCTTTTTTTGCACTTTTGGGATTGACATTTCCCTTTATAATCTGATGTGTGGAGAAATAATCGTGTCCTAAGGTATAAGGTTAGTCTGTCTGTGGTCCCAATCCCTACTGGTTCTGAGTGCTGAAGAAGAGGAGAGAGGAAGTTTTATGAAACATTTCCCAGACAGGAGCAAATTGTGTTTTTGTCTGGGACTATTTTCAGCCGGGGATTAATACACATTTGGTGCTCTAGTGCCATTGTTCATCATAATTAAGGAACATGTCACCCACTGCAACAGTGCAGCTGTTTTTAATAGTTTTTAAACAACAATGGAGCTCTAATAGGAAGGAATAAGATAAGCACATATCAGGCTGAAGTTATATATCTGAGGGATCTAGAGGGACCAATTCATAGTTGCTGTTTTATGGGATTTGTCGGCAATAGAAAAGATGAAATATTGCCAGCTTTATCCTTTACACTGGATGAGATTGTATTCTTCCTCACAGTAATGAAAAAAACTTGTAAACATCCCATATTATGCTCATTTTAAGGTTCTACTAGAACATATTTACATGTTTTATTTTTCAAAAAACACATTTTTCTTATCCTATCTCTCCTGTATTCACCCTCTGCCAGGCTTTGAAACTTTCATAGCATTTATATAAGACCTGGACTGTCTTAATAATATTTATGATAACAAAAAGACATTGGCTGATATTTTAAGGAGCTTATAATCCATAATGTTCAGTGAAGGCTGAGGAGTAGTGACAGCATCCTTATTAAAGTGGATTCATTGTGAAGTCAGGCAGGTTACGTGATGTTTTCTCATGTTTGATTGAACCTACACGTTGTTCACTTGTACCCCGTTGAGACAAACACTTGTTCATTTTCTCACTTTGAAATCTCGACTAATGAAAGCCAGCTCTGGTGTCGCCGTGGAGGTCCGGAGAAATGAGCAGCTCCGCGGGGGGTCGTGAGTACTTTGGATAGTCGTGGACGTCATTCAGAACTGGGATAATTCATAACTGAGTGATTCAGACGAGCCCCTGCGTTCATTTTTGTCATATTTGTGAATGAGCAGAAAGAATAGTTGGTCTGAACCAGAGTTATTAAAGTTTGTAAGTTTCACTAGCTCTAGCTCTTTTATTTTGGATTTGATTTCAGGAGCTCATATGTATTTTTATTTTAAGGAATATACTACTCTTTTAGTGGGGTTTTTTCTTAGTATTATGAGGGAAGCTGTGTTATATTAGCCAATGGCGAATGTGTATTAGTCTTAAATCTCAGTTCGATTTCGATTTCCAACGGTTATCAGCTGTGCATACCTACACAGCTCTGGATGCAATTTGGACCCACGACCAAGCAATGAAATGCCTTAGCGCTTAGCGACACATGCAAGTTAAGGCGGTCCTCGGTCCGTTTTAAAGCAGGAAAGAGTCACAAACTTGTCAAATAACAACAGTACACTAAAATGTCATTTTAGGTAAGAAATAGGTAAAACAGTAACAGAATCTTGATCCATATTTTTGTTCGGCAGCTAACCACGACGCTCCTGTCAGTCTTTGTCTTAAACATGCCCCATGTGAGATAAACGGTTGGGATTGGTCCGCCAATGGCCCGGACACTTTTAAATCTGTCAGACTGGGAAAGTGAGTAGGTTTATCTGCCGGAGCAAATGAAACACAAGCAGCAACACAGCTGCTGAAAATAAAGTAGGATGAAAGACGTCAAATAGGAATACGAGGTTTTGCAACAGACAACGTCAGCTACGTTTGTACTGCCGCCACCTTCTGGAACTATTACTGCGTCATCAGGAAGTCAAACAGAGCAGGACAAAGCTTTGTTACTGCCTCTTGTAGTTTCCGTTCCCTTTAATAACCCTGGCTGGTCCTCACTTGCTTCATTTTACAGCAGGCAGCTTTGCATGTATCACCAACACTGCAACACTCCCTCTTTACACATGAATACAAATGAAAGGTCTAAGAGATGTCATAGCCTTTTCTCAAGAGCCCCTTAAGTAATAAAATCAAGTAAATACATATTATAATTCACAAAGGAACCATACAGCACTCAGTGTTTCAGAGACGACACATGGGTATTTATGATTACAATCCACCTTTGCACAGTGAATGATAATGATTATTACCATTCACTGTCATTTCATTCATTAACACTCATTGTCAGTTCACCAGTATTTAACAGCCAGCGTGGAGCTTTGACTCACTCATTGTTGATTAATCATCTCATGTAATTATAGGCCTTGTTTGTGTTGTCAGTAAGAAACTGTAGAAAGTGATTAAACACGTTTCAAACACTGAACTCAACAACTTTTTTAGTTTGAGTCCCAGTTTATTTGTTGTGTTTCACAATACAAGTGGAGAATGTAGTCAAAATCTGACCAGCTTATTATCGTTTAGCAACTTCTTTCAATTGAATTCCCAAATTCATTCCCATAAGACTAGACTGGCCGACTCTCTCCACCTTCCATTCTACAAAACAAAACAAAAAAAGAGAATGTTTAAAGGAAATTGTCTGCACATTTAGTTCATGATGTCCAATTATTTCTTGATGTTTACTCTTATATATTTGTGTTTCTTCTTAAGTTGAGGGAAAGTCCCTTGTATAACCCTGTGGCTTCTTGACCTTTGCTGACATTCTTTTTGTTTTCATTATCTGGATCACATGTGTACATATACATGTACATATCTACACATGTGCAATGTAATCAAACACACGCTTGCGCTGTTGGTCCAACTCTACAAATCAAAAAGGCTGTAACTTGTGATTATGTTCAAATTTTGTTCTCCCACATTTATATATAGGTAGAATTTTACATACAAAATAAAACATTTACCAAGAAACAGATTTCTTCGTTGCATGAAGAAAGGTTCAGCTGTATTCAACATCCATGGTCTCATCAGTTCTTTCCTGTCCTAGTTTTACTTTATTAAAATGAGTGAAAGGTTTAGAAGCACTTAAAGGCTTCAAAACGCAAGAATAATCCTTCCAGTCCACTCTGTGTGTTATTACTCACAATGTCTCACAGTTCTGTAAAAGCACTAAAACACTGCTCAGACCAACAAGTGCTGTTTTGCTCTTTCAGTCACCATAGGCCAATGATAAAAAAAAACACAGTATAAATATGTTAAAACCAAATTTTAACATGGCTATCTCAAATAAGCTTGTGTAACTGTAATGTTACTATAATAATATGACGTGGTTCCTCTCAGAGGACATGTGAGTCTCCTGTAAGACTGTGACAAATGAGAAAAGTACATTCCTGAAGTCAAGTAGTCTAAAGAAGTGATTAAAAGTCCTTACTGGACAAATAACAATATGGGACAAGAGCTCTTTAAACCATGAGAATGAACATTGATTTCTTCCCCAGGAGCGCGAGCTGTTGGGCCGGATCACTGAGCTGCAGGAGGAGGTCTCCAGGAGGAAGAACCACATCGCTCAGGTGGACCACCAGATCCACACGCTCAACGAGAACATCAGCACTCTGACCAAAGAGCTGGAGCTCAAGGGCAAGGAGGTGCTCAAGATCCGCAGCGAAGCCAATCAGCAGATCAGGTGCGACTCAGCGCTCCCAAAAAAAACCTAAAACAACACAAAACTGAAATGAAATGAAAGCCTTGGTTCTTCACCGGAAGAAAATCTGATGATAGATAGTAACACACTCATTTTGTTTTATATATTTCAAGGTTAATTAACAATTGATCTGACAGTGCGGTGCGTTCATGTGCCTTCATTTATATTGGAAAAGTGACTCTTCATATCTTTTAAAAGCTACTCGCTGCCAAACTGATCATCTTTTTTACTTATGTCAGATACAAGACCCTAAAAAAAATATTCATGGTGACACAGTTTCACTCAGTCATATTAGACCAGTGGGTTCACAGTGCAGTCTGCTTCTTCAACACTGGTGGCGTGCTAACAGTCATCTACTGTGACTATGGATGAAGTACTTCACACAACCCTTTAAAGTTGTAATCCATAAGATTTGATGTTCTTCCTATCTATCAAATGGTGATTGAACTTACGACCCACTAATGAAAGAGCTTGTATTTGCTCCTTTGTAGAGAAATTTAACCTGAAGTGTCTGTGGACACATTCCCGCCCTAAAATCAAACATGCCGCACACTTAGTGACGCTATTCACGTCAGTCAGCAGGGGAGAACAAGAAGAAACAACAAACTAAATGAACTGAAGAAGGGCAAATAAGCAAAAAAAACAAAGTGGCCATGAGCGTGGAAAAATCACAATTACAAAATGACAAAAAGTCTTTCAAATTCAAATAAATAGCCTACGACGCTTAAGAATAACAATGATTAACGTTCAGTTTTAGATTTAGTAAAGAGGTTGCAAAGTTTTTTTAGTTACCATATCAGAAGACATCGTTCCCCTCCTGTCAATGTGGAGCATGTGAAGGTATCACGCCGCATCGCTGCAGGTGAGAGCTGCTGAGCTACTGACGTCATACAGCCGACATTTTGTTTCGCCTGCAGTTACGTCTCACCGCCGAAGAGGCCGCTAGAAACAGCGTATCTCAATCCTTACAGATTATAACTTTAATAACACATTATCCGTGACGTTTAAATGGCCTTGACACCCCGCTGCTCACACTCAACTCTCTCTGCTGCCCCGTCATAGTGCACGTTGCTGACTTTCATTGTGTTTCGGTGGTGATAGTTTGTGCAGCCCTTCTCCTCTCCACTCCTCAAATCACAGTGAGATGAAAGAGAGAGAGATAAAAGCCCAGACCAGGCCTCAATCGATCTCACAAGGTCTTTGTCTCTGTGGACCGTTGTCAGGAGCCCACTGCTTATTAGATGTGGAGGTTATTTAGGGTAGAAGCAAAATGGACTTTATAATCATGTTGTTCCCTGCGGCTTGTTATGAATTCTTTAAAGTGCTGTATGACTAATGTGGTCCAGCTGCTCATTAGCATCAATTATGGATTCACGTGTAGGTTTTTCCACATGTATGTACGTTTGATTCCTGCTCCCATGGTGCTTCATTGTGTATGGTTACTTCATGTGGTGCTAGTCTTCATATATGTGCGTCCTCTCTGGCACATTTCTCCCTCTGTTACGTAACTCCCCGTCTGAATCCTGGTCCCAGGGATAAAAATAGGCTAATAAATAAATAAAGAGGAAGCAGAGAGATAAGATGTGTGCCCCTCCGGGAGAGTTGGCCCAGTCAGAGTGAGAGGGAGACAGACATCCATGTTTCTCCTTCATCCCTCACATCCCTTTCATCGGCACATTTTCTCCTACTCATTTAATTATTCTCCTTTTTTATTCCCATATTCCATCATGCTCCTCATCCTCCTCTTTCTTTAGCTCCTTTCCTCCCGCAGCAAAAACCTTCTGCATGTGCAGATTGAACATAAGAAGAAGTATGTTGTTGCACACTTTCTGTGCACGTGTTTTACATTAGATCATGTGTACAGTACATACATGTCATACCACATTTATTTTTTATGCATTTTCTGCTGTTATTTTGTAAACACAGAAGAAGTCCTAAATCAATCTAATTACATGCATTATAATCTGGTGCCATGCAATTATGTTCTAGGAATCCATTGTGTGCGCGTTTCTCCCTTTTTCTAATCTCACCAACGTTTTCCTCTGTGGAACGATCCATTATGTCCGCTTCTCCTGGGAGAGATGGACAGAGAGAGCAGGGCTGCAGGTCCTGATTAAGTCTTAAAGGGAAATGTTACCTTTTTTAAACGTGTGTGTTATTCCTGAATGAGCCACCAAGGGCATTTTTAGTCAGTTGGTTTGATTCACTCTGTCCTAAAGCTTAAAGTGGGATGACGTATAAAAATGGGTCTAATCAGGAGGCTGACACATCAAGGGCCCAGATCCGAGTATGCACCCGGTTATGGTGGTCGAGTACGGTTCATGCGTTTCCAGGTACGGTTAGCATCAGGTAGGAAAACCAACTGTAGCAAAACACAATAGTGAATTCCGATGTAACGCTAGTAGCAGTAGCCGTCTGCGAGTAGAGTTGTAAAGGCCAGTCTCCTCCATATTCTGCATATGTGTGCAGCATATCATCCTCTCAACTGCACAGCCAAGTAGAAGGGCACACGAAAGGTTTGTTTGTGATGTTGTCTCCAAAATTAAAAAAAAGTAGGCATAATGCCAGGAAAAAACATTGGTATTGTACCTTTCTGCAAACACAAACATTTCTGAACTGCTGCAACACGTTCTCATTCCCTAGTCATCACATACCGCCCATTTTTGACGCTCCACAGTCACAGTTTAACACTCCTGGTAAATGTTGTGGGGGGATCGTACTTGGCCACAGTACGAACCGATCGTACTCTGAATGTGAAAATGCCCTAAAAACATCACATGTAACAGCCGTGGCCATCATACTTTAATATGATACCGTATTTCAGTGATCATTAAGTTTCCTTATATACAAAAAAAGCCTTATAACTAAGTACATTAACCACTTGAACATTAGTTGAGTATTTTGTATTGATGTTACATTATTGTTATTATTACTATTCTAAAAACCTTTAAAGGAGCACATTAAACATGATGCATCGTTGTACTTTAAAACAAACTATTCAAAATTGGTGACAAGCTACAACATTAAAACGCTAAACAGGTTCATTCTGCTGCCTTATGAGTACTTTTACTTTTGTTAATTAGTCATTTGAACTTATACTTTAATGTGAATGTAAATATTTTATCTATGACTCACTTCAAATGCAGTAGCTTTACATTATTGAATTACTACTTTTATCTTTTAATTGAATACTTATTCCACCAGTGGCTGTTATTTTAGAGTGAATTATCTGTTATACCACGGCATTTGTTCTGTTTTACCAGAATCATGTTTGAAGTCTCCTGCTGAGTGATTTTACGAGGCACTTAGAAACTCACCCGTCCACTCTTCTCTCTCTCTCCCCAGGGCTCATGAACAAGAGTTAACAAAGAGGCACGAGAGGGAGCTCGCCGAAATGAGCGCCGTCCACAGCAGAGAGACACAGAACATGCTGTCGGACTTCAACAAAGCCCAGGAAGTGCTCAAAGACAAGATCTCCGCCCTCCAGATACTGTATGTACACATTGCAAAACACTCTGTGTGCTTGTGCCTTCAAACAGCTGCGCAACAACGGAGGTCTATTGCACAGAGGAATAACATTTATGTAACTCTTAACTCATGACTGCCATGTGTGCAGGTCAACCTATTCGACTCGATAATGTAAACGTGTGTTGTCAGGTGTCAAGTGAAGGTTTAAAACAACAGAGAGGTTTTCTCTGCGGAGAAACACAGACATTTGACTGGTTCCTACAGTTTTAACTCTTTTTATACACACATTCTGCACTTCATACTGTATCTTCTTTTTTTTCCATGCAAAAACCTACACAACCACTGCATCATACAGACAATTAGGGCAAACATCCTTACAACTGTGAGTCATAGAGGAACAGGAGCATCTATGCAGACTATTTTCATTTTTGTGTGCGTCATGTGAAGTGCAGTATAAATAGGAGGTGGCTGTGATGAATGATATTCTTCTCAGCTAATCATGTTTCTCGTGTCATACGTTATAAACAGCTGCGGCGAGCACGACGGTGCGTGACGAAACTGGCTCACCGTGAAAGGCAGCACCGACCGGGAGAGCTTTACCGTCGCACCCTCAGTCTGCACCTGAAACAATGTGTCTATTTCTATTTGCAAAACAAAAGAAAAGAACAAAAATGTTTTTTAAAAAAAGGACTGTGAAATGAGAGATAAAAAAAGAGAAACACAAATGCCAGCGTTGTGTAGTGCACCTGAATCCATATTCATGTGGCGTAATGTGCCTTTATGCACGCTCTCACACATGGTTCTGCAGTATGGAGTCTTTGATGTGAAAAAACTCAGTATTTATATTTAAAAAATTCTGCAGTCCTGATGTGCGTCAACATGGCTGCGTCACATAAACTGTAATGACTGTTCAGTCTGTCGGACATTTTGGTTTTCATACGCAGTGAGCAGAGCCTGAAGTGTTCATCTGTTGTGATTTACTCATCTGTTCAGTCCAAACAGAGCCATCACACGGCCGATCTCACGGTTATTAATTTGATTAAGAAATTAAACCCACAGAGAAGAAGAAGAAGAAAAGCACAGGAAAATGCAACAAATTGATGGTAATAAACGGTTATTATCAGTGTTCGTGTGACAGGATTTTTAAAAAGTCATAAATAACAAAGAAAAAATACCACCAGGGTCAACAAACACCTGAAGACATGTTTGACAAACAACCAGAACAGCTATTTATTAATAAAACAGTTCATTCATGTACTTTTGTCTCCCTAAGCACTGTTTCAAAACATTTGGCACACTGCCGGGATAATATTCTTAATATTCCAGGGTTTCCCTATGGGATCTGTGTTATCGGTTTTTCTTCATTCTCAAATTTGCAATTTCCCTGTAATTACTAACTACAGAGCCTTACCTTAATGCTGCCGTCAGCCTGTCGATGGCCCGCGTCAGGCGCCGTCAAAAAAGTCCCTGGCACTTGCCGCCGGGCCTATCAACTTTTCTGGGGGCAACCCTGAATTCTCTTTGAGTTACATTCACATTTATTGTCCAAATACTATCACATGTATTAATCTTTCTTCTCCAAAATATGCAAGCACAGTTTATTTATAGAGCACCTTTCACAGACACCCGTCATTAAGTGCTTCACAGTCAAGGTAATAAAATAAAGCTTTTTTTTCTTAAATAATGAGGGGTACAGAATGAAAGTATTGCTTTTCCATAGAAAATATATATTCTAGTCTATTTAGTCTATTGAATTCATATTTTAAATAGTTTTTGACTGGTGATAATGACTTTCTGTCACGTTCTGTTTACATTTTAGCAGCCAATATCGGCTGGCATTATGGGTTGCCAGGGTGGTCTGTTGTTCGGTGCAGCTACTGTAGGCTAATGGTAACTGTCAAACTTCTCTGCAATACTTGTTTTTATGGTGTGATTTGCCGGAGGGGATGGGTTCAAATAAGCTCAAACAGGCTCCGGTCTCCTGTAGGCTGCTGGGCCAGGTCTGACCAACCTGGCAACCAGGCTGCTGGAATTATGTTTTGTTGTTGCGGCTACAATCTTGAGACACTAGTGTCCTGCTCATTCTCCATATTCAACCTTTGAATAAATAAAACAAAGATTAAATCACTGAAATTAAATATACAGGGAGAACGGATGTTAGATGCATTAAAACATTATGCTGGGGCGGCCGGTGGAACAGTGGTTAGAGCAGTCGCCCCATGTAAAGAGGCTGAAGGTCCTTGAGGCAGTGGCTGCGAGTTTGACTCCGACCTGCGGCCCTTTGCTACATGTCTCCCCCTCTCTCTCTCACCCCATATAGTATAGGCTTGAAAAACGTCCAACAACGCTTTTTAGCTGCTTTATAAAATAGTCCAAGGACCTGAAGCTTATTGGGAGACTATCCAAAAGCTTCAGGGCTACAACTGGAGGGCACAAGCTCCTCAAGTCTTAAAACATGTCTGAGGTGCAATAAGAAAGAGTGGAGGACCTATTAGATCAACTCGTAGTGGGATGCAGAAGATCACTGATAGACGATGGAGCCTTGCTTCTTATTACAGGGCTCTATAAGAGGCTTCATGTGTAGTCTGTCTGCAAACTCTTAAATTCCTCTTCTTCCCCCAAACTCTTAGACATGACCTGAATGTTATCAGCGTTAGCTCCAGCCCTGGCTGCAGTGAACAATGGCTTCCCCTGAGCCATTGCTATTGTTATTCTACTGCCTTGTTGATTGGACTGGCTGGTGGGTGTGATTGGCTCCAGACTGTGGCATAATACTGTATGTAAGCTCCACATTTAAACCTTAACATTTGAGTAGTGTTTCCATCTATACTGCATCATTTCTGCACAAATAGTGTGTCCTTGTGGAGCAGGGATTTTCATTTGTTGTTTTTTCTGTAAAGGCCATTTACAGTGAGATTCAACTCAGAATTATTCATCTTTTAAATAAATCAAATAGCTTCAACCAAACTCTTAAAACATATATTGGTCTATTAAATATTGAATTTGACTGGTATCAGTAACGTAATATGGAAGATGGTCGGCTAAATGTGCTGCACAGTGTGGAGTCACTTCAGTCTGCATGTCAAATATCCTCCGCTGAAGAACTCTGAATTCAAAGTTGATGTTGAAGGAAGGATCAAAGACCTTTATCTTATAGTCTAAGAAAGGCTGTCTTTTATTAGTGAATATGAAAAGAGAAATGTATATTATTGATGACATGCAGTGTGGAAACTGTTGGGAAGAGTAAAGTGAATAGAGTGAAGTATCCGAAGACAACAAAGACTGTTTTTTGGATGTGACGTGAATGACTGCAGGTGAAGACAGATATGCAAAAGAAGGCGGATGGAGAAAAGAAAGAAAAGAAGTTGAAAGGTATATTTTTTGCCAGTGGGCAGTGAATGATCTAAAACCTTGAGAGAGAAAGCGAGACAGTTTCAGAGATAGAGAGAAAACAACAGATAAAAAAACAGTGAGTGAGGTAAAGAAAGAAAAGCCATATGGAGTAAAAAAAAAACCTCTGTGGTGTGTGAGAGAGTCTGGAGACGTGCAGCGAGCTAGCATCCTCTTCAGAGATGACCTCCTTTTAGTCTGACTCAGCTGAGAGCAAAGCGCCACCCGTTGGACTAAAGAGGACGTGCATTCAAATAGTGCCTGTATCTACAGAGAACACTCTGTTACTGCCACCACAGATATAAAACAATATCTATGCTAACATCTAGAGTTAAAGAGGGTCTCATGGACAGTATAAGGACAGATAGACAGATGCAGATACGATGAGAGGAGACCTAACAGTGTTTCAATCAAGTAAACTGCGTTCACAGTGTTTTCTCTTTCTCTTTCTCCTCTGCAAACAAAATAATTGTGACATTCGAGGTCAAGAATCTCTAATGTCGGATCTATACAGAGGAGCTCATCCTAGTTTTAGTCAGGTCCACTAACTAGCTTTTTTCTGGACATTTCAACCTTATTTAACAGCCTTTATCAGAGGGTTGGGTTTGTTTAAAATGTTATGTCAAATCAAATGCAGAGAACGAAGCAGTGCGTAATAGATAAGAAATTATAAATTGTATTGTTGCTGTTTCATATATTATAGAGATGCAGTCTCAATGTGTCTCACTGTCTCTGTCCGCTTTTGTATTGTATGAAGCTACAAATTATCCAGCTTCAAAAAAAGTCAGTTAGAAAGGAAGTACAGAGAATCGTTTCTATGGAGATGAGTAGCCGTCTCTATGTGCATCCCTCTCTCCCTCTCTCTCCCTCTCTCTCTGTCTCTCTCTCTCTCTCTCTCTCTCTCTCTCTCTCTCTCTCTTTCTCTCTGTCTCTCTGTCTCTCTCTCTCTCTCTCTCTCTCTCTCTCTCTTTCTCTCTCTCTCTCTGTCTCTCTCTCTCTGTCTCTCTCTCTCTGTCTCTCTCTCTCTCTGTCTCTCTCGCCCTCTCCCATTTAAACACACACACACACACACACACACACACACACACGCTTTAAATCAAATTACAACTATTCTGTATTTCTCTTGGGGAAGAACGTGTTGCTGTATCACTGATCAGCGATCGAAAAGTCTCGTAAATCCCTCTCGGGCCTTTTTTTGGAATGGAAACATGGCGAGTGACTGGCCATGTAAGAGGGCGTGCCCTAAAACTTTCTGAGCGGCCACTCTATAGGCCTAATGGAAATATTTTTCTTTTCGTAGCATTTTTAGGATCTCGTCCTGTAAATCTTGTGGTTCTCGAGGTTGGACAATCCACCACTTTGGTCCAAACTGAAATATCTATCTAATGGATGGATTGTCATGAAATTCTGTACAAACATTCATGGTTTCCAGAGGATGAATCTTACTGACTTTGATGATCCCTTTTGACCAAGATGACGATTTGGGTGGAGTTTCTTGATTATTTCTGAACTCTGGTGATCCCTTAACTTTTCATCTAGTGCCATCATCAGGAAATATGTAATGTGTCCAATATTTAGGTACAGTAATTTAAGTTTACAGGCTATAAGTGTCTATGCTCTGTGTTATTTAGTTTTCTGGAACAACTCTACTTTAATGGTCAGCATTTTTTATTTTCAGGCTCTTTCTTCACTATACCCACAAAACAGGCATTTCTGGGGCTGTCCCCAGAGGCAATCCACTGTCTTCCATCTAATTAACTAAAACACAAATCTATCTCAACCACCAGCCCTGTCCCTTACCTCCTAATTAATCGCTGTGTCGACGGCTGCCTCGCCCCCTCTCTGCAAATCCCTTTCCCTTAACTGCTACTGAGAATGGGCAAGCATTTAAGTTTCATGAATATTTTAATATTTTGTTCCACATCTGGACCTTGTTGCTCGGTCTGTGGGTTACAGTTTGTTTGGGTTTTGGTTGTCATGCCAACTAGGGATACAGTTTGTAGTCACATCACATTAGCAGCTTGTGTTTGCTAAAATTATACATCTGAAACATAGTTACAGTCACCACTTTAACAACACTTCTGAAATCAGTGTGTAAATTATTAAACTGCAGGTAACAGCAACAATGCTTTTGCTTCCTGCTGCATAACCACTTAAAATTCACCAACATTAACAAAGGACTCTCTGGATGCCAAGAAAGAGCTCTTAAACACCTATTTCTTCTCACATTGAGCAGACGGCAAAGTCCAAGAACCAGAATTCATCAGGACAAAGAAAGTGATGGATCATTGTTGGAAATGTTTGAAACTTCACGTCTCTTTGTCTTGGAATCTCATGAGGATGAAGCACAAATCACACCGCCCTTTAAAGGATGTAGCTGTCTCTGGTGCGTGTAGATAATACTGTGCCTTCATATAGTCTTTATACATTATTGTGGAAGTTTGTGTGTTAGGGGGGATACAGCATGAAAGCCTCTTAATGAGACCTTTTATAGCCATTTAGAGTTTTATTTTGCTTTTCATAACTATATTTTTTGCTCATCATCCCCTTATGTGATCAGGCATAGTGAGTTTTCTGTTATAGAAAACAAAAGACTTTTCAGGGAACTGTTCCTCGTCCATTATTGTCCATTATTGTCCATTATTGATCCCATAACAGCTTTCAGAGTGCATTATTACATTTATAAGATGACCACTTGTTCAAAGAAAAAAGGATATGTTTGAAGTTTGAAGTGATGGTTGGGTTTGCAATGTTGAGTAGAATGAAGGAGCTTTGATGTTGCTGCCTTCATTGTTTATGATGACGACTTTACTGATTTCTACACATCTTGTTGGAGTTTATTTTCCAGAGTAGTAATAGTCCTTTTTGAGCCAGAGTCTGCTCAGTAGTGATCGGCCAGTGGAGCGGCGTCATCGCAGTCCCTTCCATACACCTGTCCGACCAATCGTGAGTCGATCACAGCTGTCATTCATGACGTCTCACCGTGTTTTTATAGAATCAGATAACTAATTAAAACCAAACTTATTCAAAAAATGAACACTCGAACAAACATCTGCGTGATAAGAACTACCTTAAATGACAGAAAACATTTGACTAGACATTTACTTTGTCTTTTTAGTTTGGCCCATGTCCCATCTGCTAGCATGGAGGGGGTGGGATTTGTGACCTATAGCGAGCCACCAGGGGGTGATCCAGATGTTTTGGCTTCACTTTTTTGGGGACTGTCAAGTCATGTCCATCTTTATATACAGTCTATGGTACTTATGCAGAAACAGACAAAGGTAAGATATAGAAATTTAACCACATTGTGTACAGATAGTTAATTGATTAATTTGTGGCACTGTCTTGTTAGAGCTTTTTCTTTCCAGACTATAATAGTTATTATATATTCATTGTGTTATATTGCTAACCTGCTGTATTTGGGACACAGATGCATTCTGCTGCCACCCACTTAAGTTCCACAACAACACCAACAACTGGAAGTATCTTTATATTTAGGGTTTACAAAAAAGATTAATTATTTATGTGATAACAAGAAATAGTAAGTTTATTAGAGAAAATGACAAAAGAATGACCAACACCCAACATTTCCTCTTGACCATCAGTCATCAGTTTTGGGTTGTATTAAACTCTAAATCATCATCTTATCACAGACACCACCTTCACCAAAAAAATGACTACCCCCGGAAAAACTGCATCCCAGTGTAGCTGCACTACCGACGTTTGGAGCAGATCAATATCCTCCCCTGCAGGTTGCATCGAAGAAAATCAGCTTGATGGCTTGCATAGAAGCCGAGCGACAGCAAGTGAATTTGTCCAAAACCCTGGAAATATTCTCTTCATGTGAGCATAGACAAAAATATCCAAAAGTATGATGATAAATATGACTCCCTGACCTTTACGCTGGGTGAGACAGAGGGTCTTCCTGCCCAGTGAAGGATTACTGATGCTGCGGTATTCAGCCGTAAAATAGCTGGACACCAAACATTTGGCATCAGTTTGCCCCTGCCCAGGGGAAATTCAGCCATTGCAAAGATATATTTATACACCTGCTGGAACAAAACGCTCCACGTCAAGCGGAAAAAAAAACATCAAAATATTTGGATCTGATCATGTTGCTTCCATTTAAAGGGTTCACTGAACAGATGAGATCTCTGGAACCGCCCAATCCTGCACTCAGTGTATGATGTGACATTCTTGGCCAAAGTGACAATTTTAGTAGCACATCACTTGCAAGCACTGTGTTTTCTGGCGTGGTGAAAAACCCACTCTTACATTACAACGTTAGGCTACTTGAATCAGACGCTCACATGACACAACAAACAATGACATGTTTGTGCAAAACAGATGGTTATTGCATTTGATGGTCTTATATGTCCTATAGTTGTTAATATCTGCTACTATCTCTACTAAACATTACAGCTGTTTTGGTGTCACTTCCCGCAAAAGTTCCTCCATTTCCAAAATGTTCAAGTTGGATTTCTTTTTTGTTTACGTTTGTAGTCTGTGCTCCACTCTGTACACTTTCATTTGAGCATTCTTGACTTGATCCTCAACTTCTCTTTTCCATTTCTGTGTGTGGCTGTTTGCACACAGCTTTGCAGTTTCATGCCCTTTTATGGGGATTGGTGTGGTGTTTACCTGCTTATTAGGATCAACTAACACACGCTTTTAACTTGGGATTAAATTTGATTGATCATTATAAGAACAAGGGTGAGAACATTTCAGAACATGTCAAGAATCCAACGTAGAGTTTTCTTAGGACTTTCCTTAGGAAGATATTGGTGAAAGAGGCCCAACGTACTCCATATACTACATACAGTATACTATATATACCATATATTGCATATGAAGATGCATACTGTACAAAGCCAAAAACCTGGATATGGGTGCTGCAGTGTTGTAATGTTGGAGCCAGAGTCTGCTCAGTTGGGAGCTGCATCATCAAAGTCTCACCCATACCTATCATGAGTCGATCACAGCTGTCAGTCAAGAATATTAACCCCATTTTTTATTGTAGAAGTAGTTAAATAATGCAATTACAAAGCATAAAACCATTATGTGATTTGATTTGATCACACACAAGAGAGATTCTGACGCCTGCCCAACAGACTGGAGGAACATGGCTGTCAGAGGTGCACAGAAGGACCAGCTCAGCAGCAGACGGTGTACATGTATCTGATAAAAGTGCAGATCAGTAATGTATCAGCATCACTGAGCAGCGGTTCAGTGGCCGCTCCTGTTCGGCGGCGGACATTCCTTGGAGAGACCACAGCTTATCGAGAAGACAAGCTGCCTTGATGCTCTTTACGAAAGTGAGACTTCACACTGTGGCATAAATGTCACAGAGAGGCCCATTAGTGGCTTGTACTGTGGCAGTGTGGGAAGTGAAAGGCTGTTTAGCGCACTGTCACATAAAGTATTGGTAAAACCAGAAATAGACTCACAGCTAAACATGCTGAGAGCCAGCTGAGTGTTTGACGGTGACTGTTTCATGGATGGATGTCATGAATATATAGATAGCCCAAACTAAGTGCTCAGTACACACTCTGGAAAACATTTTATGTATCAAATTGTAAGGTTGACACACTATGATATAAAGAAGTGGGCAACTGGCTTCATAAATCTTTTGTATTGAGAACATTTAAAACGTCTGAAACCGAAAATAAAAAAATCTAAAATGGAGGCTTTCAAATGCTTTTTTTCTGTTGTTGTATTACATGAAAAAAAAAGTCATCCATTTCATTTTTCATTTTTCCAGCCAGTGGTGTCACATGTATGATTGGTTGTTTTCCGCTTGAAAAAGCAGCTAATGTGCATTCTGCTCAGCCATCTTTAGCTAGTGTTGCGTTTGGGGAAAATGGCAGCGAATCTGAAATTAATCAGATGTTTGGTGATTTCTCAGAGGGGCCGGTTGGGAAGCAACAAAAATCCTTTATACTTTTTTTTTTTTTTTTTTGAAAGTTCTCATAACTCACAGAACAAAAACAACCGGCGGAGGAACTGTTTTTTCCCCCTCTTTTTTCGAACGTACAAACCCACTTTAATGGTTTTTGTGATGAAAAGAGAAGATGGCAGGAAAGGGAAGGGGACAATTACTTTTTTATTGATTAAAAGATGATGAAAAAGGAAAGGCTGTGAATCACTCATTCTTTTTACTCCCTGTAGTACATGCATTTAATGATCTAAACCCATAAATGGTTCCATCTAATACACACACTTACAACGGTCACTCTCATACTTGCCCTTTTTCCATATGTGATTGATATTTGGTGATGCATATTTTACTGATGACACTGCACTCATTAGTCTTTGTGTCTGAGTGTCTTACATTTTCATTACTCAAAGTCCTCCTCCCTTCAAAAGCGTGTTTTTCTTCACTTTACCTCCTCTAAAATGTCAGACCTTAACTGTACTGATGTGTATCTGAGCAAAGTTTGTCACTAGAGAGCTGTTTTCACATTCCCCTCCTGAAAGAGGAGATGTCTTTAGACTTCCCTGAAATCTGAGATTCAAACGTATCGTGAACAAGCTATAAAACGTCACAAATCGTAAATCAATCCCAATCAAAGGCACCAGCTCAGAGCGGACTGAGACAAAACACATCATAGCTGTCAGTCACTGACAGTTACAAGCTAACAAACAACAGAAACGCCGATGCCAAACTATAGTTGCAGTTGCGTTGGTGCATCGAGTTGCTTCTCCTTTGCATAAACTTGAGGCCTGAGCTATTTTATGCAAATCACAGGCGTCCATCACGGATCTCAGCGTCTTTTAAATCAAACTGTTGAAAATGAAGACGGATTTAGAAACTGGTTAGCTTATTCTCTCACTTAAAATGTTTCCATTATATCCGATAAAGTTCCAAACCAGCCGCCATGTTCTGGGAGGAGGCAGCCCATGATGGGTGTTGCCTCTTTTCTCAGTTTGTCATTGCTCATTGGAGAGACTGATAACTGCTAGTGCCAAGGCAATCAAGCGTCAAATGCCGCAAAGCAGGGTGACCCCTGGACAGCACTCTGGACACGTACCATGAGCTTTGCATGCGGACAGCCTGGGCTCCGGGCTCAGGGCTCCTGGCTCCTGGCTCCTGGCTCTGGGCTCCGGGCTCCGGTCTCAGGACTTTGGGATCCGTGCCATGCTTGTGGTTGACCACCCGCAAGCAGCGGTGGTGGGCAGGGCCAGTTGCATCATTTCTCAGTGAGGAGGCCTTTTCAGAGTTTTTTATAAACTGTCGGAACACCACGTCAAACAAAATATTAAACATAACAGAGTATTTTCACATACTTTAACACATGTCTAAAGTAGACTTTCACGACTGATCGTATTCATATCAGATAGTGTTCAATGGTTCTGGTGCAGAATATTCATGGTTTTGTATTTTTTTGTCGTACAGGCTTGAAGGAACAGAGGACAAGTTCAGGAACAGGGAGAGTCGTCACGAGGATCTGCAGATGATCGCTGAGCTGAAGGACATGGTGTCTGAGAGAGAATCGCTCGTCAAGAAACTGGTGGTAGGTCACAGCTGATGAGCTCATACCTGTGTGATTGAGTCATCCGTCAGCTGACCCGGTGTTTCCCTCCAGGACGATAAGAAGTTCTACCAGCTGGAACTCGTCAACAGGGAAACCAACTTCAACAAAGTGTTCAACGCTAGTCCTAACGTAGGAGTTATCAACCCACTCATTAAGGTAGGCCCTGATGTCCTGTAACACACCACACACAGGGGCACTCTGATGAGCCTGACGCTTTATTTTACTACGTAGCAAAGATGATATCCACTCCATCTCATTTCATATCCATCAGCGCAGATCGATCAGAAGAACAATCAGTACTCAAGTCTTTCTTTTTCTTCTTTTACGAACATGCTGTTGCTTTGTAGCAACCATTAAATCACAGTCATTTTCAGATATTACTGTAATCGCTGTTCACAAATGAGACCATTGCGAGGAGACTGTCAGCCTCTACCAGCTTAAGGGTAAAAAAAAGAAACCATCGTCAAAACCCACATTTGTACCTCAAAGTGGCTTCTTGCCTTAAACTTGTGGGAAAATCAGAGCATTTTTACTGTATGAATTTACATCTTTTCCAAAGTAAAAGTCCCACATGTGTACAGTTCCTTGAAATAGCTTCATTTCCAAATACTTGAGGCTATAAAAACACATGGCTCCATATTTTCTGCCAATGAATGATATATTTGAGTTCAAGATACCTCTGATTTTATACAGAATGAAAATTAAGCATTTTTATTGTGTCAGTTTGTAGATACTCCAAAGTAAAAGTCCCACATTTGTACCTTGAAATAATTACATTACCAAATATTTAAGGTGCTATAAAAACACATAGCTCCATAATGTCTGCCAATAAATTGATATATTTGATATTCCACAGTAAAATTCCCATATTTGTACCTTGAAACAGGTGATTCAGAGACTGAAACAACAGTTTGTACGCGTCTCCTATTTGCTTTGCTATGACTTTGCAGTGTTTCAGGGTTAAACTGAGCAGGATGTCTGCTGCCCCAACAAAACGTCGGAAAAGTTGTTTTACAGTAAAAGAGAAGAATTTGAACTTTGGGAGTTTACAGAAAATAGTAGATGGTTAAAGGGTGATGTAAAAAAAATAAAATCCATTTCAACAAGTTTACTCTTTTTTAGTGCAAACAAAAAACTCGCCAAGGACGGTGGAAGAGGACAGGAAACAACTTGATTAATAGTTGTTTTTCCAGCACCACTGGTATGAACTGTCTGACCCACCAAGGTCTCATTTCTTTACAGCAATTAAATGAAAGTGAAAAAATTCAATGCACCGCCAAAACATGAGATTCACTTATTATTTGTTGAAGTGAAATGAGCCGAAGTGTGTGTTCATGCAGAATCCCATCGCTCAGAATAAAAAGAAAATACGTTTTCAGGCTTTTTAAAGCTCCCAGTGCTCCTGGAAATATATCATACCTCCCAGTATGTCTGAGTCGAATGGTCCCCACTGCACGATCAGTATATAACTGTAAACAACCATCTCTTGGGTTCTATAACCTCCAGTATTTTTGTTCTTGTTACATGTATTTTTTCTCCCACATACTTGTGTACGTGTTGTGTGTTCACCGTGTGCTTGTTTTCCACAATTCGATTGTTCTTCCTGACTTCTTCTCCAGCTCTCCTTTGCTTTCCAAGCCATTTCTTAGTGTGAGATGTTTTCTGCTTTGACACATCTCTTCCTCATCTGAACTTCCATTCTGCTCCGAGCTACTGCTGCTTTAAGACTTTGAGACTGAGTGATGCCAGTCTTCAGATTGATCCATTCACTCTGCTTCGATCACCATTTAAATGAGATCGAGTTAGCACGCTGCTCTTTTCCTGTCTCTACCTGGATGAACTGTTCCGACCTCCAGGGCTCTCCCTGTGCTCCATTTCCCCATTTTTTTCCCTCCATTTCTTCTTATCTTTTATTATTATTTTCTTTCAAACTTCCCCTTTTGACCCCCGTGCCCCTCCTTTTCTTTTTTTTCTGTGTAGCAAAAGAAAAAGAATGAGAAAACAGCAGCCAGCAGATTCAGCAGCTCTTCTAATGTCAGGGCTCTGGAGGCAGCGGGTATGGGCGTGGGCGTGGCAGGTTCAGGAAGTGGGCAGCCCCCACAGCCGCCACCCCCGCCCCCGGCCCAACCCAGCCGCCTAGAGCCCATCCCCAACTCCCCCCTCCACCACCTTGAACTCAACTCCAACAAACCTCTTCCCCCGCCGACCCCTCCCACCGAACCCAAGAAATTCATGAGGTGAGACCTTTTCACCCCCGACTGGCCGCAGCTGGTCAATCCACGCATCAATCATCCAATCACAGACCTCAGTTTAATCGGAAAAACCGTGCTGGTTAAATTGGTTAAAGCACTTTAAATGTGTCGACTCATAGCCTGAGTCAAACCTTGAATGTATAAACTGTATTTCAGGCCTTGTGTTATCGCACAGAAGCCTCTGAATTTTAAAAGAAATCCAGCAAAATCTCTGTTGTTTCTGGCTTTCAAAAGAAACAGTGGCACAGTAACTGGTGTTTTACATTTCATCCCTTTCTGCCAAGTCTGGCCTTTTCATAAACCATAAGGAGCATGAAATCATTGTCATCGCGAGCTGCAGAGTGTAAAATAGAAGCTTTCAAACGTGTGTTGACCATTCGCTAATCGCTAGCTCCTAAAGTTGCTGTTGCTGCCATACTCTGTAAAAATAATGGATGGAGCTAACAGGCCTGAAAAAGAAGCCATTGTGGAAGTGCATTAAACCTCACAAAGTCTCACAAATATCCGGCAGGGGGAGACTCCACTGGCTCCAAAAAGAAGTGTGTTTGGATAGAAGTCAATGAGAAACTTGATTTATTACGTAAACATTTTCCCAATGAGTTTATGGCCTCAATTTCTATTGTCAAGTCTTCAATACAGATTGATGTTCATTTGGTAAAGTATGGTCCTATTTAGAGTCAAACAGACCATAAAGCAGGTGATGCTTTTGGGCGGGGCTACACGGCCACCTGTCAATCAGGATAGAGGTTTAACGACACATATCCAAGGCCATGCGCATATTAAAGTGTTTTGGTCGTTTAAAATGTCTTGATCAGCGTTCGGTGATGCCCCCCCCCCCCCCCTGCTAACCAAGCCAGTACTAGTGTTAGCTTAACAAGTGCCGGGAGCTCCCCGTCCAATGGAGGCGCCTCCTCAGCCGCTTGAAAGTGTAAAAGTTTCCCTCTCTTGGGTTTAGCTCAGTGCAACGCCATTAAAACGTCATTTGTGTAGCAGTCACCCTTAGGTCCGCCCTCTTTCACTTCTGGCTCCAAAATGCCAAGAATGTGACGGCCAAATACCAAACTCCAAACAAATAAACGGGTGACATCACAGTCCATTGTTTTTTTTACAGTCTATGGTTGCTACGCCTGTCAACCTTTTCTGCTCTGCACCAGCTCCATTTTAAGTATTTATATCTTTAAGAGACTTTTGTCAGACAACAAACTTCACCTAAGTGCACTTTTGAAATGAATCCAAGCAGGAATATTTTAGGTAGAGAGAATACTAAATAGTGAGCCAAACAACGGGGACATTTTGTATTTAGAATAATTTTTCTTTCCCAAGTGGAAGGCATGCTTTTCTGCAGATTATTAGTAATATCAGTCATTTTACTGATTTTTGCCACATTTGACAAAGGCAGATAACAAACTCTTTCTATACGTATATGGAGTATTATTCCATGTACGTGTCCTGTGTTCGTTTTCTAAGCTATGATTGGATGATTGTGATTAAAACAGACTGGTGAATGACTAATTCTCATTTTCCTGCAGCATCACAGGTCTTTTAATAAAAGTGATTCAATGAAAAGTTAGAAATGAACACTCAGGAGTCCCGACTGAAGCTTTTAAAGAATGGCCTTGAAATGCAAAAGAGGCATGTTTTTATTTTCCGTCCGTCCGTCTGAACATGCTAACCGTGTGCATGCCGACAGATTTCCCTCCTCTGTTCCGAAAGTTATAAAACTTGCTGTTTATTTCTGTTGTGTTGTGCATTGTGTCTTTTTTGTGATTCTTCATCCTCTCATCTTCATCTAAATTTCAGCATGTTGGCACACGCTGCACTTTCTTCTCCTTCGAATTGAAATGGGATTTTATTTTACAAAGTAAATAAAAACTATTTTGTTCTGTGAGTTTATAATGAAGTAGATATTGTCTTTTGCGATCACGGACCGTCCCCTCTGTGTGTGGTGGTGTTTCTTAACTTCTCAACTCTTATGATCCAATTAATTCTTCTCTTGTTTTCTTGATGACGGCTGTGATCGGTCGCTGTGGTGTGAACTGATACGTTAATGAATTATGTAACATGCTTCTCACATGAATACATGCTTTTTGTGTATCGCATGCCAAGAAATGTGTTTCATGAGGCGCTGGTATTTAGGTTTACAGCATGTGTGAGCGTGTGTGTGAGTGTGTATGTGTGTGTGTGTGTGTGTGTGTGTGTGTATGCGTGTGTGTGTGTGTGTGTGTGTGTGTGTGTGTGTGTGTGTGTGTGTGTGTGTGTATGTGTGTGTGTGTGTGTGTGTGTATGCGTGTGTGTGTGTGTGTATGTGTGTGTGTGTGTGTGAGAGCATGTTTTGGTTATTTTTAATCTATCTTGTTGCATGTGTTAGCTGCCGAATATATAAAGAATGAAATGTGGTGGCTGCAAAAAGCTTTGGGACAAACCTGTTATAATTGCAAGGCAGGGGCACCAGCAGTGTACAACACACACACACACACACACACACACACGCACGCTTACTCGCTCGCTCACAACAGAGCCAAGTAGTGACAGTATGAGGTCACATATTATGGATCTGCTTTGAGATGTTTTCAGACTCTATTAAACGATTAGTCTCTCCTCGCCCTGCACACTCTTTGTTTTTGACAACAGTTGTAGTCAGACTGATCCCTCCGCCCCGACTGCAACACTGAGCAGCAATTTGTAAGTCTGACCCCTTTTAATCATCGGGTCCTTTGAGCATTATATCTTTAAAATACTTTTATTAGAAAACATTAACATGAATCCGTCCCGTTCACTTTACCAACTCATCAAATACGACAGCTTTGTCAGTGTCCCTCAGTGTCTGATACCGACGAAGGTGTTGGCCGATATAGACAGCAGGGCGGTGTCTACTGAAGCCAGAATATATTGTTATATTTCCTAAACATAACCAAGACATTTTGTTGTCTTAACCAACAATACCCTGAATGTTGAAAAAAACAACCCCAAAGGGATACCCAGAGCCTTTAGAGCTTGACCAAGCGCCCATATTTAACGAGTTGTGAAGAGAGAATGTTAAAGTATTCGGTTGTTACTGAATACTAAATAATGAGCCAAACAACAGAGGAATTAGTATTTAAATCGTCTTTCTTTCCCAACCTGAAAGGACGCTGTACACCAGCTGCAGACTGGTGCTTTAGCAAAGCTCAAGAAGGAGATTTAAAGATTTAATCCTCCTATTATCTCCTCTAACTGTGTTTCTATGTGTTAGCAATGATGAATAAGATGGGGAAAGGACACTTTATTTAAAGTAATTTAAGTCCAGGCAGCTGTTTTAAAGAGTATTTTTTGACGTAAACAAATATCCAAACACTGATTATAAAGCTCACTTTAGCTGACACTAATGAGAACATGATTATCTCTCGATGTATAGTGGACATAGAAATGTTTGCAGTTTAAATGTTAAAATTAGCCTAGTTAATCGTAATTCAATGTGGTTTCTACAAACGTGTAACCTGACTCTGCCAGATGGATGGTTTGCATAATTCCCATTGTCTCAGCATATCCATCTGGGAACTCTCTGTTGGAGATCTTTTGGGAAGGGGCGAAAATACTGGTTGCTGATTGGTTAAACTATCTGTCCATCAACAACATACGGGCCAAATCAACCAATCAGATCAACGAGGCCTTGACGTGCGAACAGCGCGAGGCAAAGCTCGTAAAGTAATGTGGGTAAGGGTTTTTTCTGTTTGTTTAACATGAATTTACGGATAAACGGCACAGTTTCAGGTCCATATTCAACAGATGGATCCAAGAGAAAAAAGAGTTAGCGAGCAGCTTGCTCAATAGTTGCGCTCATCTCATCTGCGGGAGCCGCCATGTTGCTTACACTGAACAGTCACTTCTCGTTGCGTCACACTTCGACCCGCCTCAAAACCAACGCTGATTGGTTCGGTCGATTGGGCAAACTTCTCCAAATTTTCTCCTCCACATGTCACCAGACTGATCTGCGAGTACGATACAATGGAGCTTGTGAGATCAGGATGGTCTCGTGAAGCTAACAAACGTGGTCCCTACAGACTAAAGGGTGAATAATATAGCTAGAAAATATGTATATGACTGAAAGTGCAGCAGGAAACACTAGTTTCAAACACCTGTATAATGCAGGGAAACAAATGTGTCTGACTGTCAAGGTGCAGCTTTAAAAGAACACACTGAGGTTTCTGTAGATCATACTCTCTGTCATTGTTCTACTATTCGTGTTACCTTTTGGTTTTGTGCTCCATGTACAGAACTAGTGTACTACTACTACATTTATTATTTCTAGATGCCACTTTACCTCATTACCTCACATCATTACCCCTTCTCCTCTCCCATCTTCTTGCTTCTTCCTCTGATCTTGATTCATCATCTCATCCCCATCAGCCGGTGTCCTTCCATGTCCTCGTTTCCTTCCCTGTATTCCTTCAATTCAACATCAAAACACCTCTGCTCACATTTTCATTCCCTTCCTATAATACTCTCCACTTTCTGTACATGGCACTCCCTAAAATAATATTCAAAGATCATATTTGATAGCCTGGATGAATTAAAGCAATAAGCCACGGGAGGCTGCGGTTTATAGGGATGTTAGAACAGCTATGGGCTCCAAAATCACTGTAAACCACAGGCTCCAGTGGTTTATTGTTTTTATAAAACGGTTACTACTTAAATGAAACCTGGTAACTGTTTTAAACACCGGGTCTGAAAACAGTTAACAGACCACAGCATGTTTAAAGGTCCAGCTTTGTTTCTTGACTTTTCCAGCTCTTCGGTTTCTATCTCAGTCATTTCAGCATATTTTTTTAATCTTCCTCCTCTGTCCTGTCCATTCCTTTGCACCACTCATCAGATTCTTAGTAAATCCAAATTCACAACAAATTCTGACACGCTCCAGGGTGTGTTTACAGATGTATATTGTAAACAACTATCAACAACGGAATTATCTGTTTTATTAATACTTTTTAAAAATCAAATCAAATTTATTAATATGGCATGTTTGACTAAAGTGCCTTACAAGTTAACATGAACCGCACAACAATAGTGAGTAAAGTGACATAAACAAATACAACAAAATATGGGGCTAGAAACAGAGAAATAAATAAAACATAAGATTAATTTAAAAACAAAAAGTTATAGAATATATATTTTAGACATCTTAAAATCTTATGTATGTGTTTGTATTGTAATGTTTTAATAGATATGAGCACTTTTTTGTCACGTCCCAACGTCCCCTCATGGATCAACACAGTTTCATCTTATCTCGCTCAGACGCTCAGATTCCACCACTTCCTGTTGTCTCTGATAACGTGAAGCTGGCGGCGTTGAAAGACAGAAAGGTCAGCAGACGGAGTCAATCATGATCCCGGACGATCATGGGGGAAGATGGCTGCTTTATAGAGACTAGAAAGGTTACAAGTATTTCATTTATATGAGGAATGTTGTATGCAAATGAGTTTATCTTACAATTAATATTTTATGGACCTCGAACAGCATCCTCTGAGTCTGAATTGTGACCATGCACAGTGTAAACATGATTTATCATGCTGCACAAATACAAGGGAAGTCTTTTGGGAAGTAATTGACTCCTTCAAGCTGAGAAAACAACAACAAAAAAAGACCCCGAAAAAATTTAAATATTACCCCGGGGTTATGGGACTGTTTGTTTAAGGAGAAGCCAATTAAGAACGCAGAAGTTGCTCCAATAGGTGTTTGTTTTGGTATACGGGAACACTCACGGCTAATTAGTTCAAACTTTAGGGAACAACAACATCCCTCTAAGGGCGTTGTGATACAGGAATAGACAGCTACATCTGGTCGTACAGATACCAACAATGAATGACATTTCCCTGTAAAAAATGAAATACTTGAAATAAATTACTAATACGGTACACACATATGTAGGATGTATAATTGCTTTGTTACAAGTAAAAGTCCTGCACTGAAAACTTTACTTAAAGGTCCCATGTTGTAAAAAGTGAGATTTCCCCGTCTTTTTCCAGGTCTTCTTATATATTCAGTCAGACAGGATGAGTAAAATCATTTAACATTAAAGCATGTAAACATGTTCTAGTAGAAAGCTTAAATACAAACATGAGCTTGAAAATAAATATGGGACCTTTAAGTAAAAGTAGATGAGTATAATCAGGAAAAGTATTCAAAGTAAAAGTACTCCCCTGTGACTGTTATACTGCTATTTAATTATCACTACTCATGTATTAATGTAAAGGCAGGATTTGACTGTTATAGTTGGTTGAGGTGTAGCTCAACTTAACCAATTATTTTCATTATGGGTTCATCTGTTGATTATTTTCTACAAAAATTGATTGTTTCAATTGTAAAAAAAAATAAAAATAAAATAAAAATAGTGCAAAATGTCATCACAATTTACCCTAAGCCCAAAGTGACCCCTTCGCATAGTTTGTTTTGTCCAAACAGTCCAAACCTCAACATGATTACCAGTGAGTCTGCTGACTGAAGAGTTTCTCATGAGGTAATACTGGGTACAGTTACGATGTAGTGTGGTGTCTGCAGTGGCTCACTGGATCCTGGCAATGGCTTGAATGCCCCCTCGTGGACAGATCAAAGGATTACACCTTAATTTAAACCACATGTAAACCTTTATATTAGTATTACCTGTTGGTTGTATTGCTGTCCTGTGTGCTAGGCAGAAGCAATACAGCAAAACTGTCCAGTTTTGATTCACATGACTGTATATATATATATACACCGTATATATGTATATATATATATATATACTGTGTATATATATATACGGTGTAAAGACTTATATATTATATACATAGAACCTTAACTGTTTAAAACTTAGAGCGTTATATAAGAGAGAGACCACTTCCATTTAGCCCTCGCCCGCCACATTCAGCATGTGATGGATCCAAATGTATTTAATATTAGATAAAAGGAAGCCAAATGTTTCCAAAGAGTGAGTGTTTACCTTTTAGCAACGCAAGTGATCTTTTCCAGAGTCACAGACACTTCTTTGATCCAATGAATGAACTCTGTTTGCGAGCAGTCAACAGAGATTTAAAGCAACGATATCTTTCTTTAGGTGTGTGATCACATTTATCATTTAACACTTTGGGTCAAATGTTGAATGTCAGCCCTGTATTTATTCTCCACAGCAGCTTTCATTTCCCTCCACAACTCTTGCACTTTATCACGTTCCCAAACACAAAGGCCCGTCCACACACTAACACACACACACACACACACACACACACGTTTGTATAGTTCATGATAATCCCAAACGCTGCAGCCACCGTTCAGTGAGATGTGAGAGTCTCTGTAACAACCCTGTGGCTTCTTCCTCCCTGACTTATCTTTATTTTTCTTGTGGTGATGTCTTCTTTTCATTACTGCGCTCTCCCCCCTCCCTGTCCTGAAGCCCTCCTGAAACGAAGGACTCCGCCATCGACTCCCCGGACGCCCAGCGCCAGGAGTGGTTCGCTCAGTACTTCTCCTTTTGACTGGCCACAAAACTCCAAGCGAACACAAGGATTTCAGCATGTCGACCAAACTTAAAGAAAAAGAAAACACAAAAAAAGAGGAAAAAAATTGTTCTTTGTTCTTTATTGTCATCGAGAGATTTCGGGGATCGATTCACTCCAGGGTCGGTCGACGGAAACTGTAGTTCATGGTTTGAGACTTTCCACCGAGATGTCATTCATTTGGTTTAAAAAAAACAAAAACGTAAATATATAATAAAGATCCACTTTTGTTGTTTACTGAGGTGAAGCTGAGTGGAACCCGTCAAATGTCATCACTCCGGTCTGATCTGGTTGTTTGAGTGTGTCCTGACTGTTTCACTGTGGGGCGAGTGTCTCTCTTAGTATACAGTGACAATGATCATCAGTATGTTTGATGTTTTCTTTTACTTTCTTTACTTCCTGACTGATTTTTTAATTTTTTTTGCAGTTTCTTGGAACTAGAAAAAAAAAACGAGTGGTGCATTTATCATGCTGCTAATTGCCATTGTTGGACTCCAGTAAGAAATATATATATATAAAGAAATATACGGTAGGTTATTGTGCTCTCTCTCTCTCTCTCTCTCTCTGTACGTGGGCCCCACTGCATCTTAGACTACGAGCGCTGATCTAAGACCAGTCTGCCTCCTCATTTATGGTGACAGTTACACGGACCTGATCCTGGATCGGTTCCACTTCTCCGACACGCTCCATGAATACCAGGCTCTGATTTTAGGACGGCATCGTCATGGCAAAGTTTGTTACAGCTGCATAGAAGTTTCAACAGATTTTGGTAGAATATTAAAACCTGTTTGTATGGTTGTCTGTCTCAACACAGATATAATGATGTCTCACCAATTTTAAAAACAAAAATAGCATATTTTATATTTATATTATAATGTGTATGCTTAATAAATGATTATTGTGACATTTACTCGCGTTTGGTTTGTGGTTTATTTGAGTGAATCTGTGCTTTAGAAACGTCAAAGAGCTTATGGACGTTTATCAGTGACACAAATACACATATATTATATTACAGTTTAGACATTTTAATGCCAGAATAGGACTGGGTAGTAATACATATATCTATATCATATTTTACATTTCTTTTTGGTGAGGTTTTTAGATAAGCCACTACTTATATTTTATATCTATGTACTTTCCTATGTCCGATTATTATTTTAAATTATGTGCAGTTAAACATAAACATAAGGCTGGGTAGAAATGGATTACATAAAATAAGTAACTGTAATCAGATTACATTAGAAAAATGAGTCACAGTGTCAATCACATTTTTGATTTGATTTGATTACATCTCTAAAATATGGTATTAATGATAGGAATGCTGATGATTTATGGTCACTAATAAAAACACTGATAAAATGTTTATACAAGCATGTTTTAAGGGGTAATTACATTTGACCAGTTCTAAATTTTGAATATGAGAATGAATCACATTTTCTTCTGTATTCTAATAATTTTGAGTTAAGAATATCAAAATTAAATTAAATTCAAAGTCTGTCTAAATCCAGGAATCATTCGGTGCGCTAACAATGACAGGAGGGAAAGATTGTTTCATTTTAATGTAATTTCAATCTAAAGCTTGGGGGAAAAAACATCAGGAGAGTTTATTTGTTTAGTATTTTCTTATATTGCTACTCTGGTTTCTCATACGTATTATTTGAGATGAATGGTGTCTTGTAACCCTGTTCTTGCTGAGCGTATTATTTATATTATTTAGGTAAAACCCTAAGTTTATTTGTACATTAACAAATCTCAACAACAAGGTAAGTCAAAGGGCTTTGCATAACACATTAAAGGACTGGAAAGGAACATATACAATGACGTTTTAATAAAATAATGTTTTAGTAATTGATGGTGCTTTGGGAATTTTAGCAGTATCAATGATAAAAACCTAAAACACCACCATATATTAAATGCAACTTTAATTTTAAAAAGTGTAGAAGATCATCATGCATATTAATGCACAAGATAAAAAGGCACTATCTCATCTCATCTCATCTTCAGCCGCTTATCCGGGGTCGGGTCGCGGGGGCAGCAGCTTTAGCAGGGGACCCCACACTTCCCTTTCCCGGGCCACATTAACCAGCTCTAACTGGGGGATCCCGAGGCGTTCCCAGGCCAGTGTGGAGATCTAATCTCTCCACCTGGTCCTGGGTCTTCCCCGAGGCCTCCTCCCAGCTGGACGTGCCTGGAACACCTCCGTAGGGAGGCGCCCAGGGGTCATCCTTACTAGATGATCCTGAACCACCTCAACTGGCTCCTTTCAACGCAAAGGAGCAGCGGCTCTACTCCGAGCTCCTCACGGATGCTGAACTTCTCCCCCTCTCTCTAAGGGAGACTCCAGACACCCTCCTGAGAAAACACATTTCAGCCGCTTGTACCCGCGACCTGGTTCTTTCGGTCATGACCCAGCATGACACTACTTCTGTGTAATGACCCTTAATCTACTAAATACATTAAAAAAAGTAAATTAGTTCTTTTTTACTGTGTTTAACTCTTTTTTTCTTGCAGTGAGCTGGAGCAGGAGTTGTTTCCGTCCTTTCTTAAACACATTATATAAACCTGCGCAGGTCTAATTGTTGTTAAAATCACTCTGAAACATTGCAGTTATGAAAGTAACCGGTAGAGTGCAGTAACGCTGTAATATAGTATAGTAAAACAGCCACACGTCGGCTGAACCGGAACATAAACAAACCCTGAATCGGTTCCTGGTTCGGGTAAAAACAAAAATAAAAATGGCGGCCTCAGGAGCCGGCTCTCCTGGCCGGTTGGTCCAGTACGTTGTTGTCCGGTCGGATCTGGTTCATAAGCTGTCCTGGCCCCTGGGAGCCGTCATAACTCAGGCCTGTCACGCCGCTACCGCCGCCGTCCACCTGCACTACGGAGACCCGGACACGCAGCAGTACCTGTCCGAGCTGGACTCCATGCACAAGGTGGTGCTGGGGGTGAGCTGCACGCGCCGCGCCAGACTCCATTCAAAAACCTGTCACTTTGGCTACTGTAGCGGGTATATCGCTTATAACAGCACACATGTAAATATGTACAAACACATTTCAATATGTTTCGGTTAGTTGTATTATTCGGCAAAACTAAGTTTCTAGAAAACTTCATGGTCTAGGGCCGAGGTATATCACTGATATGCTCCCACTACATAAGCCTTCTAGATCACTAAGATCCTCTGAGGCCAATCTGTTAGTGGTTCGCAGAGTAAACTCAAATCAAGGGAAAGCATCTTTCAGTCATTATGCAACAAACAGCTGGAATAAACTTCCTGAAGATTTGAGACTTTCACCCACTCTGACCACTTTTAAAACTAGACTGAAAACTTTTATGTTCACCTTAGCTTTCTGCTAAATCTTGGCACTTTTAACGTCCGCACTGTTTTGATTATTGTCTATGTTTTTATTCTCTTTGTCTTCCTGTAATGCATTTGAATTCATGACATGTTGTGCTGTGAAGCACTTTGAGTCTGCCTTGTGTATGAAAAGTGCTATACAAATAAAGCTGCCTTGCCTTGCCTAGAAAGTGTCATATTTAACCGGGTAGCACCAACACAAAACATTTAGACTTAGACTTCTCTTTATTGATCCTTTGGGATGAAATTAACTTTCCAGCAGCTTACAAAAACACGAGGGAGGTATAAAAAAGAAATACAGTATAAAATAACAAAAAAACTCTTAGCTAATTAAGTTCAGCCATCCTTGAGGAACTCGGAGTAGAGCCGCTGCTCCTTCGCGTTGAAAGGAGCCAGTTGAGGTGGTTCAGGATCATCTATTAAGGATGAACCCTGGGCGCCTCCCTAGGGAGGTGTTCCAGGCACGTCCAGCTGGGAGGAGGCCTCGGGGAAGACCCAGGACCAGGTGGAGAGATTAGATCTCCACACTGGCCTGGGAACGCTTCGGGATCCCCCAGTTAGAGCTGGTTAATGTGGCCGAGGAAAGGGAAGTTTGGGGTCCCCCGCTAAAGCTGCTGCGCCTGAGACCCGACCCCGGATAAGCGGATGAAGATGAGATGAGATATACAGTAAACTATAAACAATAAAAGTAAGTCGCAATAAACAAATGAATGCAGAAAAAATAAATAAATAAAGGAATACATAAATTAATACATTATGCTGAAATACATAAATAAAATAATAAAGAAATGCTTTACATTTATCTCCACATTTTGTTCACCTACATTTATATGTTTCTGTATTTCAGTGTCCACATGTTAACGAGGTGGGATGTTCCATTTATTCGTGCGTTTATTTATGTATTCATGTATTTCAGCATTTGTTTGTTTATTTATTTATTTGTGTATCTATATCTCCATTTATTTATTTACTCCTGTGTTTATTAATTCATTTATTTATTTATTGAGACTTAAGTCATGTTTCGTCCTCCATACAACCCTTCTTCGCTTTGGTTAGATAATTTAGCTTTATCGAAAACACGTGCGAAGAACCAGAACCAGAAACGTTTAAAAAGTCTTTGAGTTCAATAATAAAAAGGTCTCTCTGTGTGTGTAAGATGGGTGCCTAATATGAAAGTGACTCCTTAGGAATGTAACAAGGTATTGTATGGTTTTATAGCTAGAATAAATTTGTACTGATGAGAGTATGGTAGTATCTTGTATAATATTTCTCCATGCAAGATGTAGGGCACTATTTTAACTGCAATGTGAGAGCAACTGAACAGAAACAAATCTTGTGAATTATCTGTAACACGGACTCAGTCATAAACTTCTGTTCTTCTGCACATTCTACCATACTTTGAAAATTGTACTTTTGTATATATTACTTTTGTAAATGTAATATTTTTTACATATATATATATATAGTTTTATATTTCTGTTTTTCAAAATCCATAGTTTGTCTTTATATATTGTTGTTGTTAAATATGTTGTTTGTATAGCTGGAGTTTGCAAGGAAAACAGTTCCCCCTGGGATTATTAAAGTATTTCTCATTCTGATTCTAAGTTTATAGGGTTGACATAATTATTAATTAAATCCTAATTTTAATGTATTATTACCAGATTGTTAATCCCAGTCAAAGAGCACAGCTCAATTTAAATATGAGGATGCAACTCAATTATTACTTGAATATAAAGAAACAAACACTGCATGTGGTTTGGACAGGACAACAAATAAATGTGTACATTTGTTTTTGTTTTCTGTCTCCAGGCTCCAGACGAGGCCGCCCTCTCCGGCCTGTCAGAGACTCTCACACAGGCCGGTGTGGCTCACAAGCTTTGGATCGAACAACCAGAGAACATCCCCACCTGTTTGGCTCTGAAGCCGTGTCCTAAAGAGACTGTGCAGCCGCTGCTGCGCAAGTTCAAACTCTTCAAATGACCGCCTCAAAAAGACACTGTCCGTCTATATTACACCTGGAACGCCCGATATTAAAGATGGAAAATATGGAGTTCTTTTCTGGATCACTTTGTTCAGGTGGTAGCATTAGTTTTGCGACTATGTTAGTATAGCTTAATAAAAAAGATGACAATTCAGTTTGCCCAACACAACAGAGTACACTGCTTTTAACAATGTATAAAAAATTGGATGGGTTTGACTTGTAGCCACATAAAAGTTACTGCAGCTCTTGAGTGGTCTAACGTCATTTAGTGTAAACACATAAGATGCATGTTATCTAAGCTTAATTTAATGATGGAAAACTTCTCTTCTTTGTCGTGTTTTGCTGAAGTATGACCCACATTTGCACATTGACACATTCTCATTTCATTTTGCATCAAATCCAGATGTGCAGAACATCCAGCCATATTTCCTTTCAGACCTCTAAACACGTTTGGTCTTAACACATGTTATTCCTTTAAAGATAAATAGAAATGTGCAACTTACAGCCACAGCATACAGCATTCTTTCACTTATACCACAGTTCTACAGTAATCCTCTCGTACTGTCTCAGTACTTTGTTGTGCAGAGGAACGGCATAAATCATAAAATCAGGTTATCAAACTAATGCAGTTGCAACATGATATTCTTAAAGGGTCAATCTGTGTTTTACAGAGGATTACTCTGTGTTTATACACAGTGTTACTGCTCAGTATACTACATACAGTATGTGCTGTGTAGTGGTGCCCCGTCTGAGTTAATTATTCTTAGTCGACTAAGATTACTTTCGTCCATTAGTCTTTGTTTTATGCTGAATGGCTTATTCCTAAGAAACGTATGAACCCATCTCAGGGAGACACAAGATTTAAAGTGGTGCCTTTGCATGATTCATTGTGGGGAAGTCATTTTTACCGATCTGTCGATTGAATCAAAAATGTGAGTGTTAGTCGACAAAGAACTTGAGGACGTTTCACTGTTGTTTTAAATACAAACTTGAGTCTGTGTTACATGTCATGAACTCTACTGTATGGGGAGTTTGCTTAGAACGAGAGGAAATGTGTTTCAAATGATGTTCTGGCCACAACAACAGGAGAATTAGACGCTTCTCTCCTCCATTCTGTAAAGATATTTTCTTCACAGCGGAAAGGGAAATCCCAACAGCTAATAATGAAATAATGTTGTTTTGCATCACTTTTATGTGCTTGTAACTCGGTAATTTATGTGTTCGGAAACAAACAATTGCCTTTTTTGCAGCTGCCGTAATAATAAGGTCCTTGGCTACAATTCACACGAAGCACTGGTCTTTGATAATGAATTATTTTTCAGCTGCTCTGGAAACAGCAGTTCTATTTAAAGAAACACAAATGCTGTGAAAGTGATCAAATAAAATGCATAAAGTTGGAGCTTCAACTGCCATTGTCTTTGTTAAAAAAAACTGTCAAAAACATGTTTTTATCATAACAGGATAAACTGGTTGAAGCTCACTTTTGCCAACCATTCCCTTCGTGCCAACATGACCCAGCTGACCTTTTCACCTCATTCTCTCTGTGGCTAGGGGTGACCGGGGGTGTGGTAATAAACAGATGATTCAACTGTTCTCTAAATGACTTCCCATCTTGTTATGGTCCATGTTTGTGAGGGGAAAGTGTCTATTTTAGGATGAAAACAATGCAAAAATAGTCTAAAGTGTCAAATGAAAGACAGCCGCCGCTCTCTTAATTGTGTCCATTTTATTAAATCGAGCAGCTGAGGTGTTCCCAGAATTGCTCGTCTGCTCTCTCCATATAATCCGGCAGTTCGTGGTATTGTTGTCGCCTCTATTTTCTGTGTAAAAGGGTGAAAAAAATACATCATGCTATGTGTTTACTTATCTTGTGTAAATGTGATGCCGTCTAGATGCGACACTATAAAATCCATACTATTATATGCCATGCTTTGGTTGTTACACAAAAACATGAGTTTAACTATCACATAAGACAACAGAGAACATTTTGGCTTGTCATGATAGAAAAAAACAGGTGAAACGTATAATGCCTCATTTCAACTGCATGGTTCGGCTCGACTTGACTCAACTCGCTTTTGGTACCAGTTCTTTTCTCAGCTGATTGCCACGGGGACGCAGTGTGAAACTGCACTGCAATGTCATCCTTAACAAGACACTTGCTGGATCTTTTCATCAGTAACAATGTCTGTGTGACCGCCCAACCCTACCTTGTGTGATAAAGGGCTGACATTGTTTCCTGTTGGATTCCCGGGAGGTGGGAGTCACGTTCAATATGCATCATGTGACTGGGACAGGACAAGAAAGAAATTCAGCAGGAGCAGGCCAGACTTGAATCATAACAATAGGTCCTTTTTTAAATATAAGTATGCAGTTCTAATATGACATACATTTTTGTGGGATTGGGATGAAAATTCACTTCTGTGTCATCCTCTTATGTACGAAGATGGTTGAGGTACAAAATTGACCTTGAATGTTCAGGGGCCAGCACCTGAACAGACTGGGTTTCTGGTCCGGGTCTGCGGAGGCGGAGTATGTTGAAGTAAAAATTTACAGGGGGCCCCTCGAACAAGCCTTCATCACCATTATGATGGAAATACTCATTCATTCATTCATCTTCAACCGCTTGTCCATGTCGGGGGGACTGGAGCCGATCCCAGCTGACATCGGGCGTGAGGCGGGGTACACCCTGGACAGGATGCCAGTCTATCGCATGGCACATAGAGACAAACAGAGACGGACAACCATTCACACCTACGGGCAATTTAGAGTCATCAATTAACCTAACACATGCATGTCTGTGGGAGGAAACCGGAGAACCCAGAGAAAACCCACACAGACACAGGGAGAACATGCAAACTCCACACAGAAGGGCCCCAGCCAGGATGCGAACCTGGAACCTTCTCGCTGTGAGGCGACAGTGCTAACCACTCCACCGACACCAAAAACAAAATTGTGAAATGTAAACTATTTTTTTCACTTCCAAATTGCACATTTTAGTTTTAGTTCAAAGTTAGTTATTTTCACAATATGAATATAAACATTAAAACACCTGTAATTCAAACATATTATTATGAAAAACAAACAAAAAAACCAGAACAATAAAATCGGAACAATATAAACTTGGCTGGAGTCAGGTGGGGCCCCCTTAGGGAGGTCAAAGTTAAAGTTTACTGGCCCAGGGCCCCAAGCAGTTGCCTGCCTTGCCTTCAGGCAAGCGGCGTCTCTACGAGTTGGGTAGTGACCCGCAGACACTGTCAATTGTACAACAAAGTTTTGGGGGCTTCCTTTTTTTTTCTTCTTTTAAACGTGGGTCGCGGGAATACAAAAATTGCCATTGCTATTGACGGAAGCTTGGTTATTTAAAAATGGCGGGTTTGCGCAGGATGTCCAATGTTGTGCTAGTGACGGTTTTCTCTGTCTAATCAGTGTTCTTCAGTGTTTTAGGTTTAACTCCTCTTTCTCGTATCTCTTGGAACCTGGAGGTGTTACCAAATTAAAGCACCAGCTGTTATCTGCATGCTTTGCTGATGAAAAACCAAAAAAAAGGAGTCGACTGTGCAATATACCATGCAGTGGAAATGCGTCATAATTTGTATAAAGTTAACTATCGCTCAGTTCCATTAAGTGTTCCAGTGAGTCATGACGGTGAGCCAGCACCCTGGAACTAGTTACACCTGTGCTTTACAATGAGCCCAAATGTCTGCTGTGAAAAGGTCCACTGGGAAGCCTCATGTTTGCTTGAACAACGACTTGAACGATTATCCAACATCAAAAACAGTTGCTGATTATTTTTCCCGTCAATCAACTCATCATTTGAGGTAAAAACAGGAGCAACCAGTTAAAATATCAACATAGGTAGAAAAACACCAGTAACAGAGATACTCTCAAAAAAAGACCAATTTCTCTCTTTTATTAAAATGACTACATAAATGACAAATGTTGCATGCATTGTCTGATTGGGTGCCGTTTTATCAAAATGGCGGCACAATTTATCTGCACTACCGCTGCCGTTTCAGTCTTCACTGTCTTCACTGATGTCTGACTTATAAAAAGTAAATTTGTCTTATTAACTAATTTCACTTCTTCCTATGTGTTTTTATTTCACTGAGAAGATATTGGGTATTTTTGTTTGTCTGTTTTCTTGTCTGTTATATCTGGGAATCAAGCCAACCGAGATTACAGTAGCAGCAAATGAATTGCGGGTAATTGGGCAGTAACCTACAGTACGCCTGCACGCCATGTGTGACTCATCCTCAACACCCTTCTCAGGCATGCTTTAATGAGGTGTTTACCAACAATTATTACATTTAAAACAGGAAAAAAGCCCAAACAAACAATAATAAATGAGAATACCCATGGATCCAAACGCCTGCTTTGGTCATGAGTCAGAACCTTGAAGTTTGAAGTAAAGCTTTAAGCTCTAAAGGAATGCAAGTGACCAATCAACATATTACACACAATATAATTACTCCTCAGAGTATTTCCCAGAATACCTCTTATAAACACGCCCATACTCACGCTACTCTCCTCCTCAGATGTCATTTTCATCACAATGCTCTTGAGAAACAGCCCCACAGGAGTAGATTGAGTAAAGGTCTGCTAAAGAGTTACTGCAGTCTATACAGCTGAGGAGATATACAAAATGTCCAATACATGTTTACATTATTTTCTTTAAAACAGCTGCACAAGTCTGGAAGTGTAACAGAGAGTGTAGGAACAGAAAACAGCAGCATATGTGATGTTAACAGCCTCTACATTCTCATAGAGTAAAGTCTCCAGGGTAACATTTAAGCTGCGCCAATCAACATTTTACGTTTCAAACGACAATTAGTAATGTGGAAGTTGTTGCTTTCAGCGATGAAGTCACAGAGAAACATAAGTTCCTCTCATCCATGCATGGATTACTGAAGGGGCCCAAAGTGTCAGCCCCGCCTTTCACCTGCAAAATGTCATTGCAAGAGATGAAAAATTATCACAGAGATGCAAAACAACCACAAAGAGACAGAAATGACCACAAAAAACACCAAATAACCACAGAGAGACATACAATGACCATCAAGAGACACAAAACAACCACAAAAAGGCACAAAATGACCATAAAGAGACACAAAACAACCACAAAAAACACAAAACAACCACAAAAAGGCACAAAATGACCATAAAGAGACATACAATGACCACAAAAAACACAAAACAACCACAAAAAACACAAAATAACCACAGAGAGACATACAATAACCATAAAGAGACACAAAACAACCACAAAGAGACATACAATGACCATAAAGAGACACAAAACAACCACAAAAAAACAACAAAATAACCACAAGGAGACACAAAATGACCACAAAAAACACAAAATAACCACAGAGATATATAAAATGACCATACAGAGACATAAAATGAATACAAAAAAAACACAAAATGACCACACAGAGACACAAAACAACCACAGAGAGACACAAAATTACCTTAAAGAGACACAAAATGACCATAAAGAGATACAAAATGACCACAAAAAACACCAAATAACCACAGAGACACAAAATAACTACAAAGAGACACAGAATGACCATAAAGAGGCTAAAAACTACCACAAAATGATCACAATACAACACAAAACCACAATAAAAAACCTCTACATGTCTCCTTCACAAACAGCTGTATATCGTACGTCAGAACCAATTAGCTCTAACATCGTCTAAATATTGTGAAAAAACACCAATCATAATTTTCCAAGTGAAACTGCTTGTTGTGGATCCAAAGCCCATAGAAATAATTCGATCTCTGACTGGATAACTATTGCAGATCAAGCTGTGCCTGCTTATATCTTCAGAGGAAAACACAAACATGTCAAATTATTAGGAAAATCTCGATTTATGATCTAAACGCTCCATTAAAGCCCCCTTAACCTTGCCATGAATAAAATCCTGAATACTGGTGATGATAAATGCATGACTTTAACTGAAGAGACTCCCCACACGTTGCTCAAACCCAAATCCCCCCCCCCAAAAATAAAAATAAAATCAGAGGACATGGCCTCAGTGTCAGCTTAAGCACTAACTGCATTTATGTCTTTTTTAAATAATATTAAGTGAGTAAGTACGTTTATTGAAGCCACTTACTTAATTCAATTTCAAATTATGTGATTCGTTGCTGTTCTGGTGAAAACACAGATCTGAATATTGATGTAATGATGGTCATAATAAACAAGCTGTACCCTCATGAATTATGTAGCGACAGTGCATCAGACAGTATGCATCACTGTGGACCAGACACTATGGATTCTTGCACAGCGCAGCAACACACACACACACACACACACACACACACACACACACACACACACACACACACACACACACACACACACACACACACACACACACACACACACACACACACACACACACACACACACACACACACACACACACACACCTGCAGCAGGAGTTTCTACAGTGCATCAACACATGCGCTTTACTCTCTAATAGCATCGTGTTAATGCAAACGTCCTAAACGTTATAACAAAACAACAACAAAAACGACAACAACAACAACAGCAGCAGCAGCACAGTCGGCTCCTCTTCTTGTTGTCATCAACACGGCTTCTGCCCGCTGCCCCTGCTCGTGAGCGCGCAGGACAGCTCGGCGCGTACTCGCACTCGCAGCCCTGTTTGTTTGTGTTGAGAGATTTGGAAAATGGCGGAGAGCAGAAGAGACCATAAGCGATAACTTGGGTTTGCAAAACGCGAATGCGCCGTCATTGAAAGAGCAGATAACCACCCACAAGAAGTGTTCCCCGGGAGTTTACGTGCGGTTTGCCTCTGCCGATGGGATATAACTCGGACGCAGCGAAAAAAGGGATTTGCGGAACAAGGTTTGGATTTTAGCAAGCTGGTTAGCTAGCTAAGCTAACCGTGCTAGCAAGCCTGGCGTTAGCTCGCTTCAAGTCGTGTGTGTGTGCGATTTTAACTACGCAGGCTTGTTTGTCAACAGACGCTGACGTTTAATAAGCTAACACGCAACTTTTCGTTTTGCCCTGGTTTCCTTTAAAGCTACTCGGAGTTTACAAACATGATGGGCACAGCTCACCGAAAAAATATTAATCCAAAGTAAGAGTGGATTAAAATGCATTTAAAAAAGTCAAGACTATCCTTGTGTCGCGAGCAAAATCAGTTAAGTTAAGCTGTTTAGCTAAAGTTAGCTAACTGTGCTTTTTTTTGTTACGCAAAGCTGCCGTTTGCATGGGAATTAATCATCCAGCGTGACAACTTGCAGCAGGACCCCGTTGGTGGGGGAGGATTTTTATTTACAAGTCGACAAAACAGGTAAGTCAAAGCGAGAAACCGTTTAAATGCACGAATACATTTCATCCCGACAAACCCACGGTGTTACTGGCCGCTGCTGCAGAGGAGCATGTCGGGTTGCCAACTCCCTGAAAAAAAAACAAGGGACACCTTATTGGCAGGGCCGGCTGCCTTCATTTGTCCTGGCGTAGTGAATCTTTTTAGTCCTTTTTTTTATGTGTGAAGCGATTTTTTTTACAAGTTGACTCAAACCTGAATTGAATCGGATGCATATTTGAGTGATATAATCACATAGAAAATAAATAATTATCAGCATTTTTTTATACAAAATAACTGAAAAATGAACTGAATAAAATAAACTGCTTAACTTAAAACTGTATAAATGAATATAAACCAACACAAAGCAGAACATAGTACACGATTAATGCAACAAGAAAAGTGCAAACATAAAGTCTGAGTAAAACTTGTAAACAAAAAGCACTTGTGCCTCAAAGGCCATGACTGTAGGCTTCAGTGGTAGTCAGTCTATTTGTTTTTTCGTCTCTTGCTGCAGCCACGAGCTGTTTGTCTTTCAGTGCCACAGAGTAAAACTCTAAGCAAGACATTTCATCATTTAGAGTGACAATGAGCTCTCCTTTAATTATTATTAATTAGTGTTAATCATCTATGTATTAGTTTGATGTATTATTTATCTACCTAATGTACTCATCTAGCAATTGTACTTTCTTATTACACAGAAAATAATATTGTTATATATTTCTTTATACAATTCAGACATTCATTGTACTTTCCCAAAATAACCTTAACCAGAGGGCTAAAATCATTGTTTACATACCATATCTGCCTCTGGCGTGTCCTGGTGGACAATAAATTGGTCTGGGGTTCCCCTAGTTTTGGTGTCCCTTATGTTTCTTGTGTGCCCACTGCCCACCACTGGAAGCCTGTCACTTTAGGTCAGTCAGTCACAGCGCAGTGCGCTTTATAGATGTTATCGTGCACTTTTTCCACCCATGTTTTTCCTTCTAACCATTCCTCTCGGTATTTTTGCATTCTTTCTGTTTTTGTCTCGGAGGAGTAGTTGCACTGCTGCTAGAAGATGTGCCCCCGAGACCTGTAAAGTACTGTCGGTGTCACTGCCGTCCATGCTGCTTTGTTGTCTTCCGGTATCTTCTTCGCAAGCAACAATACCTCCACCAATGAAATGTGCGGGATTCTGGTTCGTCATACTCAGCTCATTGGTCACAGAGCAGGAGAGGCTGAGAATAAGTTTACCATAAATTTTCTTATAAGGCGCCATTTATTCATTCATTCTATTGATATTTTAGATACTATTTTTTGATTCTCACGGTAATTAGGAACAAAGTGCGTCCCTTTTCAGCTCAATATGGGATGCATACTTTGGTTTCTTAATACGGGACGATTCCGTTTTTCCAGGGACGGTTAGCAACCCTAGGAGCACGTGTGCCGAGGGCCTCCAAACATGCCTGACTCATTGTTGATTTTTCCACATAACTTTGCTACAATTCACAGACACCATCTTCCTCTTAACTGGATACATAACTGTGTGCAGGCTGGGACATTTTTCTCCCTCACCACCTGCATAGAAATACTGTTGCTTATGTAAGAAGGATGCATACAGCCTCAAGGTGTCGCTGCAGTTCATTTTTGCGTCATTCACACGGAAACTTTGAAGGACATCTTGACCATACTAGCAAAAAAAAACCTCTGATAATTTTTTCATAACCCTTCAATTAATACTAATTAGTTGACCTTTTTATTGAAAGATATAATATAAAGTCTACGTATGTAGTGTGACATGCCCATTTCAGGGTGTTTAATCCTTTGAGGAAAATTTGTGAACTTAAAAACTGTGAATCCCCCACAAAAATATTGATGTCAACAGCCTCAACTAAGGTAATGCATGCTGATGTCGTCCTTAAAAATCCATGAAAGGAAACAATACCAGCTTATTATGTTTTTAGGAACAGGCCCCTGTATGTTCAATTCTGATTTGCACTGATTGCCAAGACAACGTAGCGTTAGCTACCATTGAAATATAAATAACTCGTTATTCATTTCAAAGTTTGCTACTGTGCTGACTTTTTGAGTTAAGCCGAACCGTAAACAACAAAGCAAAAACACTGTAACAAGTAGTAATTTAGTCAACCAAACAATATCTGGATTGCTGTTCTACGGCAAGCACTGAATGCTTGTTTGTTTTTGTTTTTTATGCTTGCGAAGAGTTGAGAGATGTTCAATTTTGGGTATAGCGCTGTTTTACCCAGCCATCCAATAACTTATGAGTAGTTGGACAAATACCACAAAGACCAACTGTCACATTCTACATGTACAAACTGAACAACAACAATGGAGGATAAATTAATACTGCTGGCCACATAGACCAGCTTTGTCCTCCCTCCCTACGTACATCAGCATTCCCTTCATCCAGACCAAGGTCCAGAGCAAGTACTCTACCTTTGCCGGCAATGTTAATTCCACGGACTTTCAGTCTGACTTTTCAGTTTTCAACAAATATTTTATCAATACCAACTGACACCTGCATGTTAAGATGATGTAATGCTAACCGGCATTGAAATATACATGTCTTTAAAACATGTTCTAAAAGATGATACATGTCCAAATTAAACTGCACTTCACACTTTGTTAAATTGAGATTTTCTTGCATGAGAGAATGTAAAATAATTCTCATCGAGTCTAAATGCTACAGATGATTTAATTGATTTCTTTTTGGAGTGAGTAGCCTTGAATACCACAATGTTGTGACTTACTCAAAAGGTGGAAATAAAAATCATTATTAGTACTGCAATAGTTTGGTAATCAAGGTCAGTTGAGTAGTATTACATTAGAAATATTTCCATAGCGTTCTAGAAATGCTGCTAACGATAAGGTGAATGGTTGGCATGTATGTGAAAAATGCTGTCTTTGAAATGTCAAAGAAATCTCTGATAATCAGGCGGAAATGGTATAAATCTGTTTAATCTACAATGGGGGGGGGGGGGGGGGGTGTATTTCAGTAGAACCCAGTTTAACAGGTTTAAAAGTTGTTGTTTTTAAGCTTTTCCATTGGCTGCGTTCAGACTGGTGATGCAAGTGCAAAGCAACAACAACAACAACTCAAAGCTGTTTGACCTTATGTGAAGTCAAGTCAGGTCAGTTTTATTTATATAGCCAACCAAATCTTTTTTAAAATCATGCAAGTTTGGAATGGATAATGCCCAGACACCACTACTATCAAACTACAATTTGAACAGTGGCAATGTGCACACAATGTTATTAATATAAAACTAAGTGTAATGTAGTCACTTAAACAGAAATCATTATTATTATAATAAGTGCTTTTTAAAAATTGTTTTATGTGTCTTAATATGAATCTTTCAATTTGATGTATGCAAGTTTCAACTGACTGCTTTGTTTTGCTTGAGCATGCTCAATGAAAGTAGACCTGTTTGTGTAGGATTCGTGTTGCAGACTTTGCTTTGTTATGGGTGAAAATATAGTAGCTGGGCCTCTTTAGGCTGAGATGTAGCCCAGATAAGAGCCAGGATATAGAGTTCAACGCAGCACTCAGTTATTCAGTTCAAAGTTTGTGACTCTGCTGACCCTCTCCTGAATACAACTCGTCAACAACAAAACAAAAAACACTTTGTAAGAAAGTGAATAGTAGTAATAAAATGGCCATAATTGATTTAAATGCTTCAAACTTAAAATAAAATTGGTCTTGCTGCATAAGACAGAGCAAACAATACATGCAGACGCATATTGTTTCAAATATATGCAATTTCTCTTTCCCCAAAATTCAATTGTAATGTGAAGAAGAGATGAAGACTCATAACCAAATCTTGTCATGGTATTGCAACATGCTAAAATGCTGTAACCCTCATCTCTCTAGTGAAAAAAATAAATCGTATGCATATTGATGAGGATGAGGAGGCACATGAGAGAGGACATTGTTGCTCCTTGATGATTTTGTATGTCTCTCATTACAATAGAATCCTATCTGTGTAATATTTATTATATTACAAGCAATGGTATTTCTTTTATTAGCTCTACACACAAGCTGTTAAGCCCACCTAAGGATGAGCCACATTTAAGGCAAATTGTTGGGAGTGGGAGCCCTCCTCCTCCCAGCTAAGCTCTGTGTCTGTATGGAGAAAGAGCAGCCATTTTAGCACTCAGCACTGCTGCAGCCTGCCTGCCACTGTCACAGCATTCTTCTACTGGAGCTGTAGTAGCTCTCCACACTGTTTGTTTTGAACCCCCCCCCCCCCCCCCCCCCAGGACACCTTTAACCAACCTGTAAAAATGTCATTCTGATGCTTTTAGTAAGGGTCACAATAACCAGCAAATACTGATAAATGTTGTCTGTGGTGGCAGATGGAGCAGGGGTGCTCCCCTGCCACACCGGGTGGAAACTTTTGGGTTGATAGCACATGAATACCTCAGTCTGTTAGGGGTGTAAGAAAATACTGATACACTTGAATATTATGTTTTTATGTTCTTATGTTTTGTGGTACTGTTTTGATTCTCAAGAACACTGGATGGATTTTAAAATTAACCCTCTGACACCCGCGGGGGAGGGGGGGGGCTGACATTACTAGCTTTAAGGGGCTGTAGTGGGCTCTATTTTAAAGATAGAGTGAAGATATTGGTTTATTAAACACAACAACATAAGGAATCCATGTCATGTTAGCTTGTCGGGAAGTTTTTGAAATGATGCTCCAAACTTAGGCTAAATTCTGCCGAGGGAAAAATTGGCAAGGCCACTTTCAAAGGGCACCCTTGACCTCTGACCGCAATATATATTAGTGAAAGTCAGTTGTAGTCAAGAAGACCAACTTAATTGAGGTCAAGTCATAGTTGGCAATAGTGTCTTTCCAAGGCTAGTGTTGTGATTTTGGATTGATCTATAAACAAGATTGATCTATCTTCGAACATCATACTAATCAATGCATATGATTTAGGTTACGTTCTGTACAACGGATTCAGCTTGCAGGAACAACTTGACCAGTTTTATTCAGTTCAATTCAATTTTATTAACAAAAGTTATCTCAAGGTCATTTTCATTATAGAATAGGCGTAGACCACATTCTTGGAGACCCAACAATTCCCCAATAATTCCCCCATGAGCAAACAGCAGATCACAACAGCAACATCAGAAACAGCGACATTGAAACAGTGGTAACAAAAACTTTCCCATGTTAGGAGTGTTGGGCAGACCAGGCTGGGTGGCCATCTGCCTTGACTGGACACATCAAACATTTCTAGGGCGCACTTATACTGTCCATCCGTACTGTGCCCTGTGCTTTAGGGTACTGCCCCCCCCCCCCCATCTCCCCCCGCGGGCCAGGCCCGTTTGTACTAACACTACCTGGGCCTCGGCGCGAATGCTTCTTGCCTGCCTATACGTCATCAGGCCGTAAGACGTCACATGCATTGATTGACGTCATCGCGATGAGTCGCTTTGTTTACAAACGCGCGCTGTCTTTTGGCCACAAAATGGAAAGCAGCACAGAAAACATGGTAATGTTTTTGGCTTTGTAGTTTTTCTGACCAAATCTGCAGTAAACACTCCACCTCCGCATAACACCAACGTGAACCTTCCGCCGCCATTGTTTTAAATGTCTGCCCATTGTCCGTCTTTCTTTTTTCTATGTCCGAACAGACGCACATAAAATGCCGTCTGAACCGCCGTAGGCCTCATGCTCGTAATGTGCGCACGCTCGTGCTTGTACATGTGCAAACGTGCTTTACAAAAGCCCACCTCTCCCAAACGGTCCGTGGTCGGCAAGCGTACCGCGCCAAGGCACTGTGAGAAGTGTCTCAAATTGTTGGATGAATTGCTGTGATACTTGGTATAGACTTTTTTTGTCGTCCTCAGGAAGAATTGTAATACTTCTGTTTATCCAATGACTTTTCATCTATCCCCATCATTGGGTCATGATTTTAATTTGGTTAATGAAGAATGATTAAACACCTGCAAATCTAATGACACTTCCATCAGGCTGTCAGGATCCTGCCATGCTGTTTGCTCAATTAAAGAGCTAAACTGAAAAGCTATTTGATTGAGAAAACAGACAAATTCTGATAAGGACAGTTTGCATTAAAAAATCAAACTGTTTTAAGCCTGTAGACCAGACCAGCAAAACCAGAAATTGAGCCAGCTCAAATTGGACATTAATTGTTATTTATTGACCAACGTACTTACAGATAAATACGTATGTGATGTTATTTTTCAGGCAGCTGAGACAGAAGGCAAACTGGACAGAGCTCCTTAAATTTCATCAACCTGATGAAAAAAAAGCATTTTTTTAATGCAGTTTTCCTTTAATGAAGGTGTGATTCAGGTCTAGATTCGGCATGCAGTATTGGAGCCTTAGTTTACGTAGTCCTGCCAGATCAGTGTTATCACAAATCAGAGCGTGGAGATAAAATAAACTTTGTTTCACAGAGCCTTTCCGATCATCTTTGATAATATGCAATGGGACGTGCAGGAGCTCTCATTTCTGCAAAGCTGAAACAGACCGGCTCTTGGTGCAGCGGAGGCTCGGCCGTATGCTGCGGTTTGTCCCTCTACTCTGACACTCTGAGTCATTGAGAGGCAGCACCACAAACCTAGATAAATGCATACCGTCTTCAGCTGCTGTAAGCGATGCGAATGCGGGGAAGAAGAGAAGAGCGGCGCTGCTTTGACTTCTTGCTCCCTTTCATGCTGTCAGAGCGATGGCCTACATTATCGCCTGGGAAAAAAGGCCTGTGCAGCAGACTGTGAGAGTTTGTAAGGCTTGAGAGGAAATGGAGGGAAGGAGAAAGGTAAAGGCTGAAGAATGAGAGAAACAGAAAGGCCACGTACAGGAGGAAATTGATAGGGCAAGCAAGAAAACGGAGCAAGGAGTGGTTGTTGTGGTGTTGTGAGTGAGTTAACAGTAAAGCCCCAACGGCCCAGTTTTTCTGCACAAGGTCAGGCCACAATAAGAAGAGTAAAACAACAGTTTTTACTTTCCTGAGTGGATTTTGTAGTTTTTTATTGATTGTTAAAAAGCAATGAAGAAAACTTTATTCACAGGTACATTTTTTCTCTGCTGATGTGACTGGATGTGTCTGTGCCCAGGGGAAACTGCCAAGAGATTTAGAAGAAGTTTAACAGTTTGGGTATCTCACCTTTGATGCGAAGCGAACAGTGTGTAATGAACATATGGCGGTGTAAACACCTTTCTTGAAATGGAGCATAAAGGTGTCTATGTGCCTGAGTTTTAAATGGGTGGGCGTTGAGATACTTCCAAAGTTTCACCACGATGTTGCTGTGCAAGTTGCAGTCGGCACTTAAAGTTCACTTGCATATTTGTCATCTCTGCACTTGAGAATGCTTTAACTTGGCATAACACTCGCTTTTTGTTGTTGTTTTTTGTGGTATTGCTCTTAGGACTGAATCTGTAAAGCAGATGAGGAGCCCTAAGGCCCCCCAGTTTTCTTAATTTGAAATAAATTGGGCTTGCTTTCTAAGGCTGCTGTATGCAACATTGGGTGCAAATGCCAGAATGTTTGTTTTTCCATGAGGAGGATGGAGTAAACAAAGACAACATCCAATACCACAGGAATAAGATGATGGCTATAACTCCTGACGATACAGTGCCTATAGAAAGGCATCATGCCCTTTTGAAATAGTCACTTTATTTGTTTTACAGCCTAAAATGATTATACATAAAAATATATATAATTTTAAGGCATGGTTTAAACATTTTGCCTCACAACATTCCAGTAAATTGTTTTTTTCAAAATTACTGAAAATTAATAAAAAATGAAAAACTAGAATAGCAGGGCTGGAAAGGTGATGAGTCCCCAGATTTAATAGTTTGTGGAGGCACCTTTTGCTTTAGTTACAGCCAACGGTCTGTTTGGATCTGTCTCTGCCAGCTTTATACACCTAGACTGGGAAATATTTCCTCATTCTTCTTTGCAGAACTGTAGGAGTTCAGTCAAATTCTGTGGTGAGCGGCAATGGACTGCACTCTTCAAGTCCGTCCACAGATGTTCTGTAGGATTCAGGTCAGGGCTCTGACTCGGCCACTCTGGGACATTCACCTTCCTGTCCTTTAGCCACTGTGTTGTTTTTATGGCGATGTGTTTTGGGTCGTTGTCATGCTGGAAGGTGGACCACCTGCCCATTTTCAAGTGTCTAGCAGAGGGCTGCAGGTTTTCCTCTAGAATTTGGGTTTACTTGGCAGCATCCATTTTCCCTTCAATCCTGACCAACTGCCCAGTCCCTGCTGAAGAGAAACAAGCCCACAACATAATGCTGCCACCACCATGCTTCACTGTAGGGATGGGGTGTTTTGGGTAGTGTGCTGTGTTTGGTTTCCATCAAACATAGCACTTGGAGTTCAGCCCAAGAAGTACAGTTTTGGTCTCATCGGACCATATCACCTTTTACCACATAGCATTAGAATCTTCAATATGTTTTTTGGCATACTGTAAACGGGACTCAGTGAGACATTTTTTCAGAAGAGGCTTCTTTCTCTCCACCCTGCCGTACATGTAGAACTTGTGAAATTGTTGTCACATGCACAGATCGACCAACCTCTGCCATGAAGACTTGTAACTCCTTCAAGGTCACCATGGGCCTCTTGGTAGCTTCCCTGATCAATCTTTACTGGCGCCATCATCCAGTTTGGAGGGGTGGCCTGATCTAGGCCAGGTCTGGGTGGATCCATGTGCCTTCCACTTCTGGACAATACTCTGAACGGTCCTCAGAGGGAGAGTTAAAGACTTTGAAATCCTTTTATATCCTTCTCCTAACTTGTGCCTATCCACAACTATATCCTGAGCTCTTTCAAAAGCATCTTTCCAACAATGGTGAATTATTTGTGTTACCATGCACTACTAGGAGTGGAACCTAAAGAACCAGCTGATTTTATTCTGAACTAATCAAAGTCACCACAGTTGATGTCAGGTGGAGGCCAATGACCTTGGTGTGTAATCTGGAAGGTGATTGGTTATACCTGATAATGTTTATAATGGTTATTCTAAAGGGACTCATCACTTTTTCAGCCCTGCTATTCTAGTTTTCTAATTTTTTTATTAATTTTCCTAAATTTCGAAAAAGAAATCACTTGATTGTTGGCAGTGGCAAAATGTGTAAATCACGCTGAAACTATTTTTTGTATTATCATTTCAGGCTGTAAAACAAAATTGACTATTACAAAAGAGTATCAGGACTTTCTATGGGCACTGTATATACAGTATATTTTCAATTTCATTATCTCCCACAGTTAGTGACCATTCATTGCTTCAAAAGCTGATTCACTTGGTGTAACTACTCTCATTTCAGTGTGAAGTGTATTTTAAATTCAACTTGTTGATGAATGAGTTAGGCTAGAGTAATTACCTTTTTTTTTTTTTTTTTTTTTTTTAATCAAGGCTTTATGAAGGATGCTGTGCTGTACAGGTGCTGCCATAATGAATGTGACTCTATACCTCACTATTGCTAACTCATTACACCTGTAATTCAGTAAAATACAAGTATTTCTAAATATGATTGTCCAAAGTTAATCATAGCACATACATCCAATTAATACACCATAATAACACTGTATGTTCTTTGTGTTGTACAGCATCAAAGAATCTTGCTAGACCCTTGTGCATTCATGGAGTCCTTTTGAAGTTGCCTGGACTTGATTCATTCATTTGTGTAATACAATTGGCTCTTATCTAAGGGCTGGGTGGAAAATATTGTAGTTCCGATGAAAATCTATCTTCATTTACAGCATTTACTTACATACATACATGCATACATACATACATACAGGAAAATACAATCCCTGAGCCCACACATAAAAAGAACACATGACCTTAACTAGCAGCAGGTGACTGTGGGAAAGGTTCCGACCAGACTTGTGCTCCTGGTATAGTGGAACAGATACAGTGCAGGTGTCTTTTTTTATTCCCAAACACGCCGTATCCATGCCAATTTCACTTTCGTTTCATATATAGTGCCACCAATAGACCCACTAGTGCCTCAGGACTGGGGGTGTTACGGTGCAAAGTGAAAATGCAGAGAAGCTGCAGTAAGAGCAAGATGAAGACTGAGTCTGTGTATCGTTATGAGAAACCTCTGTGCTGGTGAATACTAAGGGTATGGGTTCTTTGCCTTACTCAGGAGTCAGAACAAAAGCTGATATTTATTGCACAGCAGAAAGGCTGCAAAGCAAGAACACCTTTTGCATCAGTGATGTCTCAAGTGTGGCTATTGACAGGGAAACACAGCACTAAGAGGAAAGGAAGTTGTTTTGTGTGTACTGTAATTCAGCACATATAGCTACTGTTTGTGGTCCAAATAGTCAAATGCTGGCTAAAGGCTCATGACCATTTTACATGCTACAGGTGTTTTAACACCAGTATTTACACACACTATCCCAATAGCAGTTATTGTACTCACCCATAGCTCTATCCTCACAGTTGTCTAGAAATGCACAAGTTTTCAGTGCATGCCAAGTGTCTTAAGGACTAGGGTTTTCCCAGCCATTTAAAAAAAAATGAATTGAACCGGAGAAGAAGAAAAAAACATCAGACACAAAGAGCTGCAGGGAAATGGGAGTAGTAGACTGCAGTTGTCAGAAAGCGTGTGCATTCAGAGACTATTTGAATTTAATGTGTATGATCGTCCTGATATCGATGCAGTTACAATGCTGCAAATGCAACACATTGTGCAGCTGCTTTACAGAACTATTATTGATTAAAACTCTTACTGTGAAGAAGCTGATTTGCTCTGTTTGTTTCATAGACAGCAAAGGTACCTGAGGTCACATTGTTAATTTTGGGACATAAAGACTCCTCTTAGCCATGGTTGCTGTGTGTCTCCAGGGATGGCGCTGTTGGTTGGCCAATCAACAAAATGTACAAATGTCCTTTCTGTTTTTCCTTCAGGCTCAGCTGGTTCTCAGTTTGCACATTTGTTTGTGATGATGACAGGTTAGTCGAAATTTTTCACCCCTCAGTCAAACAACTTAATTTGCTCCGCCATTGTCTCTAAAAGAAATGCTTGCATCTGCAGCACTGGTGCATGCAGTTAGTAAAATCACTAATGCAACAAATGTTACATTTTTTTTTATTATTTTTGGGTGCCCATTTTCCTGTTTACCATACCAAGGCAAATAATTGTCAAGCCCTTGACATTCATGCTTTCCAGAATATGTATCTTTATGGCTTTGCTGAGTTTTCCTGTAGCACCATCACAAGGTTGACGTGTTGTTGTTTTAAGGAAACAGTCTTGACAACATACCGTATTGGCCAGAATAAAAGACGGCCCTGATTATAAGATAGCCCTCTTCTTTTAAGACTTTTTGGAGAGCAAATCATCATAAGGATTATAACAATGCTTTCAGCTGAATGAATTAATGTCTGCTCTCACTGTTTACATTTTTAAGACAGTCTTTTTGGGCTTGCCATCTTCGAAACGTTACATTAGATTAACAGCTGTTTGAGGAATCTGCTGGGTTAAGCACCATTATCTTCAAATTGGTGTCTTCAAACTCCTCTGTTGTCGGCAAACTTGGCCGACTTTGAGACCATTTTTTCGGGGTGATCACTGTGTCTCTCCATCCTTCAGGCGTCTGTTGCTGTAAGCTAGTTGTCACTGTAAGCTGACGTTAGTGTGCACTGTAAACAATGTCGCTGTAAACTGTGTTGTGATTGATGGCTTGTCATTAAAGGAAGACTTGTTCTACAGATTTGTTGGCGCCATTTGTTGTTGTGACTGTATATTGACATGTAATATTCACACTGTGTCTATATATAAGCACTTACTTGGCCTTTGAATATAGGCCCTAAAAATAAGACAACCCCACTTTCCCAGACAGATTTCCAGGTAAAAAAAAACCTGTCTTATATTTGGGCCAATACGGTACTTCTTCCCCATGTCCCCTTCAGCTGTGGTGTGGATTTTAGCACCACAACATGTTTGCCGCACTTGACAAGTTAATATGTGTAAAGGGAAAAACTGGTTTGGCCACAATGCTTGGGATGGCTATAGTCAGCAGTGTCACACAACACAAAGGGAATCATGCCACTGACTACACACAGGAAAGCACCGTACTTTGTCAAATCAGGACAAGGAAAGATACTGTGTTTACCTTTGCCTCAAAAGTCGGATTACTCTAAAACTCAAGTTAATCTGCCGATGGTGAGTATGATTGCCCCAGCCTTATTCTTAACAATATTTTCAACCTTGGCATTAACAGCTTAATGGTAGGATGCCTTTGAATATTTTAATGGTATTAGTATTTTAACACATTGTTATATAACCTACATTTCAGCTGTAGGAAATTTTATTTTATCCTTCAACTAGCAGTCATATTTGAATTCATTTTTATTTATATATGCAAACATGTAAAGTGTACTTGTGAAAAATCTGGTTAAGCATGTAATGGAAGAAATGTAGGCCACAGAAATATCCTTTTATAATTGAATTGACTTCTCATCTGCAAAGTGAATTACACTATTGGCTGTGTCTTGGCCTGTCCTGCAGTATTTACATTGGAGGTGAAACAGACTTATGTGATCATGTTTCTTATTCATTTATTGAATTATCAGAGAGCTTGCTATATTATGATATATTGTCCAAACCTACTTATATGTTTAATTCAGCAGTGTCAGCTCAGATGACAACACAATCATGGAGTTTTCCATGAGGGGTTATGAGGTCTAGAGTATCTAGAATAATATATAATAAAATATTCTTGTATTTTTTCATTATTTCATTCAAAGCAAACTAATTGTGCAGTATTAGAATTCACTTTATCAGTGCAAGCACAGATACCGAGCAGGTCTGACATCCATCAACATTAGACTTAGGGCTGCATACTAATACAGATAATGAGTGTTTTTTCATTACGGATTGCAATGCGGATTATTGTCTCAATTAATGGATTAATTGTTTTGTCTCTAAAATGTCAGAAAATAGTGAGAAACAAACCCATCACAGTTTTTCAGAGCCTGATGTGGTATATTGAAATTGTTTGTTTTGTCAGGCCAACAGTCCAAAATATTCCGTTTAGTGTAATAGGCCTGAATCACAAAGAAAAGCATAACAACCTCATGTTTTTGAAGCTCCAATATGCAGATGTTTCGATCGGCAAAAGCAATGAATTGATTATCAAAATAGCTGCAAGGTACATTTTCTGTTCGATTCATTGCAGGTAGCAGTTAAAAGAAATCACCAGCAACTGATCAATCTGGTTTCTTAAGGTTTGAACGTTTTTACATCTTGTGACATAAAAAGGTTTGAGAGAAGTATTGTGAGGGCTGTAACATCTGATTCACTGACTTATTCAATGCCTAAAGCGACACCAGATTACAATTTAAAAAGACGAGACAGTTCCAGCATTTGAGGCAGCCAGCAGCTCTGTCCTTTCAGTTATTTCTCCTGGGATAAATTGAGTATTATCTCATTGGAAAAAATTCAAGTGAGGTAAATTATTAGGCTACTAGTTTTACCCTTTTTTAAATGTATTGAACCATAAAACCACACAATCCAAGGCTAAAAAAAGTAAAGTTTATCTCCATAAACTGCATCTGTCACAGACAGATGAGTAGTTTTGTTTTTCACAAGGACAGTGCTGAATGTGCGTGTGTGCTCACTTTGTTTTTGGAAAATGTTTGCTGAACATCCAGTGTCAAGTGTCATGTTTAAACAAATGCATGTTAAAAAATAAGGCACAGTCTGTTGAATTTCTTGTGCATAGCATACTGCCACTATAATGGGACGTCATCATCGAGCTGTAATTATTGATCTATTTAACTTTGCCATAATTATCTGGGATGTTGTTGAGTGTTGTCACATTTAAAGAATGTCAACGGCCGTCATTGGAGTGACAGTCGTTGGTGGGAAGTTGGTTTCGATTCGTTAGTGCTCTATTGAGTCTTAACGACAGTCGTTGGAGTCACAGGAGGACATTTGTGAACAGTTGTTCTTTGAGGTGAGATTGTTGAATCTTCTCGGAAGGGATGAAAGGGCAGCATTGTAAATTGGAGATAAGTGGTGTCTCAGACCTCCTTCTCTGTTTAGCGATGGTTTCTCTACTTTTGCGTAGATGGCTTCTTTTACTCCTCTTTCAAACCATCTGTCCTCTCTGTCCAGGGTGTGGACCAGAGGTGTCAAAGGTATTCAAATTCATTACTCAAGTAGAAGTATAGATACTAGAGTTTAAAATCAACTCAAGCTTTTTACTTAAGTATAAGTAATAAAGTACTGGTTTCAAAACTGCTTAAAGTATATAAGTAAAAGTAATGTAAAGGGAAAAAATGCTATTAAGAACAAATGATCAGGCCATGCCAAAGGGTCCTATAGTGCACTACCCCACCACCCTAAAATCATTTTTCCAAAGGCCATAATGACTATTATGGTATATTAAAATGTTAATGATGAAGTTGTTAAGTTTTTGAAATCCATTAGCTTGTGGAAAGGAGTTGTTTTTCTGTGTCAATTATTATTTTGTGTCCCTTTACATGCAAAACCATTGTTGCACATATTAGCATTACTATTACTTTACTACTACTTTAGACCGCTTAGTTCTCTCCAGTGACAGGCAGGCAGTGAGTTAGACTCCGCCCCCTGCACAGGAGCCCTGGGCTCTGACACAGTCTGCAGAAACGCCAGAGCCTGTCGATACTATGGTATTTCAAAATCAAAGTACGGATATTTGTGTGAAAATGTAACGAGTAGAAGTAAAAAGTTGAATTATTACTACGGTAAAGCATAGATACCCTAAACTCCTACTTAAGTAAGGTAACAAAGTATTTTTACTTCGTTACTTGACACCTCTGATGTGGACAATAGGTGCGTTTCGACTTTCTGTCAACTACCCTGAGTGAGACAGGTCTATCTCACCAAAAACGCCCAGAATTTGCATGCGAGTCGCCCCGGAGGCTGTTTGACTTAGTAGAAAATGGTCCTGTCGGAGAGCAGGGCCTCTTTTGTCCCCTGAAATATACCCGATTGCTGATTGGATGTAGCTCTCAGCAGGATGTGACATGTTGTTGTACAGACGACACAACAACACGGTGAAGTAGAGTAGACACTTTTATCCACCGGTGTAGACGAACACAGCGCAGAAAATGATCTGTGCACGGTTTCTGGATTAAATTTGCTCCATACCGCGCATGCAGCAGGGTGACCGCCTGTCTGTCAACATATACTTTTACAGCACCTCGAATCTTTAAGGTGGAGCGTTTTCTTTCATGTTACTTGTACATAAGTTTACGTTGTGAATCAAACCATCCACATCAAATCAAACTCACTTAGAGGAAGAACAGCGCGTCGCTGTATCACTGATCAGCTGATCCCTGGCGATCGAAACCCATTCAGAGTGATAAGTCACCTCCTGAGTCTCGTAAATCCCTCTCGGGCCTTTTTTTGGAACGGAAACATGGCGAGTGACTGGCCATGTAAGAGGGCGTGCCCTGAAACTTTCTGAGCGACCACTCTATAGGGCTAATGGAAACACGCATATTGTTGTCTTCAAAGGAGTGGGCTTTCTCCTTGAGATGTAAGTGGACAGCAGAGTCCAGGCCTGAGGCGGTAGCTGAGTACCTGCCTGGTCAGATGTGTAAATGAACTGATGAAGCCTCTTGGATGAGAGGTGAAACATCATCCTAGACAAATAACCAGTCCAGTTGCTTTTGACTTAAATTTCTTTGGGGATAACAATGACCTGGACAGATAAAAATATTCACAGGCTTGTACTATTAATGATAACGTATCAATATTTATTAAAAAATATTGTCAGTTTCCTTCCTCCAGGTTTTTATGAAAAAAAAAAAACATGACTAGCCTTGATGACACCTTAACTGTATGAGAATATCTGCTAACATGGATTGAATGCAGTGTTCCTCCTTCACACAGCTAATGTCCCCCAAATCCAGATGTTAAACAGGATGAGAAGAAGAAGAATTCCTTAATTAGTCCCGCGAATGGGGAAATTCAATTTTCACTCTATTCTTTTTCATTTTACACACACACAGGCCCGAAATACACACACATGCACAGGACAGGACCTATATACATGCAACTGATGGAGAGATGTTAGAGCGAGGGGGCTGCCAGTGACAGGCGCCCTGAGCAGTTTGGGGTTCGGTGCCTTGCTCAACAGCACCTCGGCAGTGCCCAGGAGATGAACTGGCACCTCTCCAGCCGCCAGTCCACACTCTGTTCATGGTCCACACAGGGACTCGAAGCTTCTACAGCTCTATCTATATACTTGCTATCAGTAAATGATGGTAATTGTTCACTAGAGACCATCTTGTGACGCCAAATTGGACCAGGGGTGTAAAGTGTTGGGGCCAATGGCTCCTTTTCTACTTTCAACCTCCCTAATTCTTGCGCCCTTGCTTGGACCACACCAACCTTCGAACTCTGCCTTCATTTTGATCTCAACGAAACACATATAAAGTTGCCTGAATCTTGCACAGTTATCAGGCCAGGGGCATAAAGTGGGCCGGTCCTTACTCCCTACTTACTTGTAAGTTTCCTAACTGTATGTTGCACAGTTCTGACACAATCACAGTGACAAAATCTGTCCACAGAAAGACATAAAAACACCTGGCAAATACTCAAAACTGCTTCTATGGTAGTTACTTCCATAGTGTCTGCAGGACCACATTTTTGCCATGTGACACACACACACACACACAAGATGAAAACGATACTGGCGTTGCTGTGGCGCCAGATAAAAATGCAGTGGTTAATGTGATTTGAATAAAGGGGTGATCTACCTGTTTATTGTGTCAAATGGACAATTCACAACTGCTCAATCTGGTTTTTTGATGGGTGTGTACGTTGGCATTGTTTCATTGTTCCATAGAAAGGTGCAAGAGTTGATGAGGTATGATGTGAGTACTGTAAAGTGATGTACTGACTTATTCAGTGCCTGAAGTGCTGTTAGAGTACACTTCCCAAAAAAAAATATAGTAGATCTCTGAATTGTGACTCTCTCGTTGACCTTCTTCTGGCTTAGAATGTGTGTAAACTGTCTGACCTTTTCACATCCGCAAAATAAGAGCGGATCTCCGAATTTCGACTCTCTCATTGACCTTCCTCTGGCCTGTAACGTGTGTAAACTTTCTGACCTTTTCACATCTGCACCATTTGTCCCGTAGTCCTTGTACTTATTTACAAGCATTGATAGATGAGGCATAAATACTGTCACGCTGTTCCATAACAAGCTGGTGACTGAAGCTGAGACAGTGGCTCGCCCAAACTCTGTGGAGAGGTTGTTCCGTCTTTGATTAAAAATAATTTGTGGTTGAATACTTTGCATTATCAAAGGAAATGGTTTGTCAGTAATTATTAGCATGTGTAAGGTCGCACTCACACTGTCCTTCCGCAACGGGCCAAAACAGGTTTTTCGGGTCAAGCCTAGTGTGTTTGACCAGTGTGAGTGCAACCGCTTCGCGCATAACTGCGGCCAGCTGGCCTTCCACGGCTCGTCTGAGAGAGGTGGGCTTTTGTAGAGCGCGTTTGCACATGTACGAGCACGAGCGTGTTGGTCTCCCTGTATCAAAATGCACCACCTTCTTCTTGTTCATACTTTTGATCACAAGTGCGTGTGTCTTTGCTAGCAGCTGATAAGATCCTCTTATTATATACGCACCTTCAAAAGTAGTCCTTTTGCTTGAGCAGCAGTAAAGATGAAGTAGAGGTAACGTTGGCACATCTTCATCTTAGCGAGTCCCACCCTTTTCATCATTATCTGATATTTGTGAAGGAAGTTGACATAACAGTGTGTAGATTTTACTTGTTCAGTCGGTCCCTAGCTGCTGGGCGGCCGGACTGTGGATATCACGCTGATGTATTGTCAAGAAACGCCAACATTAGGAGCAGATCAATCAAGTGGGCAGACTTTCCTGCTCTGTGTGTGCTGAAGCTCTTTATTAAAATGGACGTTTTGCTGTACTTCACTGACAGTAGCAGTGTGGGTAACAATGACGTCCTGAAAAATGTGATGTTTCAATCACGTTTTAGTCTTTTTGCATCTCAGGGGGGGCATACTGATTAATGAAATATCCCTAATTGAACTGATTGTGAACTGTTATTAAAACGATTTAGCAAATCAGTGGCTATATTCAGCCCTAGGGCTCTTTTTTTTTACTGTCACTTTTACAGGGAACTTGTTCTATTCAAAGTACAGCATCACTTAATCCGCAACATTATAAAGCACATGTTCACTTCAATCAATTAAAATAGTGTTTTCTGGTGTGATGATCGTGGATAACTTTTATGACAAATGAATTGAAACAGCATCATATATACAATGTCGGATTAAAAAAAGCATTGTTTCTTATCTCTCTTTTCCCAGTCAGAGGCCAACAGGGATCTCCCTGCACCTGGGGTGGTGCCATGTGACGGAGCAGCCGTGGAGCCATAACCCCACCGCCACCACTGCTCCATCATCTTGACTCCAAGCTGTTTGCCCACCACTGATCTCAGCCTTCCCGGTCTCCCCTTCCTCCCTTTATCTTTGCTCTGAGCCCTGGACAAGGCCAGCCACAGCCAACACATGACTCACCCACTGGAGCCCTAAATCAAGTGAGTCAAATATGTCTCATTTTAATCGACAGGTGTAGTCGGCAGTGTTGCAGCTCACAGCCTAGTGTGTACTTTGGGTCATTGCTTTATTTTGGTAATCAACACTGATTGGCTGAAGATTCCTACAATATCTTATCATGTAATTGACTTTATCAACTTTTTTATTATTTTAGTGTGTGTACTGAGCTTCTCAATCAACCTTAGGGCTATGTTTGTAGGATGGAAGTGGTGGAGGTGAACAGAGGTCAATATTTTATATTCGGAGAAGGAAAACAAAAAACACAAGCTTGTTATTTTTGCTGCATTGGGCTGAAAATTAGCACATGTGCACCATGTGCCTGGATGGGTTTCATGCTTATGTGACGTAAAATACTATTATGTCAATTGTTTCTTGGATTAATTTTCTGATCTACAAATTATAGTTAGATTCAAATACATCAGTCATCACACACACACACACACACACACACACACACACACACACACACACATGCCCAAGCACATCCCATGACCATGACCATGGAAGTTTGTTCCAGATTAGTGGTGCATAAAAAGTGAAGGCTGCCACAAAAAGTCAGTGCCATCATAATAACTGTTCAGTTGTATTAGTTTAAATAGTTTATTTAAAGTATTTTCAGTTTTGTATTTCAAAAGACTGCTTTTCTAAGCTTTTTGGGTTTTTACTGTTGGCCATTATTTTTTGGACCTGTATGTGTTTTTCAGAGCAAATTAAAATTGTGTGATGATCTACAGTGAAAAAGATGATACAAATGTGAACACTATAATTGTCAGGATGCAAAAACTATAAAAAAATGATTGGAAGTAAGAAAGGTTTTTCATTCAGTACGCCAAACAGAGTGCATAATTGGCTGAATTTTAAACGGTCTCATCAAAGACTCAATTGTAAGTCTGTCAATTTAATTTTGAAGAGGGCCAGGTAGTTCATGCTAAACTGACAGTTAAGCGAGAGAGAGAGCGAGAAGAAAGATAATGCTTCTCTCTCGCTGGCCCATTATTCCCCTGTGCTGTGCACTCAGAGACCAAACGACTGCATGGCTCTAAACATCCCAGCATGTCTGACTCTAGCTCCCGTGGCGTTTCAGGAGTTGAAATGAGGACACACACACACACACACACATCCACGCTCACTCTTTTAAATTACGCAGAGACCAGTGGAGTTCAATGAATGCTGAATATTCATGTAGAATTATCAGTCTGGCAGTGAACCTGTTTGAGATTTGAAAAAAAGCTCTGTGAAAAAAAAGGTGAGCGAGGACACACAGAGGCAGTGAGGAAAAGGAAACGGATGACTTCACACACTCAAAAACATTCAGAATTTTACTGATATATTTATAGGTATATGGCCTCTAGTTTTAGGATTTAGTTGTTAACATTTTATGTGTGCCCAGAACAAAGACAAGGGCCAGAATTCCCCTTCCATGGACATGATATTTTCTAAACTGAAAAAAGATCATTAACTCAACCTTCTCAGAAATCGGAAATAGCTGAGGGAATATCATTGAAAATCTCAGTTTTAGTTTTATAATCGAACTTTGCATTACCACACTGTCATCCACATTAACTGGATTACATAATCCAAGATTACACATATGTAAGCAGATTTCTAGGGCCGCCACTAACCATTATTTTTCTATTGATTAACCTATCCACTGTTTTAATCAGTCAATTAAACGATATATTTTCCTTGAAAAAAATCAAATTTACTGTTTCACTCATGTTCATTTTACTTCACTGTATATTGCAGCACAAAGCAAATGTAAACAAATGTTTGCGTATTAAAATGCAAAACTGTAGGTTGAAATTGGCAATAGCAACATGACAAAAAAAGAAATAGGCTTGCTCAGCCCTATGAGAAAGTGACTGGGCAGCTGTCCACTGGCTGTTACCCACCACACGCTCTATGTATTCTATACACCAAGGAGTCTGGCTAAGTGTAGGAGTGTGTTTGTGGAGCTGTGTGCTGTCCAAGGTTATTTCTTACTCCTAGTAAACATCCTGGATCTGGGTGTACATACATGGTGGGAAACAATGAGCTGGAAGAGTAGGAGGGGTTGTTAAAAACCACGTTACACTTTACCTTTGACGATTCTCCATTTCCAGTAGAGAAAATGTTCTAGTCCATCCTAAGGCAGTGGAAATTCGTCTGTGATGTGGCTCACGTTTGGAAAAAAAAAAAAAAGCACATGGTTACAACTGTATTAGGGATGAGCGAGTCGAGCATTATCTGTATCGATGTCCGTTTATCATATGAATTATCCGTATCCGTACTCGGAGTGGACAGGACCTAACCCCGGAGTGGGTGGGATTTAACCCGGAAGTGGGTGGAGTTGTCTTGAAATGGCCAGGGCTTTAACCGATATGTTATTTTAAGCATGCAATTGATATAGGTTGATCAAAAATAGTTATATTTATTGGTGATTGGAAAACTTTTTACAGGGCAGCATCAGCAAAGTTTTGCCACAATGAATACAACACATGAATGTAATGAACAAGAGTTTTCCTACTCAACATAACTTTCATAAAAACTCAGACCACCGGCAGGTAGAGGGAGTGTGTGCAGCTTAAATTTATACCACTATTACCTTTATTTTTTTATGGAATACAGCAAGAAAGTCTCAGACACTCAGTTAGGCTGAAGAAACTTAAAAGGTAAAGGAAAAGGTGTGTGTGTGTGTGCGCGCTCCCGCGTGCACGGATATTGAAGTTTATTACTCGTATCATACTCTTTGGTATTCGGCAAAAGTACTCATTTCAGCTGAGTATCCGGCTCATCTCTAACCTGTATATTCTAGTAGTGTGGGCGTTTTCTTTTCCTGTGGCAAAATACACAGAAGTGGAAAATGTAACTCCATATCCTGCATTCCTGAGTTCTCCCAGAGACTATGTGAAAGCATTTAAATAATTTATAACTGAGACTGTATTTTAACTTGAGGTGTAAACCCTGTGTCCACTATTGAAACAATATCCAAACCCCCTCTTGTGTCCCAGAAAAAGTCCCTCGTTAAATGCAATTGGAGTCATTCTGTCGTGGATAAATTATTATATATATTCTTTTAGAAAGTAATATTGCTGCAGTCTCTAAAATTAAGCAAATTAAATCACTTTTTTTGTGTGAAACTGAATTTGTCTTAAATGTCGGATGGCAATTGACCTGTTATATTTTATATCAGAATGTTTAAAACATTATGCTGAAACGTGTTGGATTTAAGTCAGCGGTTCCTAGCCCTTTTGGTCTGAGGTCCCCCCACGGCCCTTTCAGATGAACTCATGTGCCCCTTCATCGATGGATGTATCAAATGTCTGGCACTATTCATGATGTAAAAGTGAATAGTGTTATATTTTTCATACTTTATCTGATATTACAAAAAAAAAAGTTCACCGAAATGTATTCCTGAAAACATTTCATGCAGGAAAAAAGGCAATGCAGTCGCTAAATCTGTCTTCATTTTAAATCCACAACAATTTTTCACAAGGTGGCGAATCTTGCTGGACGCCCGTTATTTGCTTAATGTAGCCTGGTCCCTGCAGACACATACCTTTTAAAGGTATAAATATACTCTTTTTCAAATGAGCTAAGCTTTCCAAGAAGCCCCTGGGAATTGCAGAAGTACCTCCAGGAGTACAAGTGTCCCTGGTTGGGAATGGAAAGTGCAAGACTGTAGTAGTTTTTTAATAGTGGAGTAATGTTCATTGTTTGAATTATGAGTAAACTGACCCTAACTCCGACCTCATGTGGAAGCCACATGCAGACAGATCCCCCACAATGGAAGAAATCTCCTCCTGACTGCTGCTCTCTGTTCTGTAGCGAAGCTGCACAACTAACAGTAATGATAATTTGCTCCTCTGACACACAGAATGTCACATGTTGATATGTTAATACTCAGTTTAACAGGTTATGAACATGATCAGTGGGTGCGCTGTAGCCCCCGATCGACTGAAGCTGTGTACATTCTCTTGGTCATGTCCTATATTCAAGAGGGTGGGCCTTAGCAACAGTGACTGAGCAGCTTCTCATGGGCTGAACCAACTCAGTGCAGCAGAGAGGGGTGGTCACGCTGTGTGCATGAGCAGTGTGTTGATCTCATGTAGAAAAACAATGTTTGTTTTGCCTTTGTTCAGATGATATGATACTTAAGTACATTTTTAAATATCGATTTAAACCCCCCCCCCCCCCCCTTTTAGACGAAGTGCAGCCAAAACTGTTGCATCACTGTAAATGTAATTTATCAACATTTTTCCTAAAAAATACATTATGTAACACGTTTCACTGCAGGATACAACAAAGTCCCCTACAAATTTAGCAAACGGAACTCTTAATCATTTAAAGATATCTTTTTTTTCCTGAGAAGTGTTCATGTATTTAATATTGATACTGTAGTGATACACTGTATTAACATTTAGCTGTTTATTGATACAGTGAATACATACAAGTCATGGCATTTGGAATAATATGATATTTTTTAACGGCAAATTGAAGAATAAGAAAATTGTGAAAATGTATAAAATCAAGAAGTCACTACTTTTAGTGTCAATCAGAACCCATTTTTCCTTCATCTACTTTTCCTCCCTCTCCTGGTAATCCCCCATCTTTCACTCCCTACCCTCTACTCTGGTGGTCTCTACCCCCCCTGCACGCCATACATTGCTCACTTTGCTCACATTGTGTGTATGCACATGTGTGCGCTTGTATCAGTACAGCTCGTGGAATGAGAAACCGAAGCAAGCTTTGGGATAAAAAAGACAAACCTAAAGAAATTGAAACGGCAGGTGCTTGTTATGGAGAGGCTGTGGAGGCATTGTGCTGTGTTTCTCAGCAGTCTGGCTCTGCTGCGCTGCTTCTGCTGCTGCCGCCGCTGCTGCTGCTGCCGCTTTTTCTTCTTCCTCTTTGGCAACTGAAGGCTCTATCCTCCACCGTACGTCACATAGAGAGGAAGGGGGGGTAAGGTCAGAAGGTGTAAGAGGTTGACCTGATCTACAGGTGTGTTGGCTAGACTTGTTTTTCCATATGCACATTTTTTGTCTCTTATCTGTTCAGGCCAGTGTGTGTAAATGTGTGACTGAGGCTCTCACTGCAGCTGTAACTGCTGAAACATTGACCGGACATTATCAAAAGTGCAAGCTGTGAACAGCCTTCTAAAAGGACCTGTTAAGGGCATTAATTAAGCAGCAGAGACTGTTAATCGCGTTTCATGTGTTACTGTATTACCTGTTTGCATAGATAAATGCTTATATTTTTCAGCCTGATAGAATAAGAAAGTTATATGAATCTTTCTGTAGAAAGCTCCTAATTGCATATGTGTATGTGTGCATTTGAAAATGTAAATTTCCTGTCACAGAACTGACCTTTTTATATGACTGGACACGTATTAAGTCAGTACATTCATTTGTATCACTAATTGTCACTGTTGACCTATTAAAGAGCTATCTTTTTTAGAAGTAGTTAAAGTAGTCGTAGTAATAATAGAGAAGTCACACTTAAAACGCCACAGCCCGTATTGGCTGTGTTGGACATGTTTATGTTTGTATATATCTGAATATATGGGTTTCTGAGTGGTGTGTTGATTCATGCGAGTTCACACTTTACTGGGTGCAAATTGTGTAACAATAGGATATTTAACAGGATGTGTAATTATCAGTTTAACAGTTATTGTGGAACAGGGCCTGGCTTCCCCTCTGTGTTGCACATTAATCATCACAGTGAGTTGATCTGTGTAAATAGAGCCTATTATAGAAAATGTAAATAAAGTAGAAGGAGTCTGTCTGTTGGCTGTTTGATTTTCTCGACAGCCGTTCATCTGATTGACTTCACACTTGGCGGATGAATTGCTGAGGACCCAAGAAAGTGCGGTGTTGAGTACGAGCACTTGATATCAACGTACATTTATTTATTAGTACATTATGTACGGATGGGAGTCCAGGACCGATAAGAAAATGATAATAAGAACCAGAATCGCATGCCTCTGAGCTTATCAATTCCTTTTATCAATGCTTGCATGTTTCCTGACAGTTGCGCGGAGATGAGGAAACAGTCCAAAGTGTGTCATTATAAATGACATTAGCGCCACATAGACTGAGAAGATTGGCAGGCCTATCAAACCTGAAGCCCTAAATAAGAAAGAAATTGTACAAATATTCCCTCATTTTATCTACACTTCAGAGTTCACACACAGATAATTAAACAGTTGTGTTGACACTTAAAACATTTGTATGGTGACTTTTTTCAACACAGAAATTTGATCATATCAGCATTGGTAGCATCTCAAGCGTTATGTACACACTGTGTAGTGTACTGCTGTCAGCAAGTGACTCTAGTATTGCTAAGGGACGCACCTATGTCATGGCAGGTGTATTCCTCACGACCAGAGGAAACACAATGTCGAGTGTGAAGTTGTTTGCATGAGCAGGACAAGCAATCATCCCGTTTATTTTTTAACTGTTATCTGTGTAAACACCAGACAACACAAACAACAGCTCGTAATGACAAAAAAAATGAAGAAACATTGATAAATTGACAGAAAGTCAAGTCCAGGCTTTACTGAGGGAAACTGTTGCATCAGTATAAACACAATCTAATCAATATAAACTCTCCACAGAAGAGTAGAATCAGAAATACTTTAATAATCCCAGGGGGAAGTTGTTTTTGTTTCAAACTCCAGCTATACAGACAACATATTTAACAACAACAATATATACAGACAACATATTTGTAGAAATACAGCTAAAGAAAGTACTCACAAGTTTTTACATTTACACACGGACAAAAAAAAGGTGTCAATGAGTCCAAAATAAACATTTAATAATGGTCTCCCCTTTGATATTTTTGTTTTATATTGATACAGTAGTGTATATAATATAAAGAGGAAACCTTCTGACTTTTTTCCCTGTTTACATTACTAGCAGAGCGTCGCTCTATTGGGACTGATTGCAGAGAGACTGCAACTGTTTCCGTGTAGTAAACTGCAGTTAGAGTTCATCAAGTTCACCCCATTATGTGTGTGCCTCATGTTGCCTTTTTTCTAGCAAAGCCTTGCTAAGTGTAATGACTAGATCGTAAGCACTTAGCAGGTGGGAGGAAATAATAATCACAGGAAACAGGAAAGCCCAGAAATACGATGATGGCCGTTGATGGGTTGTTGTGCACAGCTGACGAGCTTATTGACCGTACGCGCTTCATCCAGGTTTCCCTCATCGCTTATAGGAAGATGGATTATTAGGCATGTTTTTACAGCATGAATACACAGCTAGAGCACGTTGATTTGCCTGGTACGTCATGATAAAATCTAACAGCGCCGCACCTTATTAAACTGTATCTGTGTTGACTTATTTGCTGGAAATACACAGGCATAATTTAGACTCGTCAACATCTGAAATAAACAGCGTTATGATGGAAGTCATCCTAAAAAACATGTAGCCTCTCTTCTCTGTTTACAGCGGCTGTCGCTTCACATTAGAGCTTAAAAGATTACTTGAAGGACAGAACGTTAATTATTTAAGTCATTTTTTTAAAGTAAAAATGGCAATTCTCTGTTTTAGTTTGTAGTCGCTGGTTTCTGTGTGCTCTGTGATAATAAGCTGACTATCTTTGGGTTTTTGACTGTTGGTCGGACAAAACGACATTTGAATTTGTTAACTTAAGGAGAATGTGATTGAGATTTCTAAACTGTCTTTGAACCAGACAGTTTAGCCATTAATTAAGAAAACAATTGAAAGATACATTGATAAGGGACCACTTCACAGAAACATGTTCATATTCTCTGTATGTAAGGCGGTATTTAAGAGTTAAATGTTCTATTTCTACTTTTTGGAACTATTTTGTTGGCGGTCGCGGTAAAGGAATATTCTTGCGGTAGTTTAGAATGGCTCACAGCGCGATACGCACTATTAGACCATCAGAACCGGTCAACTCTGTGGAGTGTGCCAATTCTAAGGTCTAGACCCAGGGAACTGTTGATTGTTGGATGTGAATGGAAATGCATCTGACACGCTGAAGTCACATTTGACCACATCACCCAAATGGTCATCAGAACCATTTAAAAACTAAGTGGAGGCCAAATATGGGTGAATTTGGCAGGTGCTAATTTTTAACCCAGCGGGAAAATTGCACTCTGAACATTTGTTTTCATTATGAATTTATTCAACAATCAAGACATAAACACACACACACAAACACACACACACACACACACACTGAAGTTTAAAACAAGAAAATCCTCATTAAAAAAAGAAAAGAAAAAACGTGAACGTGGTATAGCAATATTGCATACAGTGAAACCGTTGCTTATTTCCATGGTCCATGCTGCAATTAGATAAACAGAAGCTTCTGTGGCACAAGCCTGAACATTAACACACATTCAGTCCTGTTTCTTGGTCGTTATGATGCATGTTGTTTCCTGCAAAGCTCGTTCTGATAAAAACTCTCCTCTGTGGATAATTCGACTGTACCATATTAACAACCAGCTATTATTTAAGCATATAATGCTAAACTCAGTCTCTCGGAAATGCAGATAAGTTGTATTTCCATTGATGTGGGGCAGCATGGATCTCATTTCTCACTGTGGCGGATGGATCTTTTGTGAAGTGCAGCGTTAGCAGCATAAGGAGGACCGAGAGGGAGACAGGGGTGATTTGAGGTGAAATGTAAACAGGGCTAGTCAGGAAGGATTAGAGTCCTGTGAGCAGCGTGGCCCTGCGGCAGCACCGAACACTGTGACAATGGCTGCTTGTTTTCTGCGGTCTACCCATGGATATAAAACGCTGTGTATGTGTGTGTCAGTAGTTTGTGTGTATGTCTGTGATTTAGAGATTGTTACTGAGATAAAGCGCTGCATGTGGTTTTAGAAATTAAGAGGCTTGATGTGTACACTTCCCAAGAATAAATTAAAGGCTTTCAGACTCATTATTCCCTCTGAAAAGCTTTTAGAAACCTGATGTTTGTCAACAACAGGTTAGTAATAATCCTTGTATGTCTCTACAGTTTGTTAAACATGACAGGAATTCATATCCTTTGCTGCTTTTTGCTGCTTTGTGGGTGCATCTGGACTAATAAGGTTGTCCTAAATTAAATTTTTGATGCCATTAAAATGGTTTTAACTTTAATATTTGGCCTAATGGATCTTACAGGAACTGTCCCCTTTATACACGGTGTGCTTTATCAAATATTGCAGCGTTTTCTGTTGCCATGGTTACACTCCTGATGCAGCAAGAAGAGTTGCAGGCTGTAGACTTTGCAGATAAAGAACAGGCACGTGTCCATTAAGAGAAACATGAAGAGGAATGTCAAAAAGATAAAAGACAAATATTAGGGAGGCTTTTCATTATGAACTATATTAGCACATACCACAGCGTTGGATGTTATAAAGCTACAGAGTCGAATCAGCAGCAGCAGAAGCGTTTGTTGCAGAGCTGCACTGACTGTACTGGAACTGACCATTTATTACTTTGTGCATCCATTACAGCTATGCGTTCCTCTGAATACCAAGCAACATTGTAATGTTCTGCATGTGTAAATACATCAAAATAAATTCTGTAATGTTACCTAAATACAATGTGGTTCTGTAGGTGTGATTTTCATGCAGTGGTTTGACAAAAAAAACGTACTTCCCTTGCATTTTTTGTTTGTTTTAGATTATTTAAGGCTACCGTTAAACCCCAATTCAAAATTACATATTTTTCCTCTTACCTGTGGTACTATTTATCAGTCTACATTGTTTTGGTGTGAGTTGCCAAGTGTTGAGTTGATATAATGAAACTAGAATGCACTACACAATACATTTGACTTACCAGTAATGTCTCTTTCCAGAAATCATGTCCCGTTTATTCACTTTGATGTGATCAGTTTAATGTAGGAACTATATCCTTTTCACCAAACTACACCCACCAACCAACGTTTCACTGCTGTTCATGTTTACATCTCTCACTCACATGAGCACGAGCCTCTCATCCATGAGTGCGCTCCCTTCTGCATGGTGATACGGTTGGTGGGTGTAGTTTGGTAGAAAGAAAATAGTTCCTACATGAAACTGCTCACATCAAGGTTTGTAGTTTGTGGAGTTTGTTTGTTGTTATTTTTTCAGATTTATATTTTTGGGGTTTTGAGCATCACAAGCCAAATTGATAGAATACTGAAACTAAAATACCACTACATTAGAGGGACTGCCCGATTGAGGTGTGATGCACTAACTTGATGTACATTTTTGTCAATATACATGAACATTGTAAAGAATATATGGAATATGAGAATATAAAGAATCTAAGTTAAATGTTTTTAATGTCATTTTCAGATTTTTTAATGTTATTTTCAGAATTTTCATCAATTCTTAAGGGTTCTTATGTGGATGCTTGTTTGTTTATTCATTTATTTTTATGAAAGTGTGGACCATATGCAAATATTTGTGTCTTTCATTTCGTGCTTGTAAAGTCTTGGTTCACGTTACACTGTTTACTCTTGCAGTGTTATCTGTTGTTGTTTTACTGAGCTGCTACCACAAACTGAGGTTCATATGAACTGTGAAATGGGAACATCACCATGGGCAACTTGCCATAAAATAAAATGTAATTATCAGTGTGGCAGTAACAGCTGTTACATAAGTGATGATTGTGCCCGCAAACCAAAACCTGCTGTACAGTTTCATACACAGAATAATGACTTGGTATGACCTGAGTTTGTTCCATTAGCCACTTTACAAACACTGTAGTATTACTGATTCTAATGAAATGTGTTCCCCCGCTACAGGTCAGTTTAAGCTGAAAATGAGTGCAGTAGGGGAAAACCCCCTGGATCCTGCCACGCCAGAGTCGCGCAAGAGGAAGGGCTCGCCATGTGACACATCAGGGCAAAGGTAAGGACCTGCTCACGTATTGTTGATCTGTTTGTGACATTACAACACAAAAATGACACTACCAGGCAAAAATGAAACTCTAAGATGTGAATTTAAGGGATATACTTTTCGCAGCGATGAGCGATTCAAGCTACAATACTCTTTGACGTCAAACATTTTTAACTTCTTAGCAGTCTGCCTTTTCTAGGGGGATCATGGTGAGGTGGGGGACAGGATGTTAAGGGGGATGATAGCAGAACAGTAGATGTAACATCGAAGTGTTGTCCATCATCTGAAAGCTGGGAACCTGAAGATTAACTTGAGATGCAGCTCATCACTGTGTGTCTTTTACCCATAAATCTGTCATAAACATTGTGTCTTGGTTAGGCTCCTATTCAATGCTAAACGTTTGGAGTGCAAATGGTCTTAGAGCAATGTGATATGAGTTTATGATTACTATTCTCATGCTCTGTTATGTCTCATACGCTGTTGCAACATTATTTTGGTCGATACCTTTTGTTAAACGGATTTGGTGATCCATTGAACAATTTATTACCCCCCTGAGAATTGATTTTTTTAAACGGTCAAAAATCATTCAGACCTTGGGGGAAACCATTGAAGAATCCATGCTGTGATTTTGTATCAAATACTTTTGACATTTGGGGATTTGCTAAGAAAGAGAACCCATTTTTTGATATTTATATTTTTATTAGTTTATGTCAGAACAAGACAACATGACAGTGCATTCTAATAAGAAATGACACAGCAAGGCAATTGGTACAGTCTAGGGCAATCACCATAGAATATTCAGACAGGGGTGGCCCTTCAGCACCAACCACAATATGTGTCTCTTGGAAAGCATCTGGGATCATACTCCATCAAAAAGAGCAATTGTGAGACAGTAAAATAAAAGTAAAGTAGGGGGTTCTGGAATAGTATAAATCTCTTTTTAGTGTGAGCGGGAAGGTCACTCTCTCCATCTGGTGAATTTAGAACCCATCTTTCATTCAGATACCCTGAGGTCAGAGGTCAAGGGAACCCTTTGAAAAAGGCTGTGCTGAGCTTCCATTAGCTTTAACTTTGGAGCATTATTTTAGCGTCTCATGACTGGTACCTCTGGATTCCTTTAGATTTTCTACTTTGAGTTCAGATCATTTCAAATCTCTTGCTTTTAAGACTTAACGTAAATTTTGCTGATTATACCTTTATGTATTATACATTTCCAATGCAGATCTTTTACTTGTAACAGAGTATTTTCACAGTGTGGAATTAGTACTTTTGCTGAATACTTCCTTCACCACTGGGGCTGACGACATGAGAAGAAAGAAAAATAAAATCCTCTGGATCTGTTAAAAGGCTGTTGCAAAGTTTAGACTGTGATTTAGGGTTAAAGTTTCAGGTTTAGAGTTTAAGGTGGGTTGTGTCGTGGTGGAGGTATGAATGGAGTGTGTGAACCATGTGTGTGTCCATTGCTGATGTAAGCTGATGTAAGATCCCAGCTAGCATTTCCACAGCAACTACACACACACAGCCACTGACCTGCACATTCACACAGCAGCGTCCTCCCCCTCATCTCCCCTCCCCTCAACCCTCCCTCCCTCACTTGGTCACCACGCCTGTGTGTTCTTGCTGGCCAACGCACTGACCTACTTTTTACTGTTGTCGTCTCACACACACATACTCGCATATGCACACACTCCCTTTTTTCATGTTTACCACATACCTACCACGTAACGGGTCGGTTTGATAGTATATTATTGAAACTGGAGGATAAGGACAAGGCTGTGCATGAAGTCAAAGAGGAGAGTTAAATGAAGATTTGAGTCTCTTTTTAATATTTTGTGTTGATAGTAACTTTTTAATGTTTTGTTTTAAAAGCTACTATAATATTTCAGTGACTTATGGCAACTTTCTCGTTTACATATAACGGAAACAAATCACTGGCAGCTGGGTGAAAACCACTCCACATCGTAATGCTACTTACACATTTCCCAACTCTTACGCTGATAATTGAAACCACCTGTTGTTTGAAAAAGAAACAAACTCTTGTGATGTGAAGTTCCAGCATTTAATCTTTGACTCATTTTTGTTTGACCATGTTAAGATGGACTCAAACAGAAGCATCATGAAGTCAAGTAAAGATCAGAGCTGCAGCTGATTATTTTCTCAATTAAGTTGTTATTTAGTCTGCAGAGCTCAAGATGACATCCTCAACAGCAATCTGCTGGGCGGATGTATCGGCTGCTTTCAGCTCATTGTAGATACATTAGTATTGATGTATAGGTTGGCCGGTAAATAACAAACTGTTGTTTACAGTTTCTGCATTACGTTGTTATAGATTGTTACCAAGGAGCCCTGAGACTGGGGACGTCAGTTTCAGTTAACTTTGTTTTCAATAGTCATACATCCATTAAAAAAGGAGAAATAAACAGATCAATTATGTGAAATGTGCATTATTCTGTTGTAAAGTTTGTGAAAGCTGTCCACTTGTCCTGAAGACCCGGACACTTAGAAACTAGTTTTGTAGTAATGAAAACACCTGGAAATCAATTAAAATGACCAAATATCCTTGAAGTGATCTATGCTGTCCTGGAATAGGATCCTGCACGGTGGGTCACTTCAAAGCCACAAAGTCCCCCTGGTAAATTATAACTGTTCATGAGCAAGTGGTGATTTCTTAGAAAGTGTGGTAACCCTGTGTCCAGCAGTCGTGGTCAGAGCTGCAGGGTATACGCCAGTGTCTTGCCAGCCCTGTGACCCAAAGTTGACTCCCTGCCAGGTCTAAGCATTGGGGGAATTCTGAAGAATATATATTTTTAAGATGTTTTTCCATCCAAAATGTGTTATATAAATAGCAAACCCCTTAAAGGGTTAACACTGCTGAACAAACTGTAAAAGCAGCATTTCTGTGTTTCGATGCTGCACTTTGTAACATATGTAGAGCACTTTAATGGAACATATGCAAATATTTATTTCCTTTATTTTGTTCTTGTGGTTCACGTGCCACTGTTTACAACTCTTGACAACACAAGGAAAGCTGTGTTATTGTTTGTTGTACTGTAACCACAAACTGAGGTTCCTATGAACTGTGACTTCTTGTGAACCTCACTATGGGCAACATGCCGTAAAAAAATAAAATGTAACTTTAATTACTGTGTGCCAGTAACCGTTGTTATGTAAGTGACGATTGTGCCCGCAAACCAAAACCTGCTGTACAGTTTCAGCCAAAGAATAATGACTGAGTATCACCTGAGTTTGTTGGCAGTGATGTGTCTTTTCACTTTTTACTTTCTCTACTGTTTCATATACCAAAGGATAGATTGGATTATTGAGAAGATAAACAGCTAATTTTTCGATATTGTAAGGAAACAAACACAAGTTGCATCCCCGAAATGTTTTACCACTCATGTGTGAAACTCATGGCCGTCTTCAAATATGTCTTTCTCTGCAGTGTGGAGAAGAGGAGACGGGAGCTGGAGTGCCGCTACATCGAGGAGCTGGCTGAGCTGCTGTCATCCAACATGGGCGACATTGCCAGTCTCAGCGTGAAGCCCGACAAGTGCCACATCCTCAAGAGCACCGTGGACCAAATTCAGCAGATGAAACGGCGTGAGCAGGGTGAGGGAACACGCACACACACACGCACACACACGCTGGATTAATTTGTGAGGCTTAACCAATTACTCTGTTATGAAGATGTTTGCAAACTTGAGTATTTGTGCGTTGTGCTACACACTTTTTTTTACTCTTTAAAAAAATGCTTTATTACACTCAAATGTAAAAAATATTTCCATTTTATGTCAAAATAAATGAAAAGTTGTGTGTGTACTGGCTCGCCTCTTTCAGGAACAAATATTTCATCAAAATGTCACATTTTATCTTGTTTCTGTGTTTTTTTTAAAAAAAATAAGTTTCCATTCAACTTTTTGACAAAAGTATATAAAATTATTTATTGATTCTCAGGATTTTACAGATGACACATCCAAACTCTGAAAATGTGGTACTGAATGTGAGGTATTTGTGTTTTTTGTGTGTGATGTGTTCACACAAAACGCAAAGTGGACTTTTGTCTTAATTTTGAGGGCGGGATCATATTGTGTTTTCTCGCACAAGACGTGTCGGTTTTGAACTTTAGGCACCAACAACATTTCTATTTGTCATCAACCATGGCCGAAATATTGCTGCTTTGTAACTGTTGTGGAAGTCCAAGAAATGTTGCCGTCGTATCTGGGTTCATAACATCATCCAGAGGTGCACAACGCTCGGAGGAAGCGCGTCTGGATGACTACAGCTTCCGGCGCCACTTGATTTACAGACTTTGCTGTAATGTAATTCCAATTGAATGCGGAAATAACCCCCCAACCAAACCCCTCCCCGCAGTGTTCCACGATTCCTTCCCTCGAGCTCGTATCGCACTCCCTCGTCTCCTAACGACACGCTCCATCTGGCAGACCAAGATGCCAGCCGGCTTAAAATACATGGCTAGCGTGTTGACATAGTCGTTTATCAGACCGGGGACGTTCACAGACATAAGCCAGTATGGCACAGACTAATGGAGGCTATTTAACATCTACCACAATAAAACGCAAAATTGACCTGTTCAACAAAAAGTCTGCTGTCTCAGCATCTGTTTTCAGTCCCAAATCCTGGCGTAGCCTTCTCCATCGGTCAAAGGAATCCCCGATGTTGACTCCTCTTAGGTTCCTATGTAGGCCACATTTCTGCCTTACGTTTTCTTCCAACCTTCGCCGTTGGGTCGAGCGGAGGCTGTTGCTGGTATCGGTCTTTTCCTTCTCCATGGTAACAGAAGCTCCGGTAGCTGAGCTGCTAAGCTAATCACTAGCCACTCCAAGCTTACACAGAGGGAGTGGGAGTAGGAGGGGCCGAGGGGGGATGATGAGGAGCAGAGGAGACAAGGGGATTGGATGGAGAGTACGAGCCAAAGGGAGCCTATCGGACCAGTTGGATCTCTCTGGTCAATTTCTATGCAGGCCTACGGCTGATGGACTGAATTGATTTTTTTTGTTGTTTTTGCTATACATATTGTGTTGATCGAACTGCAGGACCATAATCGCTGTATAAACGATGTTAATAATAATTACCAATGTTCCAAATGGTAGACCACAGCTTTAAGTGAATAGTGCAACACATTTTGCATGTTTGCGTTAAGGTGTATGTCCACACATACTAACGATCTTGTCTAAAGTATAACAGGAAGTTTCTGTGTCTGTGTGTTCCATTTCTGATTCGAGTTTGTTTTCTCCTGACAGAGAAAGCAGCTCTTCTGTCTCCAGATGAGGAGGTGCAGAAGAGCGACATCTCGTCCAGTAGCCAGGGGCTGGTGGAGAAAGAGGCATTGGGGCCCATGCTGCTAGAGGTGAACAACACGTACACAATCACACATTTACTCCACACAACACTGCTGGCATTTTTACTTCAACTCAACTCACACAATCTGATTTTTTTTTTTAACTCCTCTCCTCATTCAGGCCCTTGATGGGTTTTTCTTCGTCGTCAACCGGGAGGGCCGCATCGTCTTTGTTTCTGAAAACGTGACAAGTTACCTTGGATACGCCCAGGGGGAGCTGATGACCTCAAGTGTCTACAGCATGCTCCACGTGGGAGACCACAATGAATTTGTTCGCAATCTGCTGCCCAAAAGTCTGGGTGAGTGAGCCGGGTTTATACTGCGTGTGCATAGAGCAGATGTCTAGTACTTTATATTCTAGGTTTAAGATGCCAATAGTTGTTATTTTTTAAAAGATATTTGGTAATTGCATTTTCAGTATCTTCAAATGCGACAGTTTCCAAGTCAATGAAACCCATTAAGGAGATGGGCTTTGGCAGCAGAATCAGAATACAGTCCTTTAGTGCCGATAATTACCTTGGTTTATTGATGGAAAATACTGTAGTGAAAGCACATTTGAAGAGCCATGAAGAAAGACAGAGTGAACTATGGACATTTTGAATTAACACAGGTTTAAGTGCTTTTCACAAAACTGCACAATTTACTCAGAAAATCAGTAAAGTCTAAGGAGAGAGGCGGTGTATGTGTGGGTGAGTTTGAGGAGCGCGGAAAGAGTGAAACAATGACTTTCTTCCCTGTGATAATGTTATTTTTTAAGCTACAACCTTGAGAAGAAATTATAATGAAAGCGGAGGGGGCCTAAGTTGGGTCGTGTAAGGACAAAAAGATGAAGGAGTGTGCTTGGCGACAAGGTCAAACAGTTAAATTTTCTGTTCTGAACTTGTAATCCCTTTTATGTTGTACCAATTGTTACAGCTCTCCTTTCAACTGGGAAAGGGAGATCTTTTTAAAAGCCACGCGCATAAAGAAACTTAATACAATATATTTGATTTTTGGCCACCTCAGTGACACACACACACACACACACATATGCGCATTACTCTTACAGAATTGTGAGCTTTTAAGTTTTGTTCAATTAACTACAACAACCCAAAAATAAAAATGTGTGCGTGATAAGAGAAAAGTGAGGGAATTACACTTTTCATAATGTGGTGTGTAGCATCTGCAAGTCTCACTCTGCTGCACACAGGAGTGATTACTCATGAAACAAGATTGGCTCCTTCCAGCAGCCTTGAGAAAAATAAAAAACATTTAAAATAAGACAAGAGTTTTGGCTGTGTCGAACACAAAACAGATTGCTTTACAGTCTAACACTTGAAATCAGGTGCCTGTTTCCTAAAAAGGCGATTTGCGAGCATTTGTGAGTCCTACAGGGCTTTCAAAACCAGTCCATGGATTGCAAGTATGCCATTTGTTTAATTAGTGACATGCAAGAAAGGAAATTATGGTATTGGTAAATGGGACCCCAAGACTGCTGTTGTGCAAACTGGGCTGTTAAAGATCCTAGTGCAAACAGATAATTTATGTGTCTGCTTGCACATGGCTATTTACACCTGCCCCCTTACCCCTCTGCCTCCTATTAGTATAAATAGAGACAAAGCTCATGCCGGTTACGATGAACGAGTGGTTAAACACGGGACTTTGACAAACAGCTCGCACACTGATGAGCTCAAATATCCACGTATTTCTTACACAGAGTAGACGTTTCCAGCACTACTGCTCTTCATCACATTAATGTTTACGGAGCAAAACGCCATCTGAAATAACAGAAAAGCATACATTGGTATTGGAGCCCTGCTGTGTGCAAGCTATTCATTTGTTTAGTTTATTTCTTTGGTTTGGATGTGCGTGCATACTCCTCCCACTCGTATATTTCTTGTATATACCGGTAACATTTTCCCAAAGGGTGTGTTTCTGCTTCTTTTTTCGTATTAATAACAGCAACAGTTAATTGTCCTCATCAAAGCTAAACTCCTTGTGTATTTTCCTCTCTGTCCAGTAAACGGTGTGCCGTGGCCACAGGAATCTGGCCGAAGGAACAGCCACACGTTTAACTGTCGCATGCTGAAGAGGCCGCCGGACGAGTTGGATTCGGAAAATCCAGAGGCTCGGCAGCAATACGAGATCATGCAGTGTTTCACCGTGTCCCAACCACGGACTATACAGGAGGAAGGAGAAGGTACGTGCAAACACATATACACACTGAGCAAAATTACCTTTTTTATGGATAAATGCCCAGTGAATGTTCAAATTGTACCAACAACTCTTGTTATTATCATTGGTGTTTTTTTGGCTGCAAAGCCCTTTGTTACTATTGTTTGAAAATTGTGGTATAAATACTGTTTATGTATACCACAAATATAGATTGATATTCCCATGATACTTATTTTGGTATACAGTAAATATGGACTATGCCACTTATAAAAAAAGTGATAAATAGCTCACAAATAACTTGTCCTTTTTCTTTTTACTCATGGGTGAAAGTTTAAAATAGTATGAAAACAAGGTTCCACTATCACAACTTCCACTATCTGTCCAGTTGGACCGTGGCCAGATTCCTGCAGGACATTTTTCATATTTTAGGGATATGTTGGTGCAATGGCCTTTGATAAAACTGCATGTTGTATTTTATGTTTGCTGCAGAGCTCTGCCTGCTTTTACTCATTTTGAAAAGAATTGGTGGATTGTAGAATTGAACTCTCAAGGTATCCTACGTTTGACTGTTATTGTGTCGTTTTAATGCCCAACATCTGATTTGTCCATCAGAGTGATGATTAACAGCTCACTTGACACAATTTCTCATTTGGCTCATGTACACAGAGAAATCTTTCTTCAAGTTTGACACTTGGTCTCAAAAATTAGGTGATTATATTTTGCAATTTAAAAGTCAATGTGACTTCAAACAAAAAAACAGTTTTTTTTGGCCATAACTCAAGAATTGCTACATTAATTATGGCCTTTGACTAAAGAAATGAGGAAGAGATGTGGTGGTAATTCTACCCCCCAGCCCCCCCACACGCACACGCACACCTCACTACTTGAGTTCTTTCCTCCTTCAGACCTGCAAAGCTGCCTGATCTGTATTGCCTGTCGGATACCTCGCGCCCAGCCTTTGAGCACTGAGTCTTTCATCACAAAGCAGGACCCCACAGGTAACACACAAACACACACACACACACACACACACACACACACACACACACACACACAGTAGTGACTACTACTACTCACAGTAGTATTCTTAACTAATGTCTCAAACCGATTAATCGATAATCAAAATAGTTGGCGATTACTTTATTAGTTGACAACTAATCGATTTATTGTTGCACTTTTATATCTTGGGGGAGCATTTTAGGAAATGTGTGAGAACTCAAAACCATCTTTTTCATAGAGGTCACAGTGTGGACCATGAATGTTTGTAGGCTGCTGCTGAAATCTGTGTAGACTGACCTTTGTGCGTGTGTGTGTGTGCGTGTGTGTTCGTGTGTGTGCGTGTGTGCGCGGTGTTCTCCTCCAGGGAAGATCATCTCCATAGAAACTAGTGCTTTGCGAGCAACAGGTCGGCCTGGCTGGGAGGACCTGGTCAGGAAGTGCATCTATGCTTTCTTTCAGCCACAGGGCAAAGAGCCCTCCCACGCCAAGAAGCTGCTGCATGAGGGTGAGTAGCCACGATTGATTCTTCAGCTTCACTCATCAAAATATCAGTGATACACTGTCTGCCTGCTTTGGCATTGGTCACCAGTTTCCACACTACTCCCATACCATTATAATAGATCAAGTTGAATCTCAATAAAACAAAGTTTTACTTGATGCACTATTATGTAAGAAAAGACAAAAGCAACAAATCACCAAACTAATGAAGCTGTAACCAACAAATGTTGAGTATTTTGCTTGACATTGAAATTAGTTACACCAACGTTGAAAAATTATCAAAATAGCTGCTGATTATTTTTTTGTCTATTGAATATCTGGGACATCGCTCCCCCTCCACCATCATGGAGGATCTTCTTTTTAAATACACCTCGAGGAGACAAGGAGGCTTCTGGAGGAGCTTAGAGCGAGGACACACACGCCATCCTACACCTTACGGTGTCACTAGCATAAGAATTGTAGAAGCTACGATATCTATGGTGTCCCGATTCTTGCATTGTTGCTCTGTGAAAACAAATCTTACGAGTCAAATTGTGTGCTTGGGCCAGTTTGTTTCGCTTGTTCATGAGAGTAGAGTCGTCAAATCACTCACCTAAAGCGTTGAAAAGAACAGCTGTAAAAATGTCAGAGAGGACTGACATGAGACTAAAGTCTAAACCCTGTGTTTGCTTCTTTCTTTTGCCCTGTGTGTTTGTGTGTGTGTCTCTGTATCCCCATCAGTGATGACCCATGGCACAGCTATCAGCCCGCTGTACCATTTCGCGTTAAGTGATGGCACCCCGCTCAGTGCTCAGACCCGCTGCAAGTTCTGCTGCCCCCCCAACCCTGACGTACAGCCCTTCATTATGGGCATTCACACTATTGACAGGTACGATGCTGATTCCAAAAAACAACACACTTTTTGTTCTTCCACGTAGTCTCCTCAGGTAACAGATGCCTTTTATTTCCCTCCAGGGAACACAACACTGCTAGCTCTCAGGAAAACACTAACCCCAGCCTTCCAACGACCCTCAGCAGCCTTGCCCAAACTCCCTCCCGGTCCCCTTCCCTTCCACCCGGCAGCAACTGGACCCAAGGCTCAGGCCACGCCACCTCGGGCCTTCACCCCAATAACACAAACACCTCCCCCCAAGGACATAACCCAGCCACACCCACAGGCTACCTGACGCCCAATCGGACCTGTCCCCAACAGGTCAACAGCCCCTCTCCTTTGAGCAGCCCACTCACAGCCACCCCTACCTCTTTTATGTCGCCCAGGATGCCACGGGCCAGTCCTGGGTTAGGGGGAAGCCCTCGGGTACCGGGGAACCCCTTCTCTCCTTCCACACCGGGCCTCCACTCCCCAGTCGGGGAACTTAGTAGTGGAGGCAGCCTCAACAGGCAGCAGTCTAGTTGTGACGGTAGTGCCAGCGGTGGGTCGACGGGATCCTTCTCCCTGTCTTCTCCTGTCCTTCAGAGACAAGCCAGTACACCCACCAGCTCCTCTACACGGCCTCCATCTGCAAAACCGCCAGAGGGAGGAGAAGGAGGGGGAGAGGACTCTGGTAAAGCCCCCCTTCCTTCTGCCTCACAGCTGGGTAACCCCAGACTCAATCAGCTCCTGGATAGCAATGGGACAGGAGTTGAATCTAACAACAACAACAGAATCCACTGCACCTCATCACCTCATCCTCCAAACCCTCCTTCTGCCCCTCAGTGCCCTGCCTCTCACAGTACTCTAACGGAACGACATAAGATCCTGCACCGGCTGCTCCAGGACACCAGTCCCAATGATGCCTCCACCACCGAGGACGGACTGAACAAAAGCGATGTTGAGATCAAGAGGGAGCTGCCTACCAGTCCGACTCTTGCCTCGTCGCCTCCCAAGTCCAGCTCCAGAGAGCCACAGGACCATCAGCTGCTCCGTTTTCTCCTGGATACAGATGAAAATGTAAAATATGCCCTTTATATTCCTTATTTTTGATGCATTTAGGAATCATTATTTTCAGTTTTTATTACTGAAATCCACATTTATCAGTGTTTGTTTTAGTGTTCAAAAGATGCTGATGATGGCAAAGAACTAAAATACACTTTGTTAGCCTTGATCTGTTATTGACTTATTATGTACGTCCCTCATAAATAATACATCCCCATTGAGCCACGATGACGCCATGAAAAGTACTAATGGAAGCATAATTTGTTTTTGAAGGACTTGGGGGACCTGCCACCTCCATCTGCCCTCAGCCTGCAGACGGTTAGGGTGAAAGTGGAGAAGAGAGCCAGCGTGGAGGGGGTGGCCTGTACGGTCTCAACTGTTGCAGCGGGAGGTGCGTCCAAACCTGCCGGCGTTTGCAGCAGCTCCGCTTGCATCAGCCCAAAATCAAGCCCCGTCGGAGAGAACCGCAGAGACAGCCGCAGGGACAGCCGAGACTCCACGGTACAGTTGTTGTTAAATGTTGTGGTGATCTGTAAGGAGTCAGACTAGTGATTTAACCTCCTGAACCTGGTCGAATGTTCTGTGTTTGGAATACTCTGCAGGCTAACTGTAAACAAGCTTGTTATGTCTTAAGTCTTGTTTGTGAAAAAAACAAAAGAAACCTAGAAGAGCAACAGACTTCTATCCAATCAGATGTTGTTGTCCGCAAACTATCAAACTCCCCAGCAAATCAGACCACAGCAGAGACCATGGCGGGTTATCGAAACACTGTTGAATACAGCTTAACTTCAGCTGCAGTTGATACGAGAGACGGATGATTCAAGGCTTTTAAGAAACCATCTGGCAGAATTTTTCCCTTTTTATCTTTACAATGTTCACATCCTGCAAAAGCAGAAGGCAGCGAATCATCTACCAGTCATTCCATAAGACCGTCCTCTCGTTTATTTACTAATGCACGATGACAAAACAACATTCATCACACTGATTGGGTGCCAAATAGCTAACTAGTAATTACCTAATAAGCACAAGAAGACTGTGGCTTGTGACTATGACTGTTCTTCTTCCTCCTCCTTTCTAATTCTTCTTCTTCTAATTCTTAAATCATCATCATTAGCAAGCTCATTTTTTGAAAAATAAGTCATTATTTTATAGTTTTCTGAATCTGCTCTTTTGATCTACAAAATCTACTTTTACAGGAACAAACATTATTAGAAGAATTAAACATTCAGACAAACGCTTTGATGTGTGCAAACAATAAACAAGTTATTTAAATATTGCAAGTTTTGTCTTAAAGCTTTTATCTACAGCTGTAGTTCTCAACCTTTTTCATGTCAAGGACCCTCTCAATTGATACACATTAAGTCACATTCCTCCACCGCTTCAGGTCTGACAATATTTTGGTTGTTAGATAGGAATTAGACTCAACTGCATTTGAGAAGATAAACGCATGATGAGAATAGTCACTCTTGTGAATCTTACTCACATTGAGCTCACTTGTTCAACAGTTTGGTCTGGGGAACCCCTGGAACTCCCTTGAGGATCCCTGGGGGTCCTGTTTGAGAACCACTGCTCTACAGTGATGATAATAATAATAATGGTCCAAAGTTATGTATTATTGCAAGGTATTGCAAGTTTCGCTCCACAAACATGAAAAGCTTAATATTCAGCTCTGTGTGAATTCAAAAACAATCAATATACCACATGACAGTGTGTATGATCGAGGCGTGGGTGGATGATTGTGTGTTTATATCTTATTTATTATTAAATGTGCGTCCTCCTTCAGGGCTGGCACTGTTGTTTTTATATGTACACCCACACTCAAGAATACTTCTCAATTAAGCACTGTTATTCTCCTCTATTGAGCTTTGCTCCTGCATTGGCAGTTGCCTGACAGTCATTGTAAATCACGTTGAATGTTTATTTTCTTGGACTTTGTCTCCGCTGTAGGCTTAGCTACCAGCTGCAGCCTTTGAAGCTCACTGGCCTTTGACCTTTTGTCTCTTCCCATCTCTGTGTCACTGATCCTCTCTTTTCTGCCACCCATTATTCCTTTCATTCTTTTCTCTTTCACGCCATTACACTGTTCATTCTTCCATCCTGTCTTTTTCCTCTTTTTTTTTTATCCCATTTTCATCTGTTTCTGATCCACTCTCCATTTTCCCCTCCCTCAGATCTCTGGTGGCCCTGTTGACATGGACCCTCTCACCCAGCTGCTGCCTGGCCTGAGAGGCCCGAGTGGGGTCAAACACAGCAGCGAGGATTCAACAACCCCTGGAGGAGGCCCCCAACTCCACTCTCCAGCCCCTCAGCCCCCAGCTCAACTCCAGTCCCCCCTGCCTCATCTCCAGTCCCCCCTGTCCCAGCCACAGTCCCTTCCCCAGTTGCAGTCGCCGTCACCCCAGCTCCACCCCCCTTCCCCCCAGCTCAAACTACAGTCGCCCACTCAGCTCCAGCCCGGCGAGGCCAGCACTCCACGCAATGTAAATGTGAAGAGAGAGCCTCCCGGCACTCCCAACAGAGGTACAGTTTTTCATTTATATATATATAAATATATATATATATATATATATATATATATATTTTTTTTTTTTTTTTTTTTTTTTCGAGTGTTCATTAAACCATTTTCATGTCAAGAAATTACAAAATAGTTTTTTTCTCAATTTATGATTTAACTTTTATTATTTTTATTTTATTTTTATTATGATAACTAGTAATACATTTTATTTTTATACTGTTTATTATATTATTATTTATTTTATTATTACTATTTATTTACTATATATATATTATTTATTATGTTATTGGTATCTTTGTATAATCCAGCCTCTTCTGTATTTATTCACTCATTTATTTACCTACACAGTGGTAGTCTGTGTGCCCCCTGGTGGCGATTGGGAGGCACTGCAATTTCAACAGTCCACACATGGATACAGAATAATTTAACACTGCAGTCTTACGGTCTTAACTCTGTGTATCAACTAAATGTTTGTGCATCCCTTTTTTGTTTATTTTAGTTAGTTTTCCCTATTTTTCTATGAGCTTCTGTTTGTTTTCCAGGACTCAGTGATGGTGGCCCGACCTCCGGCTGCAGCCTCCAGAGTCAGTCTTCCTTTGATTTCTGCAGTCCCCCCACTCCGAACCAGACACAGACCCAGGGACAGGGAGATGCCTTCCAGACCCCCAAAGACAGTAGCCCCTTCCCAGAGTCAGAAGTCATCAATCCATTCAGTTCAAGCACTGGTATGCAACAAAACATAACACCTATACAGTCGCAGTTATGTCTTAGAATATGTTCTGGAGAATATCTAATGAGCACTGTGGGAATTTTGCTATGTTGTAACTCGACACTTACTCTCCTGTAGCAGAAAAACATTGTTGAGCTGACCTCTTAAAGGTTAAAGTTTCACTGCTCTTACATAAAGGACCACACTCAGTTTCACCCATTGGGTGTGTTCAGACTGTATTCTGTTACATAGATGACCCCACAAGTGATCACCACAGACACAATGTTAAGTTACGGTTTAAATATTGCAATGCTCTACATACTCTACAGGGATTTAATATTATTTCCAATACCAATTTTAGAGGGGAAAAAATCACTTTTTACTGATGTGGCCTGATATAGTAATTTTTTTTTTCTGTAGATTTTTCTCTCAAAGGGTACTCAGAAGGCTGCTTAACGAAACTAATAACTTTAAAAAAAAAATATTTAACATTATTCTAAATGATTATACATTATATGATGTAATACATGTCAATTAATTCTAAATTCACACTGAGAATAAATAAATAAAAATAAAATATATAGTTAAATAAACATGGTCAGTGTCATTCAACTGCTGACCAATTAAATCAAAAATAAATAAGTTTAAGGAACAGTATGCTCAGTACCTGTCAATTGCTTAAAATTTGAATAAATCCAAATAAAATCAGGGTTCTTAGGCTTGCTGGAAATCCTTGAAAACACTTGAATTTCAGTGTGATGTTGAAAGAGCTTGGATTTTGATTATTGCTTGAAATTGCTTGAAATGTAGATTATATACCATACCAGGTCTACTTTTAAACAATTAACACATTTTGAAACACAAAGCTTTGCTGTGTTTTCCTTTGATTTTTCAAAGCATATCGTTTTGGTTGTTTAAATCAAATTAACATATAATGTAACGAGAAGAAGAAGTGCAATAATCAGTATATTGTACTCCTCCAAATACTGTATATCGATATGTAATTTCCACAGCTATAAAAATGTGCTGGAAAAGCTTGAAATTGCACATTGAAGTGCTTGAATTTGACTTTGTAAAAAGGTGATAGGAACCCTGTAAAATAAATAGCTTTATGAAACCATTTAAAAATGAAGCTTCGTTTTCTGCATTATGTGTTCTGTGAAAACAGGTTTTCATATTGGCACATATCAGAAAAATATATAATGCCGATACTGGTTCTAGTTAATTGCAATAAAACTGTTAAAATATGTTTCAGAGCTTTCCAAGATGGATGTGGGAGACTCCCAGTTCCAGCCTCTGGCTCTGTCTGACACCTTGACCTTCGATGGTCTTGGAACACCTTTACAAGCTCCTTTGGCATCACCACAAGAGTAAGAATTTCTGCGCTTAAAAAGCTGATTTAATGCACTTGACACTCCATCGTAGCAACGATAATAACGTACAGTGTTTGTTCGTGCGAGCAGGCAGTGTGTGCCCTGTACGCTGGACGAAGTGCTGGGCCCTCCGACCACACCCGAGGGCCGAAATGACGAAAAAGCTCTGTTGGAGCAGCTCGTCTCCTTCCTCAGTGGGACCGACGAGAGTGAACTGGCTGAGCTGGATAAGGCCCTGGGTATTGACAAACTGGTGCAGGTACGTGTGTGATTAAAGATTGCAGGTTTGGTGAAAATATGTGCAGTTAGGAAAAGGCTCTACATATTTAGTTTTATGGTCAGTTAAGCAGCATTTGGCAAAAACCCTGCTGAACAGCATTCAAGTCAAATAGGAGGTGTTTTACTTTATTCCTTACTCCTGCTGTCGTTCCTAAATACTTACAACTTTATTTTAGCCTCTGATTATGTAACCTGTTCTGTAGCTACATTTGTAAATTGACCATTATCATAGCGCAAACATTTGCTTATTTTCAGTATTTAAAAAAAAAAATCAATTTGTTTTTGTTTTTCCAAAAGGGAGACTTTTGACACATAGTTCAATTTCAATTTTTTAAAAATGGTTTCAGGTTTCAATTATAACAGTGTTTGTTCATCCAAAAAAACAACTTCTGTTTTCATTCCTGTAAATCAGCTGTCCTCAACATTGAGAGCATTAATATAGCAATACATTCAATACAGCAAACTGACGACTTTGAATCATTGTAACTGACAATAATAACAATAATAATGGTTGTTTGATATCTCAAACCATTGCAACCCTAATTGTAACAAATAGTGTGATACCATTGAGGGCAGTCTGTAAATCACATTTCAAGCTCAGAATTCAAAGTTTATTTTTCTTTATTTCAAATGACATTTGTGCAAAAGAAACATTAGTCTCTCTTGTCCTGTTTTCTCTCCTCTTCCCAGGGGGGCTGTTTTGACCCTTTGCCTCAAACCTTCCAATCCCAGCAACAACCCACTGCCACGTCAGGTTCCATCGACCCTAAACTCTCCACCTACCATTCCCAATTCACACCAGCTCCACAAGCTCAGTTTCCTCCAGGTCTGGCCACAGTGGGGCCACAGGGTCTGGGGTTCGGAGCACCACGGGGGGCTTTCCCCGGCGGAACAACGAGCATCGGGCTGAGGCCGGGCATGGCGCGACCGCAGGGGATCGTCGCTCCACTCAGGCTGCCGCCCAACCAACTGCGCCTGCAGCTGCAGCAGAGGCTACAGGGCCCACAGCAGGTAAGGACACAGGTGCTTGGTTCTCTTTATTTTGTGCTTTATCACGACTACATAATGGGATGTACAACGTTGCTGCTTGAGGTACTTTTGTCACATTCAAGGTTAGTTTTTTGTTTCGTGTGTTCTGAATGCTTTTCAAAACTCTTCACGTTTTACTGAGTGTGAAAGAAAAGTGCTGAGAGGTGTAATGAATAGCACAAAGTGTTAACTTGTAGCTTTCTGTGTTAGTCTGAATCATTCTATGTCATAATGAACCCCTCCTCTCATCCTTCAACATCTGCCTGAGTGTATTTTGTTCTCTTGTCTCCAGCTCCAGAACAGGATGGCGGGCATGAATCCTTTTCCTGGAGGAGCCCAGCATGTGAACATCGGGATTCGTCAGGGGGTTCAACAGCCTCAAATGCCCTCACAGGTGAGTCACAGACCACCCACTGATGGGTTGTTGTTTTTTTGAGCCGGAAAGACCAGCAAAATAATTTGTTTACATAGATTCAACCACTTTGCTGAAATGGCATTTGAAGCTGCTGCCATCAATATTTTTCTATTCACAATCGATCAAATAACTAACTAACTGTGCAGGGTTGTTTGTGGTGATGAACCCTGAGATAATTATCAGCTCTACGGGTCATTTCATTATCTACTGGCTTGTTGTTTAGTTTCTTACAACCTGTAATTTCAATGATTTGTTCTGTCATTTCTATGAGAGTACGCCACAGTTTTTTTTTTTTTTAAAAACAACAACAACTTTTAAGTAATAAGGTAGAATAAAGTGGAGCATTTAGTAGCAAAAAAAGGCAGATATATCGCTCAGGGGTTGGATGGAGACTAAAAACAGATCTAAGAAAGTAAATATTGGACTAATTCTCATCGGGTTGGCCAGAAACACTACTCCAAATGAAAGCTAATCGTTGCCACTGGATCCGCTAACAGCGTCATATCAACTTGAAATATGAAAATATGTCAATGTTGTGTTACCAGCTTGTTCCACATCCACAAAAAATAAGTTAATGCAAGTTCAGTTACAAGTGGAAAGTAGCACAATTAAGAGGCCGTAAGTGACTGAGTTAAGACATTTTTTGGACTGTTGAAAATTGAGTTCACTAAGCTCTCAGAAGTCTAAATTTAGCTTTCTGAAACCTGCAGATACTCTGAATATACTTTGAATAATATACTTATAGGAATAGGTAAAAAGTTCCCTGTAACATGCTTTCTTACATCTTATATCTTTCTTCGCAGCAGCCTCCGCTGAACGCCCAGATGCTGGCCCAGCGTCAGAGGGAGCTCTACAGCATCCAGCACCGCCAGCGCCAGCTTTTCCAGCAGAAGGTCATGCTGATGAAACAGAACATGGCAGGCGCTCCGACCGGCGCCGTGGGGCCCATTGGGACTGCCAGGGTTGCCAAAGGTCCCCCAACAACGCCTCAGCAGAAGCAGCAGTTCAATTTCCCACCGGGGTACAACCCATTGACAGGAAAATCCCCTACCTCACCGAGTCACTTCAGCCCCATGGCCGGGGGACCTCTGGACAACAAACTGCCCGTCAGACTTCCCCTAAATAGCCAGACGCTGTTGGGCCGCATGCAGGGCCAGTTCAGCAGCACCGTGAACTCCTCGTTGCAGCAGGGCCTGTTTCAGCAGTTCGGAGGATCTGGTGAGTTCATTCAACGTGCTTCACACAGTCATTTCCTGAGAGACGGAGAATCAACTACATTTTTACATCAAGTCAATGTCTGTTGCGATGCTCTTTATTTTATCATACTTCAACATTGTAAAATAAATTCACCCAATGCCCAGTTATCGAAAGCCTTGACACTCTAGGTTGTAAACATCCCCTGTGATGTATTTCATCTTTTAATTTTTGTGTAAATATAACATAAGTTAAAAATTGGCAAAGAGAAATCTTTATTCGTCAACAGAAAACTGCAAAGATTTGAAAGAGAAGGTTCAGTGAAAATACACAGCTGCAGATCTGCTCTTTCTCACTCTATCTCTGGATTTATGTCTCTCATAGATTACGCTGGAATTTAATCTTTACAACTCCTCCAAAACTGACTTGGTACATAATTGTGCAATAACTGGAAATTAAAGGAATTATTGTAGATGCAATCACGCAAGATGTTCATGATTATGCCTACAAGATTTCCTTTAACTTCCTGTCATTGCAGTTATGTCCCACAGCTCACGAGTGTTCACATGCAGCAGATGCCTTTCTACGTTGAGTTTTGCCTCTGATAATGATCATAAATATAGAGGATGTTTCATTTAATTTCATTACAAATGACATTTATTTTTGTTTTAGACAGAGAAGGTTGAGATTCTGTCCACAGACATGAAACATTGTGTTGAATTAAAGGTAAATATCTATATTTTGAACATGTCTCATGAACGTGTAAAATCACCAGACAGAAGGATCACAATTATAGAGCAATAATCAGAGCCACAATACAAATTCAGTTTAAATCATTGTATTGCACAATGAGCTACACTCGGCATCAGAAAATGTCTTTTAAATAGTTGTCCAAAAGGTTCAAATAATGTTCCCCAACAGAAACAGTCCAAAGTTAAATCAAAACTCACTTTATGGTTTCAAGCACAACAAAATAAAGGATTTCAGTTTGTTTAATTCTGTTTTAGTTGTTTTTTGTAGGAGTGAATCATCTTCTCAAGCAAAATAATAAAGTTTCACTCTAACTTCTGGTCGGTGCTAAAAATCTGAACTAGGGATGTAACGATGCATCTTGAGACGGTCGATTAAAATGTGTGACAATTCAAATTGGTTCAGATGAAGAAATTGATAGGAGGGCGCTATGTACTTTTGACTTTGTTGACAGCAGTGGAAAGATGGCGGCGGCTGCAGCAGGTCGTTCGCACCGGCTTGTTTTATTGCTGGTTCTAACTCAGTTTTGTCTTTTTTTTTCTTTTTCTTTTTTTTCTTTTTTTTTTTTTTATTAGTTTTTGCAGACCAGAGCACAGAAACAGGTAGAACAAATGAACAGCATGTCTGCTTTAATGTGAAAACAAAAAGAAAAACACAGACAAAAACAGAAAAACCCCAACATGAATCTGACTATTGGTTGATATTCACATGCATTCACGCAGCTGAGGAGGTTATCAAGTAAGAAGAAATCAATTCGGGAGAATGTGTGGTGTACACGGGGGAAAAAAGGAAAAAAGCTTTCCCATGGGGGTTTCTAAACCTCCAGGGATCAGACATTCCCAATTGTGATGCATATGTTTTTACTGTGTGTGCTGATTTGGATAGCATAACCTGTGTAGGAGAAGATCTGTCAAGAGTCACATCCTGCACCAGGTTGAAGTCTCCGCCTATGATAATGTGATGACTTGCGTTTGGGAATCTGCAGAATAGCCTTGTAAAAAACTGTTCATCGTCCCAGGTGGGCGAAGAAACCGAAACTAAGACCACTGGTGTGTTCTGGAGTGTGCCCGGAACTATTACATAGCGGCCGTCAGTATCTAGGATTACATTTGTCGGCTCAAACAGGACCCTTTTATAAATGATGGTAGCTGCCCCTCTGACTCTATCTGTAAATTTGGAGTGAAATAAGTGGCTCATCCATGCCCTCTTAATACGTGGGGTTTCAGCTGTTTTAAGATGTGTTTCCTGCAGAAACATCACATCCCCTGACGGTGCTGCAACTGTGTCTGGACCTTACCTATTTTGATCGCTTTGTTCTTCCCTTAGTATTCCAGGAGATCAGACACACTCCAGTACAGCATTAGCCATAGGAACAATAATAATAAGTTAGAATGACACTGCATGGCCTTAAAGTAAGTAATAGTAGTGGAGGAAGAGAGTGGGGAGGGAGGGTAAAAAAAAAAGTTACATTAAAAAGCAAACAAACAAAAAAAAGGCCCAAACGCACATAAAGCATAACAAAAACAACATAAAACAGTGTGACCAATCTGAGGGCTACTCCCATAGAAAAAACACATTCTGAGCTCTCCAGCTCGAATTAACCACTAAACTGAACTTCCAGGGTCTCCTCCCTAAACAAACAGTGTTTGACTTCTTAAAGTCACATGAGAATAATAGTAAAGATGAAACATAAAAATAGTATTAATAATTATTCCAGAACAGACATTAAATTAGTCAGCAGAGGGTGCCAAGATGCCATGGGGCAGGCCGGCCATGAGGGTATTTTTCTACCTCAGCTCAGATGAATAGGATGCATTTATAAAACCCTCCACCCTGCGTTAGAATGCATGCGATACAGTTTTGAAAATGAAAGAAGTTGTGTATTTTCAACCACTGATTTCCTGCCCTACACGCTGTTAGTGACACAGGCTGGCAACTGTGAATTCGAGAACGTTTTGGCTGAATGCCACCATGCCGTCTATCATTGTCTGTTGTCAGAGTCTGTACAGAGGAGAGGTCAGAGGCCCTACCCCTCAAAAGGTCTCCGTACGGCCCTCTACCATAAAGTGCTACCTGGTCTATTTGCAACTGCTGCACAGCAGTTTCCCTGCAAATAAAAAAAGTGTTATATCTTATCTTAAACGAGGAAGACAAATTTAAAAAATGTCTAGCAATGCTCAGTGCATGAAGTAAAATGTTTTGATAAATACTCATGCAATGACCACAGCATACTGAAAATTAGCTAAAATGACCAGTTGTGTTTTATTATGTTCATGAACTGGCCTAACTTTTGTACTTCTCCTCTCTCAAAGCAATCACCCAGCAAGACCCACCTTTCCCTTCTGAGATGAGCCCAACCAGCCCCTTGTTGTCACCTCAAAACTCCACCTCCCAGAGTCCTCTGCAAGCCCCACCCCCTGGCTACCAGTCACCAGAAATGAAGAGCTGGCAACAGACAGGCTTGGGCAGCAACAGGTGAGGAAGTGGTTTATTATTATTTGATTGTTTAAATGAGACTCTTTCACATGTCGGTGTAAAGCATGTGCTTTCTCTGGTTGTCTCTGTTGTGCTGCAGTCTGTTCAGTCAGTCAGGACAGAGTGCAGGGCAGGCTTTTGGCCAGCAGGGGGTTTACAACAACATGAGCATCACCGTCTCCATGGCCGGGGGCTCGGGTGCTGTCGGCTCATTACCTCACATGGGACAGCCGGTTGGCATGAGCAACAGTAACCTCAGCAACGTCAGTTCAGTGTGCAGCGACCAGCAGGTTAGTGCCTTTCAACGCTCTAGGACTTTTATTGTCATGATGGGTTCGCTGTCTCGTGTTTTCCCTGCATCCTACCACCTGACTTTGTGGTGCATTTCCCCGAAGTTTTTAAGTCCATAAAACATAAGTACAGCTTATTATGTCCTTCTAACCCCGGCATACTGCATGTTGGAAATGACCTCACTATAGTGGCATCTGGTGTTTGTTTGTTCTAAATTCAAGGAAAGAAAATCATGCATAATGTCAGTGGTGTTTTGCTCGTTTAGGTAATTGAAGTGACTTCTCTGTTTTTCTCAGTTTAATACAGGATTGTGTCACGCAGTATGAAAGCTGCTACAACTAACTACAATCCCTCTTTTTGTTCTTAAAGTTGCTTTTTTTGAAACTTTCAGTCTCAAGCAAGAGGTAACACTTACGTGAGATGGGTTGTTTTTTTTATTTTTAACATTTTAAACTTTCATAGTTTTCAAATCTTGACAAAACTTGCGAGGCAGAAATAGGCTGCGGAGGAACAACGGCGAAAACAGCGTGCAGCTTGACCGTAACGTTAGCTTACCATTAGCCTGAAGCTGCGCTTTTCCACAGTGTCAGTGCATCAAGGTAAGGTCAGTCTCAAAAAAGGTTGAGAACCATATAAGCTGATGAATAAACTTCAGTACAGAAATTTAAGATCTGAATAGTGCTGATTAAAAAAGTTATTTTAAGATTCAAATTTGAATGATCCAACATCAATTCATAACCCGGGGGGCCACCAACCATCTCAGTCGACGGAAGCGTCTTTCAGAGGCTGTGATGTCAAAGGCATCCATTGGTACCACCTATGTCATCAGAAAGACTAAATAACGCTCCAGAGTTTGACTGAAACAAAGCCCTTTCTTCTGGTCACTCAGCACTCCCTGACTTTAGAGTTTATTGTGTTGACTGCTGTAGTGTGTTTTGGGGTCAATTCTTAATGTAAACATTAATATTTTCACTACTGCACCAGGTTAGAGAGTTCTTTGTACAATTCTGAGAATATATTTTATATCCTAGTAAACTGTTAGTAAAATATCCCCAAATGAATTAGAATTGAGACCAGTTTCAGCTGTAAAACATCCTACTCAGGACTTAAATCCTCATCAGAAGTATTTGTAAATGTGGGTATGTAAAAAATTAAAATAAAAACATCAAAATTTACTCCCAAATACTGATATCAGCCTCAGAAATCCAGGATGCGTCAGGCTCTAATAAAGACTGTGTGATCCTCGTTTCATTGCTGCTTCTGTTTCCGCAGGTGCAGCAGGTTCAGGTATTTGCGGACGTCCAGTGCACAGTGAACCTGGTTGGCAGTGACTCCTACCTGAACCAGGGCTCCATCGGAGCCGCGGCCTCCCAGAAGGGCCCCGTACCGCAGGGCTCCCAGAACAACCAGGCCCAGCAGAAGAGCCTCCTCCAGCAGCTGCTCACCGAGTGACAAACCCACAAACCCCTTCAGCTCTCCTACTCCCTCTACTTCTCACTTCTACGCCTCTTCCCTTGGAGGTCGGTGCACCAGACCCATTGCTGTCTCTGTCACACCTTTTCGGATGGATGGATGGATGGATGGATGGATGTTTGGACGGCCGTGGAGCAGTGTTCGGAGAGGTTTTGGCTTTCAGCGCGGAGATCCTCAGCCTCACCACTTCAGTGCGGAGGAGGGGATTCGGGGCTGGTTTGTTTTTACCGCCAGTACTTAAAAGAAAAGACTCACGTCAGAAGGAGCAGCAGCGTATTTAAACCTGCCTGTCTAATCTGTCTGACAACCTGTCTGTCTGCCTCAGCCTATTAAAAGGCAGTGTTGTCTTGCTGCTCATTCCTCGGTGACCTACTTCCTGCTTCCTGACCCAAGAAAACAACTGCGACGTCATTGTAGATTTTTGCCAAGTTGTCGTCACTGTCAAATCAGGGCCGGTCTCCTTTTATTTTTTTCCTCTTTGTTTTCTGGCAGTTTCTGTCAGGCCATCGCAGCAGCAGCAGCAGCAGCAGTGCATCTTGGGAGCATGAGTTGCAGCATACAGCTGAGCTCATCATTTTAAGTGTGGGAGTATCTCACACAGCAGCACCTCCTGGCTTTTTGTTTTGTTTTTGTTATTTCCTCTACCTGTCTCTCAGCGATGTGGGAATGTTTTAAGGTTTCAGACCTCTGTTGCATTGTGGGATAGAAGCTCAGTATCAGCTGGTTCTGTGACTGTCTCTCTCTATCAGCTACAGTGCCTGGTGGAAGTTGGAGTTTTTCCCGAACTCTGCTTCTTCTTCTTCTACATATTATTCTATAACGTTTTTTTTTTGGTTGAATTGTTTTGTTTAAAATCTTCTGCTCTCACCGTCATCATCATCATCTTCATCTTCAAGATCTTCAGAACAAGCTTTGACAACAGCCAGAATAGATTGGATGCATCGATGGATGGATGGGAGACAGACGGGATGCTGCTCAGTTTGGAACTTACGTGTCTTTCTCCCCTCGGGAGGAGGTTTTATTTTATTTTTTCAAAGTATAAAAAAGAGACTGTTATGATTATTTAACTGTCTGTCCGTCACATTTTACCCCTCACCTCAGCAGCTGTGAATACAGAGCCCTGTCGGGTTCTCTCTCTCTCTCTCTCTCTCTCTCTCTCTTTGTTTCTTTCTCTCTCTCTCTCTCTCTCCACCCCCTCTCTCTCTGTTATTTCTTGCTATCTCTTGGCCTATCAGTGTTTTTGCCATGTGCACCATGCAGGCGGGTAGTATTGTACAGTACAGAAGGACAAAAACTTGGGGATGAGCTCACTCTTGTCTCGTAACTGCTTTCCTTTAAAGAAAAATGGAATTAATTGATTACTCAGAACAGCAAAACTATGTATAATGTGATTCGATCCAGGTTTTTTGTTTTTATTGTTTTTAGATTCTAATAATGTTCAGCTCATTGTTTTCCTTTTTTTTTGGCATCATGATATTGTAACACTGCTACATGTTGCAGCAGAGGAGGAAGGTAATTCCATCTTCTAAAATGTGAAAAATAATTTTTAAAAAGCAATTGATTTTATATGTATATATATAAAACAAATATATATATATATATATATATATATACATACCTACGCTCCCCTTCGGCATCCCATTCAAGAAGCCACACACAACTTTCGGAAGAAAAGAAAAAAAAGAAAAGGGGGTTTGGTTACTTTGCTTTCTCTTTTGGTAACCAGGGAGCCATCTTTCTCTTTGGCTTTCTTCTCTTTTTTTTATTCTTAAGTATGTTCAAGACAGTACATGCGTTTGTAACCATTGTATAAAAAAAAGAAAAGCATAATAATACCTTAAACCGTGTTCTTTGCTGCGGTGACGGGGCCTCTTGTTGAAGCTAACGGTACTGAGCCGCATCAACGTTCCTGCCCTGTAGTCACAGCAAAGAATGATTTTTGGATATTGTTCCTATATAATGATACATAGAGGCTTTAATAATAGAAGTTCCTAACAGAGATGTGATGGATAATTAATTTAAAAGCTGTCATGAAATTGAAATGCAAGATGGGTTGAGTCACAAAAAAAAAATCTTTTATTTTCTCCAGTTTATCAGTGTTTTTTTTTTTGTTTTTTTGTGATTGAACCCTCTTCTCCCTCCACTTTTCTCTGGTGAAGACTTCACTCCTTGGCTAAACACACAAACACACACACACACAAATACAGTTTTCTGTTGACTACTGTTGCTCAGTCAGACACTGTCTCTCTCAGCGATAACAGACCTCTGTTAAGTCAGAAAAAGATGTGCGTACACAGTGCGCACTGAACCTGGAAGTTAGAAGAAAAGGACAAAAAACCCTGCCGAGACATTGCCTCGAAAATCTTCTTTACGCGGCTAAATTAATGTAAATAGGATCTGGATATCAGGCATAACAAATATCTGATATATACCCAAAGGTGTCTCGTGTAGGATGCTATAAGGACTGAAGTCACATGATTTGTAACAGTCTCTTAAAGGGATAGTATGGATTTTTTTGAAGTGTGATTGGTATTTATCCATAATCTGTGTGTCACCTACAGTAGCTGGCGGTCAACACGGCCCCCGTACAAAGCAGCAGCTAAACACATTTTACCCATCTAAATAAAAAAAATCTCGGTTGAAGTGTACACTATATTTCATACATTTCTACAGCTTTACCTTACCGCCAGACAGTCCTGTTAAGATTACGTAGGGGGAACTGCAGCAGTTTCTGTAGTCAAAGCCGCCGGACTCCATTGACAAAAACAGTGATTACCTACATAACACAGGAGCTGCTGGTCTACTGCTGCATCAATCTGTTCGTGCAAGTTTGTTAGTTTTGATAGTTCCTAACTCTTTTAAAACACCAAAGTCACAAAATAACACAAGCAAAACAAACCGATGGAGGCAACAGTAGACCAGCACGCTTTGTGCTCTGTGAGGTAAAACGATGTCTGGTGGTTTTGAAGAGAGGATAAAACGGCTACACTTCCCCCTGCTGTTAACCAAAACAGGACTATCTGATGGCAAGGTTAAGTGGTGAAAATATTCTGTCTGAATATAGCATGCACACTTTTTTTCCCCCAGGTGGTTAAATACATTTAGCTCTTAGCTCGTCCTGCCTGCTTCTCTGCCCTGTAGGTAGCACACTAACTATGGATATGCACCTCCTACAAAGCCCACAGAAACTATCCCTTAAAGCCTTTTTCACACAGGAATAATTCAGTCGGGGGGGCATCCAGTGATTTGTATATGGACCACAAAGGTCCTCCTCCTGTCAGCTCTGCCACGTCTCCTCCAGCACAACATCATACATTCCCTGACTTGAACTCCTCCTGTGTGAAAAACCTTGTTCTTGGTTCATTCATTCTCGTGTTTTTTATCTTCCTTGTGTCGTGGAAACTTGGAGAAAGTATTGGAAACTGTGGAGGGGTTTGTTTTTTGGGGGTTTTTTTTGCACACAGCAAAGACCTTACATCCTGACATTAGGACAATTCCCCACCCTCCTCTGTAAATGCAACTACCTAAATCTTCAGTCCCATTAGGTCAACAGCATTACAGTCATGATGCTCTGTCAGTGGAAATGGGCCTTTTCCCTTTGGACGCAGATACTTCACTGTAAGCAACTGATACAGAGAAAAAGTATGCAAGGTCGACATTCCACCCACCAACTCCTCCCATGTTGTACGATGTGAGAACCACTTTGTGCTCAGCCGACATGCTCTCTCTCTCTCTCTCTCTCTCTCTCTCTCTCTCTCTCTCTCTCTCTCTCTCTCTCTCTCTCTCTCTCTCTCTCTCTCTCTCTCTCTCTCTCTCGCCATCTTTTTAGATTTTCTTTATATAAGAAGTCCTGAGTGCAAGAAAACTCTGCCTCCTGCCTCAAACAGATGAGACTTTCTGAGATTGTTTTTTTTTTCTCTCATTTTCTCGATGTATATTTATTAGAAACCATCAGTAGAGCACCTTCTTATTACCTCATTATTGTTGTTTTTTTTCAGACAGGAGTTCTTTTTGACCATTTTTCACACTGAGCTGCTTATTTGATCAGAAAAATCACTTCCATTCTTCTGCTTTACCTTTTAGTGAGGTTACATCATGTTGATTCAACATTACTGGCTACAGAGCAACATAAAGATATGTATTCAAGGTTTAGGGCTGCAATCTGTTGATTATTTTTGAGGGGATTCATCGATAGTTGTTTAGTCTGTAAAACGATAAAAACAAAAGAGCCCAAAGTGATGTCTTCACATTCTTGTTTAGTTCAACCAGCGGTCCAAAACCCAAAAGAAGTTAAATTTAAAATGATCAAAATAAAGCAGAAAAGCATCAAATCCTCACACAGAGGGAGCTGGATGCAGCAAATGCTAGTTGTTTTTGCCTAATAAATAAACTTAAACAATAAATATATTATCAAAATTTAAAAAAATGTGGATTTCCAGCTCTTCTGAGATAACCCTCATTTTTAAGACTTTGATCACGACCCGCTAGTTAATGTAAAATGCATGTCAGAATAAAACTCTTTCCTCTAAATTGAGACTTTAACAGTAATACGGAAATAAACTGAATCCCGCCTTGAGTTTACATTAGAAAGATTAGCGCTTATTCAACTGAAATCGTCTGTTTTTTAGACACATCTTCCCACTTTTCCAAAGCAAAGCAAGGAAAGTTCAGGGAGAGCACTTGTTCAAAACCAGTCGATTCATTTTATTGTTCAAAACAAAAAACCCCGTCACGACTGTGAGGCTTTTGATTGCCTGCACTTAGATTGTTCTCCGTGTTGCACTTATTAGGCCGCGCTGTTGATAAAGAAACAGAAAGCCAATCAGGCGGAGGGAGAATGTTGTGCGTGTTTCATAGAAAAGGGATAGATTTTTCCTGATCACGTTTCTCTCAGTGTGAACTCACCGGTCAGACGCTCCTGTGCCGCCGTTTGGTCGATGTCAAGGAGACAGAAGCTGCACAAAGTGGAAGAATGTATTTTTTAATGATTTTTTTTTAGTCAGTTTCAGCCTCCTCTTGCTGTGATGATTTCACACAAACAGTATTGAACCCCTTCCTCTCTTCCTTTTCACTTTTTGCTGCGTGGAGTAGGCATTCCTATGGAAACGGTTTCCTCTACAACCCTGTAAACTGCAGAAACAGCAACTGTCAGCTTCTCAAAAACATGCCAAATACAACCAATGTAATCTTCTTTTTTTGTTTTAATGGAACAGCCATTCAGTGGAAAAACGACAGTCCCTCCTTCCTCACTACAATTAAATAACAGGTACAAGGTTGTTTTATAACATTGCTTTCATGATGTTAACATAATGTATATAACAGAGAAATGTGAATATGTATTTGTTCAGAATCAACAAAAAAGTAGTGCTCCGAGTTTGTGGTAAAAAAAAAAAACACACACAAAAAACTACTCGCCTCCATCATGTTTTTATTTTATGTTTTTGATTTTCTACTTTTTTATTTTTCTGATGACGTATGTGTGTTATATGACTATCAGTGAGTGCGTATGTATGTATGTGTGTAAGTGATTAATACTGTATATCTGGTGTTCTCTAAGATGGAAAAGTGGAAGATGTCCTGGTTTGATTCTTTTCTCCTTTTTACTCTTTAGACCCTGCACAGTACATGTGGGTGTTTCAGATAACTATGCCAGAGAATGGTTTTTAAGCGACTGCTGAATGTGATTTTACTGAGAGAAGAAAGCAGTGTGGACTGGCTTTTTGTACGGGTTAATTTAAAAAAAACAAAAAACAAAAAAAAACAAAACAGGCCATATTATTTAATTTTCTCTGTTGTCAAAAGTTTAAGCAGATCTGGGAGAGTGGAGCCTTGGTTTTATGGGGAAGCATTGCCCGGTCGTTGTGTATAATGAGTGGGCTTTTTGTTTTTATTTTCTAATTGTCTGACTGATGTAGCCTTGTTTTGCATTTGTCAATAGTAAATGACCAAAGCTTCAAAGATGTTTGATGGATATCATATGCAAACCTCATCATCACTGGACAAGACATAATGTAGCGGCCCTTTTTTGTTGTTGTTTGTTTCACTTGGATTTCTCACACAGCGACGTTCTGCTGCTGTTTTGTTTTTTTGCATGTCTGCCTTTTTTTTCCTTTCGCGCGTTACTTTGTAAAAGACACAATCTGTCCTTTTTCAAGTGGCCACAGGGGTCACTTTGGAGACGTCTCTACTTTGCCAATGAGGTCTTTTTTTTTGTGCCGGAAGTGCTATCACTCGTTTACAGGAAGAAAAGAAAACATTGCAACCGATAGCTATGCACCTTACTGAAACAAGCATTTCCTAACGTTGACTTAGATTTAACACTGGAGCGACACTAAATCCTTCATTTTCTAGGCAAAGTACTTAGAGTTGCTTTACACAAACCATATAAAAAGCCCCTTCAGTTAGTCCGATGAATTGAGTTGATATCTGGTGACCTCTCTCAGCTTTTAAAGAAAACCGTTTTTTGTTTCCATTAACGGAATACTTTATACCAAACTTAAGGTGCCTCGTGTATATACTTTCTGCAGTAAAGATTGCTCCTTTGCTGTTAAACAGTAACCTTGTTAACCAGGGTTTTTTTAAACCTTTTTTCACCTTTATAAATAAGAAAAAGTTTACTGTATTATAAATGACTTTTTTACACACATAGATGAATCAAATTATTCCAGGAATTTGCAAATACAATCTAATTTTGCACTTTATATCAGATTAACTTGGAGTTAAAAGGCCATCAGAAACTGTCTCAATCGGATCCGCATATGGAGATAGAATAAGTCCCCTGAATGTACCAAGAAAACTAATGAATAGCTCAGGTTCTTGATGAAGAACTTGACTGTTGGTGGATACCCATTATCCAAACGAAGACTCAAAATTGTACACACTTTACCTTCTTTGTAATGTCTCTCTCTCTCTTTCTATCTACACCAACCAATCCTCAGTATAAATACTATGCCAATCTTCTTCAGGTGACACCCCCTCTCCTCCTCCCCTCCTCTCCGCGCTGTCAGCTGACACCCGGCGAACTGTTAAGAACCTCCAGCTTGAACTCTCAGAACATTCCTGCTCACAACACAGTTTCAGCAACCGTCAACACTTCGCTCTGTAGCCGCCGCCACTTGGCGTTCACTTTTCCACAGCTTCGAACGTGTTTTTCCTTAAACCAAGGCGGACACTCGCTTTTTATTGGTTTAAGAAAAGTCTGGTTGTGTGAGACTTAACCTCTGCTATCAAGCAACAATCGTGCACTGACATACTGTACATGACAGCACACCAACAGTGTTGCTTGTCTTCTGTGTTTTACTTGTCTTGTTACACTTCTGTGTTGCCTAATGTGGAAGATTTTGCGGTGGGCTGCTGAAACCAGGATAGGGTCAATTTCCGGTGCAGGATCGGGTTAATGCCTGGTGCAGGATCGGGTTAATGCCTGGTGCAGGATCGGGTTATTGCCTGGTGCAGGATCGGGTTATTGCCTGGTGCAGGATCGGGTTAATGCCTGGTGCAGGATCGGGTTATTGCCTGGTGCAGGATCGGGTTATTGCCTGGTGCAGGATCGGGTTATTGCCTGGTGCAGGATCGGGTTATTGCCTGGTGCAGGATCGGGTTAATGCCTGGTGCAGGATCGGGTTAATGCCTGTTGCAAGATCTTGCCGATGTGTCGGATTTGGCCGATGCCTGCTGCAGGATCAGGCGAAGGTCTGATGTAGGTATCATGTTTGGCATCAAGGAAATTTATAGCAAAACCATAGATGCGTGGAGTATATTCCGTAAACCGCAGGAGAATACAGTTTGATCAGCTTTTGTCCTTTTTTCCTGAGGTCGAAAAATGAAGCATTCTCGCTTGTTGTCGGTCCAAATTGGTATTTGTGCACCGCTAAGACCCTCTATAGTCCTTTAACTCCCACTCATTCCTAATGCAGGTGTTCAAAATAAATCTCTATTCTATGTGAACAGCATCCGTGAAGTATTGTACGTGCTGCCGTGTCGGGACTGAGGTGGAGACTTTACGAGAAGGCTCGTTATAAACTCGCCACTTTGTGTTGGGGTTTTTTTCGGGGGGCGGTGATGCTTTCTCTGGAGAATTTGAGTAAAAATGACCAAGGTTCCACTTTCTCCCTTGTACAAATTAATATAAATAAATATATATATAAATATATATTATACATTTTACTCATTCTTGTCCAGTTTTGTATATTACACATGTAAAGTTTGTTTTTAAAAGAGGCATCGGAGCAGCTATTACAAGACAATATGAGTGACAATGTTCATCTGGGAGAATTTTATGCATGTTATATTTTCTCTTTTTCTCTCTCTCTGTCTATTTTAATACCCCAACCCCCCTGTTCAGGTGTGTAACGTGAATATAAAGAAATCTACCTTTTCTTTGGAATGTTGTAGACAATCAGTCTCAGGCCGGGTCCAGCCCCTGCAGGAAGTGAGAGCCCTGTAGGCTGATAGACAAACAGAACTCTTTTTGTTTGACAATTTAAAAAAAACAACACAAAAAAACTCTTTATTTGCATCTACTGGAAGTCTAAATTTGGAGGTTTGTTCATTCATATGTTCGTGGCTGCTCTAGTTTACACACACACACACACACACACACTTCTCTACTACACTCAAAACACAAACACCTCGTGCATTTGATCCCTCTGCTTTTCTTTTTCCAAGGTGAGGATGCCAACCTTGATGAAATGATGCTTTGACTAACAAATCTATAACATCTATGAATGTGGGAATGCAACACATTGCAATAAAAGCACCATTTGAAATGCAGCATGTTGTCCCTGAATGTTCTTTTTACCCTGATGCTATTAAAAAGACACGGTTTTGCTGTTAACAAGTTTGCAGATGATTATCTTGTTTATATTGGACTCTGTGTCAGTGAATCACCTGTTTAATGCAAAGAAAACACAGAATCTTGGTCCAGATCCTTATCCACCTAATCATTACCTGAGGCATTATAACTTTAATCACGGTTCAGAACGACAGAACGAGTCTTGATCTAAAGAAGTGATCCACAAAGGGTTTCATGTGTTAAACATTGGATTTCCAGAAGGAAGTGCAACATTTTGAGGGGAAAAAATGTTTTGGTGCAGAAAAACTGTAGTTTTGAAATGTAACTAAGCACATTCACTTAAAGCAATTCTTACCTTTGTGGCATGTCGCAGAGCACTTAGTAAAAATTTGAACATGAACAACTCTGCCTCCCTCCAACGTTTTTTGAGGTACTTGCACTTGACTATTTTCCACAATAATTCAGAGGCAAATACTTCACTTTATTACTCCTCTACATTCATTTTGACAGCTTAAGTTACTTTGCAGTTGCATATAAAATTACAAATATAATCAACTAATAAATGATGTATTATAGACTAAGCTAGCCATCAGTCTGTGTGTGTATATATATATTTATATAAATGTGTATATATATATATATTTTATATATAAATATATATATATTTAAAAGCTCCACCTATACAAGCTGCAAAATCAAAGAGATCATTTTAAGTAAAGTAAAGAGGAAGTAGGAGTCTTTTTACACTGTAGTATTGCTACTTTTTAGGTAAGTTAAAGATCAGAGTACTTGTTCCACCCCTGACTTTAAATTGTTTTTACACATAGAAGATGACAGGAAATCAAACCATTAAAACTATAGTCATTATCCCAGGATCTGGCTGAATACTAGGTTCTGATTGGCTGCAGAATAGCCATTAATTCCTGATACCTGAATTATTGTGTTGGCCTCATCTTTTTCATATTGTGCTTTGGTTTGAATCTCCAGATATTAACTCCTTCTGTGTCTTCAGCTGCCCAGTCATCTTCTCAAAATAGCTTCAAAGAAACGTTGAAGTCATTCTTTGTTGTAATAAGATGTCATCTTCTTAATGTGTCCCAATAAATTGTAAAGGGGGGATTTGACTCCGTGCCTTATGGTTACTCATGTGAGATACATGCTCACCGGCCACTTTATTAGACACACCTGGTGCTTAATAAAGTGTCAGTGTAGTCTTCTAATGCTGTTCCCTCTCTACTAGAAAGTAGGTCGTGTTTAGTGTTCACAGTTGCTCTCCTGCATTCCTCTGTTGGAACCAGTGGATATTTGAGTTACTATCAGCTCCAACCAGTCTGGCCATTCTCCTCTGACCTCTGGCATCAACAAGGCATTTGCGCCCACAGAACTACCGCTCACTGGATCTTTTCTCTTTTTGGGAGCATTCTCTGTAAACCCTAGAGATGGTTGTGCGTGCAAATCCCAGTAGATCAGCAGTTTGTGAAATACTCAGAGCAGCCCGTCTGGCACCAACAACCATGTCACGTTCAAAGTCACTTCAATCACCTTTCTTTCCCGTTCTGATGCTCACTTTGAACTGCAGCACATCCTCTCCACCATGTCTACATGCCTTAATGCCTAAATGAGTCGCTGCAATGTGGTTGGCTGGTTAGAAATTTGCTTTAACGAGCAGTTGGACAGGTGTACCTGATAAAGTGGCCGGTGAGTGTATGTATTATCGTGGATTAATGGACACCCTTAATGGACATCAGTTTTCACCCAGACCATGGTATAATTGCTCATGATGGACATCTCGTCAGGGTAATTCTCTGCCACTAGTAATTATTCATGTACTGTGTTACTTACTTGCCTTTTGTGTCGTTGACCATGTTATTGTATGTCCTATGTCCCTCTAATGGGACACCAGTATGTTCTGCAGCATTATGATGTAAAATATTAATACATTTATTAAGCATTTATTTTTCATCGCCTAAAATTTACAGTATATAAATTAGAGTTAGAGCAATGTTTTTAAAGATGCTGTTCGGCTTTGTGTCTATAGAAAATCTGTCGGTTTGGTAATTGCACACATCCAGATACAACAGCCCTGAAAACACTGTTAAAAGATTGTTGGTTGCAGCAGGTAATTCAACATTACCTAGTGCATAATCTGCATATTACCTTTATATACACAGCCTTCAGGGTTCAGTGTCATGGGGACAAGCGACAGTGCACACAATGCAAAATATTCCACTCAAATAAAGCTCATTGTTGAGTCAAATACGCTGTATTATTGTTCCAGTGCTGTCAGTGTGCAAGTTCCACCATTCTCACATATTAATGAGTAATTTGAACTTATTTTGGCGTCAGTTTCAGACATTGAATGACCAACAAAACACAACTTTCACATTCAGTGTCTACATATTTGTCTGGCAAATGATATGGTTCTCCGTGTGAATGGTTTCCTTGTTGTGAGTGAGGTAGTTCCCGTCCTCGATGGGCGGTGTGGGGTGCTTGTGTTCGTGGTACTCCACTATGGGGTAGGTGATGACGGTGAGCAGCAGGACGGCCAGCAGGATGTACAGTTTATACTCCAGGCATATGAAGGTGCTGTAGGCGAAGGCGATAACGAAGCCCAGCGACTCCCACATACGGTAGTTGGCGAACGCGGCCTCTTTGTCCCGGGGGAAGAGGACGCCATAAAGAGCTGCAGGATAGAAAGCAGAGGAAGGACCAATCATTTGTTTCTATGTGTGAATAGTACGGAAGCCCTGAGAGACAAGTGAGAAAAAGAATTTGAGTGATTCAAAGTCTAAATAGTTTTCTGACCTGCGTTAACTTAAGAATAGGAGAAAAAAAGAAATAACTCTCCACACCTGCTGGTGGCGTGAGTCTGTATTTGTCATTTCAAAAGGGAAACCTGAAGACAGACAGGGCCGATTCAAGACACTTGTTGCCAGTTAGCACATTAGCAAGAGAGCTCGATCGGTTAGGGCAGGGGTGTCAAACTCAAATTCACAGTGGGCGGTATTTAAAAACTGAGACAAAGTTTTGGGCCAAACTCAATATTTACAAAAAAAAAAAAAAACTGCAAATGTGCATGTTTTTCCTTCTCTCCAGATGTGTAATGTTGAGCCTTTCCAGTGCAGGTCCTTGTTCTTGTCGTGGTGTTTCTTCTGTTTGATTCTTTGGTTACAGCCACGGTGACAAACAGCTCTTTACCTTCAGACACAGATCATCTGCTGAAAGCTCCTGTCCTCCATCTTTCTTTTAGCCGTTTTTGGGGAGGGGTGGATTAAGTTTGTCTGCAGAGACTGGTAGCATGGATGCTCATGTTTGTCAACAGAAAAGTAGACGTGTATGTGCTTTATACTCGCGGGCCAGCTCTCATAGAACCTTGATATGATCTCGCGGGCCAAATATGATTATAACGCGGGCCAGATTTGGCCCATGGGCCTGAGTTTGACACCCCTGGGTTAGGGAAATACGTTATGTTGTTATATATTATATACGTTAGGTAATATGTTACCTGATATAACAAGTTTGTTTTCGCCCTCTTGACTTTAGCCATTTGTTTAATTTCCTCACTTCTGTTTCTCTTCTCGTGCACTGATGCGCTAAAGAAGAACTGCCAATCAGAGTTACTACCGGCCGACTAGTGCCAGCTGTGCCAGAGTCAGGACTAAAGCTACAGCGACAGACGCTCGACCATCTGCCCGACTTTGACTGACGCTCGACCACCGGATTGGTGCGCCTGTAAAGCATTCATGTTTTCTTTCAGATGAGTTTCAATTTGTCCATGCACTCTAAAGAAAACCACATTTATTGTGATCCTCAAAGCAATTTCAGTCAAAAAAAACAAAAAACCAACTGCCCACCAACGACTGTCACTCTAACGACGGTCGTTGGCACTTGGAGCACAAAGGGTTCCAGTGACATCATCGGCCTTGTGAGAGGTTAAATACCTGGATCTCCACACCAGTTAGTTGGACCAGTCCCAGCCTGGTCAGATGCGTACATGAACTGATGAAGCCTCTTGGATGAGAGGTGAAACGTCTTCCTAGACAAACAACCAAGTCCAGTTGCTTTTGACTGAAATTGCTTTGAGGATAACGATGACCTGGACGAATGAGAACATTCACAGGCTCACATTTATTGTGTGTTAGTTAGTAATGTGACATTGTTGTCATGTCTTCTTTTGGCTAGAAATGTATCTTAATCACAGTAAAACATGAGCTTTTGCTTGCCAATAAAGTAACTTAAGAAAAATGAATCGGGCAAAACTTCTTTTCCACCTGTTCTTAAGTCGTAAACAGAAGAGAAACAACTTCAGACTGGATCACCAGACGTTTCTTTTTATGTTGCTTATTTGTTCTCCAATATTATTGCCTATCTTGTTTTTGTTCTTTTCTTTTAAAGCCCCTGAGCACCCACGCAGGTGTTACTCTGTCTGATTAGACCTCCGGGTTGGGTTGAAGGTGGGCGGGGCTATGATGGGAAATTGTGAGGTCATAGATGTCCGTCTACCAATAAGAATGATGAAGGTGTACTTTGTCCCGCCTTAACAGGTGAAACAAATCTAACAGGAGACTTGTGAAGATGTCAATCACAGTGGACACACCCACACAGTCCTGAGAAGAGGTCTAATCAACCAGTCAACTGAAAACACCTGTGTGGGTGTTCAGGGGCTTTAACGTTAAATTATTCTTTAAATGTTGGAAATAAAGTTTATTCTTTTCTATTCTGAAAGTTACTGTTTCTCTCTGGCCTCTCAGGGGCTTCTGTAGGATACATAGAAATGTACGGTAGATTTTAAGGCTGATGATGGGAGTTTCATACCGTTGGTCTGAGTTTGCCAGATAGCATCTGACATTCCCCACAGAGCAGGAAACACGAAGAACACCGCCATGTTGTCTGGATGAGGCCTCCAGAACAAGAGAGCGATGATACAGGCGAAGTTGGCCAGTGCAGCTGAAAGAAGACGGATAAGTGGACGTCAGCAGATCCTTACTTACTACAAAATTGTCTTCTTCTACGGCTCAGTACCAAAAACGGGTGATGATGACTTAATGAATCCTTTCTATAAAAATATGAAAGAGATTTTTACCAAAGAAGAAGAGCGCGGCTCTCCCGGTGCACCGAGCCAGTCTCCCAAAGAGAAAGGAGAAGAGAGAATTAGCAGCTCCGAAGCACATCATCACGTAGCCAACAAAATGGATCCCCAAAGCACACGTCACATAGTTCTGCAAATAAAAAAACATAATTTTTACACAGCTAATATCTCATACTTAGATACATATTTCATATCACACAGATTTCCAGTCAGTAAAAGTTATAAAATGTGGATTGGATTGCGATGTCATGGTAGGGAGTTGGTAAAAATATTGGACACAAACATTCGTTCGGGTTCTTCTGCCCCCCCCCCCCCCCCCCCCGTGTTTAAAAATATAATAATAATAATAATAATAATAATGCAGCTTCATGAAGCAGTCTGTAAAACTTGTGGCTACATTAGCTGCTACTAGTAAGACACACCCCAGTCTCTGACCAAACTGTCAGCAGTCAGAAATTGTTTTGGGGATAACAATGACCTGGACAAATGACAACATTCACGGGTGTCAGCAGTCAGGTTGCATTGTGGGTAATGTAGGCACCAGATTTTGACATTGAAGGTTTTGAATGTGCGGAGTAAAAAACGACGATATCTTTGTTCCTGCTGCGTCAATTTATTTTATTTTCCTATATGAAAGTGCATCAGAGTACTCTTTTTGAGTACATTTTCAAAGTACTACTACTACTACTAATACTGTGACTTGTGTTGTAATGTTATGTAGTGCAAGTGTTATAATGTATTGTGTGTATTTATCGTCATTTTGTACTGGGGCATTGTAGTGTCTGTCCTTTATTTATAAACGAAAATAAACGAAGACAGACAGAAATCTGTGTTATGACTCATGTGTGTTGATGTCCTGACCTTGGTGTACTCCCCAGAGAGGAAGCTCTGTTCGAAGCCGCTGTACATGGTGAGGGGGATGAGGGTCACCAGCCTCCAGTCCTTCAGCAGCCTGAACGTGGCCAGGAAGGTGTGACAGAACGGCTCCCGGTTCCCACGAAACTCACTGGACTGCACTCGGTCGATGTCTTCCAGAAACACTGCAACAATGATCATGGCCAGCACACCCACGCCTGCCCCACACACACACACACACACACACAAAACAACAACAGTGATTCAATTCTGGTGCTATCATGGTCTGACAGTGTGCAACTCATCTCTCTGATCAATTGAAATAAACCCAACAATATGTTTAGAGGACAAAGTTAACGCTGGTGTTACCGATGTAGCATCCGACCAGTGTCCACACCAATTCTTGAGCAGGCCTGGTGGTCGTGCTGTTCACGCTGATGTTGAGGCCGCAGTCCGCCGCTCCACAGGACTGCAGCTGCTCCTCAGGGATGTAAGCTGTCAGAAAAGAAACAATGTATTTAAAGAATTATTCCTCACCAAAAACATTAAAAAAAGAAAATTTTAATCATAGTGGAAATGCTGTTTGTATTTATCTATGTAGCTTCTATGGCTGCACTAGCACTGTCGCCTCACAGCAAGAGGGTTCCCAGTTCGAATCCTGGTTGGGGACCTTCTGTGTGGACTTTGCATGTTCTCCCTGTGTCTGTGTGGGTTTTCTCCAGTTTCCTCCCACAGTCCAAAGACATGCTCGTGTTAGGTTAATTGATGACTCTAAATTGTCCGTAGGTGTGAATGTGAGTGTGAATGGTTGTCTGTCTCTGTTCGTCTCTATGCGCTCTGTGATAGACTGGGGTCCTGTCCAGGGTGTGCCCCGCCTCACGCCCGATGTCAGCTGGGATCGGCTCCAGCCCATCGGGACAAGCGGTTGAAGATGAATGGATGAATTTATTTATTTACTGGTTTATTTATTTATTTATTTATTTCTTATTATTATTATTATTATTATTGTTATTATTATTATTATTATTATTATTATGAGAGACAATTATTTTTCAATTTTGGACAAAAGCTTTCCACCAAAATAACAAAATTCAAAATGTGGACGTCTGTGTAAAAGATGGTAAGCATTCATATAATTGTATATAGCAAAACAACTCCTGGTAGAAAAATATTACTCTGGATAATTCAAGTGATTATTTTGTATAGAGTCCCATTATTTATCTAGTCCCATGAACATTGTCTCGTTAAATATTACAAATGTTGTCAGATGTGTTGCAAAGAAATGTATTTACTTTCAAAGTTTCAAATTTCAAAGATTTAATAAATAAGACATCTCATAAACTGATGAATCAGAGGCCTGTTTTGAACATTTCCTAGTTCTAAATACCTTTATTATATTATAATAACTCATTTAACTCAAATAATTCATTGAACTAAGCAAACAGACATGATTAGAATTCCCGTCTAAACAGTGTGCCCCGGAAATCCAAAATAATAAATAGCCTCTGCGTGTTGTTCTTCCAAGAAACACACCTGAACAAGTGGCCATCATCATGTAAGCCTATAAAAGAGAGCATAAACACCAATAAAATAAGAAACCGCACACACCCTATTTTATTCTCCTTTAAACTGAACCCATAAAAAAGCTGTAAGCTGCTGTTAGACATTGCCCGCTGATGATATCAGCTGCACACAGGAATGTAAGTACGTTTACCAAGGTTCTGTGCGTAAGTGCAATTTTGATGTAAGTGTACTTTACGTGACTATTTCCATTTTATTATTTTACTCCACTACATTTATTGTTATAACTTTATAGGTTTGATAACTCTAATTACTCTGCAGATTAATGATGTGATACAGTGCAGTATGTGACGGTATAAACATTCTGCTTCAAATATAAAATGTATTTCCAAGTGAAACAGGTGAAAACCAATGGTCTGTCAGTTAAGGAGCAAAGGGCGGTTTGGGAAAGGCAGAAAGGGCGGGGTTGTTTACATGTTGGTGACTTTACTGGTCTGGTTTCGTTTTAACATCCACTAGTGCTGCATGTGACCAATAAAGATGGACCAGGAAGTAAACACATAAATTGTGTTTGTGAAAATGCAGAACTCTTTATTTTCCTCTTTCCATGGAAACCTTTTCAGCAGAAGACTGATGTGACTGAAGACAAAACTTCAGAGGTTTTGCTTCGCGTAGGTTTCTGAAATGTTTTATTACAAGTGCGAGTGAAAATCAGAACTCTGACGAGCTCTTCACTCTTGATTCAACAGCTGTTTGCAGAACTTGTGACCAAATGTCCTCTACTTTAAGGAGCAGAGTGTAGGATTTAGTAGAATATAATTATTTTTTCATTAGTGTATGATCGCCTGAAAATAAGAATTGCTGTGTGACTTTGTTAGCTTAGAGTGAGCCCTTTCATGGATGGATTACTGACTGGGCCTACTAGACACAGGCCCAGGGGTCCTGAAAAAAAACAGCCACAAAGAGACGCTAAATGACCACAAATATACACAAAACAACCACAAACGACCCAACTTGGCTACAAAGAGACACAGAATGACTACAGTGATGCAAAACGGCCACAACGTGACGACAAAATGACCATAAGGGGGTGCAAAATGATTCAAAATGGATGCGAAACAATAAAAAAGATGCAAAACGACCACAAAATGACTACAAGGAGGTGCATAAAGACTGAACAGAATACTAAAAGATCCCGGAGAGACACAAAACGCCCACATATAAATGTAAAATGTCTGAAAATAGATGCAAAACAATAACAAAGATGCAAAATGACCACATAATGACCGCAAGGAGGTGCACAACCTCATTATGCAGAATGGCTCCCTTAACCCCTTTATATTGTTATAGAATACAGAAGATTGTGGACTGAAAAACTTTAGTGCAAAATGAACACAACCTGAAAGCATCAGAACATAAGGTGTCGTGCAGATAACGTAATTACGTAACACCTCTGTCGCTGGTTTTTCAACATTGCAATAGAAACCATATACCATATTTTCTGTCTCATCATTCAGCCCTGTCAGGTTTTTTTTTGTGTGAAAAGTAACTACTAAGTGTAACATAAATGGAGTGAAGTAACTTCTTTTGTCACGTCAGTTACCTCATGTTACTCACAATATTAAGATAGATCACGGAGTCCCTCAAGGCTCAGTGCCTGGTCCAATCCTCTTCATTCTGTACATGTTCCCACTAGGTCACATCATCTGCCGTCATGGCCTTCACTTTCACCGTTATGCCGAGGATACCCAGCCGACGATAAGCCAACGATACCCAGCTGTACATCACCACCAAAGCCATTACTCCCGCCATTCTCTCTACCCTCACCGACTGCCTCACCGACATCAATACTGGATGAACCACAACTTCCTGAAACTCAACAGCAATAAAATGTAAATCATCATCTTTGGCCAAAAGTCCATCTCGCCCACCTGCCAGAATTCCTCCCACCTACAAACAGCCACGCACCTTCATACCTGACTGATCTCCTCCATCACCACTCCCCCACTCGCCGCCTCTGCTCTGCTGACGCCAACCTTCTCAAAACCAAATATCGTAGCCTTTGCCATCGCCGCCCCCACCCTTTGGAACCCCCCACCACCACCACCATCCAGAACTCAGAAACACTCCCGTCATACAAGAGTCAGCTTAAATCCCATCTCTTCGGGATCACCTAAAACAACTAAAATCCACCATCTTCCACCCTCTGTTTTTCTCTTAATGTGATGTTCTTGTGTTCTAGTGTTGTTTAACGTGCTTTCTGTTTGTCGATTTTCTTTGTGCGTATTTTCTGTAAAGCGTCTCTGAGTACTAAGAAAAGCGCTATACAAAAGTGATCTATTATTATTATTTTTATCATATCTTATTTTTTGTGTTAAAGTGTGTGGGTTTATTTTCCTCTACACGCCTCAGTTCCAGGTGTCTTCCTACCTATGTTGCTGTCCTGTCCAAAGATGAGCGAGGACATGAGGTTTCCCCACACAGCAGACGACTGGAAGATGAAGAAGAAGATGCCAAAGTATTGGTTGATGATGTCAGCTCCCTTCTTCCCGTCCCTGGCGGCCTGGGTGTTCCCAGAGATGGTCAGGTAGGTGCATTTGGCCGACCACAGAGGAGAGCCACCCAAACCGAGGATCACTGAGGTGGGGATGAGCGTGTACCTGTGTGAGGGAGCAGAGGGGGAGTCCCATATTCTGCTCATTCTCAGGTTCATACTTGTATTTTCGGTTTCTACTGGAAAAAGATTAAAGAATAAATGTGGTTTGAGAAATTGTCGTTGTTTAACATCTCATCGAGGCTTCTAGAAAGGGTTTCACACTGGTGGTTATTTACATTTAACGTAAGATGGTTTACGGTCCGAAATCAACTAATCTTACTTTTTTGTTTGTTGTTAAAGTCATAATCCGTAAGATTTGAGATGTGTCGTTTCTAGCAGCCTCTTTGGTGGTAAAATGTAACCTGTCACCTCTCTACTTCCAGTCCATCCTCTATATGTTCCCCTCTTAAATCCACACACTCACACACACACACATGTTCCGATTACACTTTTGCCCTTACTGACTCAGAAGTGGGAAGTTCCAGATTTCAGTTTACAAGTGAACACAGCATAAGCAGCAGTGACAAGCTCCACCGGCAGACCAACCACTGTCTTTGATAGATGTAAAAAGGCAATTAACTCAATGAAAATCTTACGTACAACTATAGAGGCTCAAGTTGGGAATTTAATTTGTGATGCTCACATTGTTAAAAAACAAGTTTTCAAAAAACGGAACAGCATTGGAGGGGAGGCGAAAAATGTTCGTAATGGATATCGGAAAATATGGCCAAATCAAAAAATGTAAGAGAGAAAAAACTTGAGCGTATTGTCTTTGAACAGGAACAAACAAACTAAGAATGCAGCAATGTAATACAAATAATGAGGATTTCACTGATTGACTGATTACCATCCAGGGTAGAGGTTTCCAAAGGAGTAGGAGACGTAGCAGGCCATGCCCGCAACGATGGTCCATTTACAGCCCAGATTTTTAATCATGATGGGAGGCAGGAACATGGAGGAGATGATGATGGAGGCATAGATGACGCTCAGAGACGCCACACCCATCCCCTGCTCTGCATTGAGACTGCTCTGTGCACACACGCACACGCGCACACACACACACACACACACACACACACACACACATACAGGGACGGGACTCTCTCTGTTAGATGACAACCAGTGGTGTAGTGGTAGTTCATGAGGTGGGGGTACTGCTAGGTAGATGAGTGTGTAACCATGAAGGGAGCGGATGAACTTAGATTTTCTTTTTTTATTGTGTCATGCAAAAATAATGTGTCAAGCACAACTATTGACAATTATTTAGAAAAAGAAAAAGATCCTATACTCCTATACTATATATTCCAATGTCTTTTTGGCTGATAGGTGGGTAGACTGTAAACTGCCAGAATAAGATGTGGGTATACTCCGTATACCTGTGTATACCCTCCACTACACCACGGATGACAACGGGTCTCAAGAACTGTTGCGAGTTTGTAAAGGCAAGGTCAGGTCAGGACTTATTTCGATAATTCTTTAAAAACACTTTAAACCCTTCACTTTGAAACTGGAAGGACAAATTGGATCAGTTTAGTTCATTGAGATGGATTAATAATAATAATAATAAATAATAAAAAATAATAATATAATACTGCATTATATTGCATTTAATCAAATAAAAGGACACCCGAAAGTTTCTTGTCTTGGTACAAATAAAGAAAGGAAAATATTCTACCATTACAAAAATCATTGGCATTGTTATAAAGATGATATTGATGCACAAAATGTCTTTTAAAATCCCTTAATTAGCTTCATTAATCAACCAATGAATAACTTATAACCCTTAGAGCCACGCTGATAGACTACTAACTTCATTTTTTAAAGGCATTTTAATGACCAATTCATCTAATCTGAAGGAATAAAACTAATAAATGTTATATTATATTATAATGAAATTAAAGGGAGTTGGGAACTTTCAAAACTCTTAATTTCTCATTTCAAGGCTTAAAATGAAAAGGCTTTTGTTTTTTTTCCACAACAAATAACCATTAATATGAGTAATGCTGTTAATGATGCACTGGGGTCCAGGGACCTTGAAAAGTTTCCAGATTTAGTCGTTTAAATTATCATCTTTTTTCATATTACAGGCTTCATATTTGGATGAATAATATTTTCATTTTTAAATCTTTAATAGTTTATAATTACTAAATAATTACTTTCTAATCTAACACATTTATAATTCTTAGTCTCCAAATAAATGTCTCACACGTCTAATAACTCTAATAAATACATTGCTCTTGTTTTATTTCACATGACGAACACACAAGGACTAAATAAGTGTGAAAATGTGTAAAGTAAGTATTTATAATACTTATATAATTATTATATTCTTTATCTTATAAGGGGTTCTGAAATATGAATGAGAACCTCGCATTAAAGTCAACATGAAACAAACTATAACTTTAGTGTTTCTTTTTAATGTACAATAATTCCTCACTCTTCTTCATAATAAATAATAAACTTTTACACTTACCTGTAAACTCTGCAGGCCTCCGTAAGCCGTGAACAGAGACAGAAACCCTATAGAGACCACCAACACGTTCTTGAAGTTACGGCTGATCATGGTTGCTTCTTTATTTATAGGAATTTATTTTAGGATTGACGGCTTCATGCAGCAGCTGCACACACACTTAAGTCAGAGGTAGTTCTCTGCTCAAAACCAGTGCGTCTGTGATAAAAACTCATACACTGGAAAAAGCTGAGAACAAAGTCCAGCCCTCTCAGACACACACACACACACACGCACACACACACACACACTCACACACACACTCACACACACACACACACACACACACACACACACACACACACACACACACACACACACACACACACACACACACACACACACACACACACACACAGTTTTTGCAGAGTGTGACACGCAGGATCCCTTATCATTGGGCGTCTGAACTGCCTCCCACATGTCATTTTTTTGATGTAATTCAGTCATATATGAGGCTGTGCACCTCCATTCTTTTAATCATAAAATACGTTTTAACCACAAACAAAATTTTCTTCTCTTTGTCCTACTTCTTTCTGGCTCAGATCTGTAAACTATTTTGGCTGTGGTTCAGGAGCTCTACTCCAGATACTGGAAATAAAGTGGGTTGGGTTTGCTGTTTTTTCAGGTCACATGCACACGCGGCTGGACCATCTATCAACACAAAGAACAGAGAAACTCAGATTACAACACTGCTGGTAGGGGGCCTGGTGGAGAATTTGAGCAGAAAAATACAATAATACTGTGAGGGTGACCTCAGTGTGCCGGGGACTTCCCTACACACACTGCTCCACCCGCTCATATTTGTTGAACTTAGCTGTCCACCCAGTTTCATACGAAGGGCTTTGGCAGGCACACACACACACGCACGCACGCGCACACACACACACACACACACACGCGCATGCACACTAGGGGCCCATAAGGTCAGAAAATATTGCTGAAATTCTTTTTGCAAAATCATCACATGAGGTTCTAAATGACCACAGGTATACACAAAGCGACCAAAAATGACCACAGAGAGAAACAAAAGGAAGACATAGAAACTTAAAAATGCAAAACCACCACAAAAAAAGATGCTAAATGTCTAAAAGAGATGCAAAACAGTCACAAATACATACAAAAAAACTAAAGAAGGACATAAAATCAACACAAAGAGAAACAAAATGACTGTAGGGATGCAGAACGACAACAAAGAGATGCTAAATGATTGAAAATTGACACAAAATAACCACATAGACACAAAAAATTACCACAAAGACACACAAAACAACTGAAAATTGGCATAAAATGACCACAAAGAGACCCAAAACGACTACAAAACGATTAAAACGCAACTCTTTGAATTTGGGTGTTTTGTTTCTATGTGGACAGAGTCGGGGGCCTCTTACATGTCTGTGCCCAGGGGCCCATTGGCTCAGAATACGTCCATATACGCGTATACCTGTATTTATGTTCTGAATATCAAGTACAGCTGGAGTCAGCTTTTTTTTCTCTCTTTTTTTTTTAACCATTCATTCTTAATCTCTCATCATATTGTAATCCAAGAGTTCAGAGAGAAAACTAGACTTGTGCACCTCCTCTTGGCTGTTTCCAGGCGTTAGAAAATCTAAGTCGTGACGGGAGACTTTGGCCAATCACAGGGCATTTCAGAGAGAGACAGTGCACCTATTGGCTGCTCTGCTAATGCAAACGTGTGTGCCTGTCCCTTCAGATGATGGAGGAAAATCGTGCAGAAAAAGTTGGAACGACCGCTTACACTGCACCCAATAAGCGAGTAAACGTAATGAAACGCGTGTTGATTCATGCTCATGCAGCGAGCTAGAGCCGACAGTGAGCCAACACATTACTGTTCTTCTCATCATGGGTTTGAGATGAAGGAGAAACGCTAACACAAGTACCTTTTTTGAATGTGCCCTTCTTTAGTTGAGAGTCATATATACATTCCAGTTCTGACCCGTGCGTATAGGAGCAGTAGCACACAGAGCAAAGGTTAATTGCATGTTCTTGCATTTCCGATCCTTTTCTTTACGATAGCACCACTATATCGTTTTTTACAACATGATGGCTTATTGTTGTTTGACAAATATGACAAAAACACCATAGTCTGCTCTGTGATCTCAGCTGCACCCAAAGACTGGTGTGTCGGGACTTTAGTTAGCCTCTTAAAAAAACAGGACCTGGATCACGCTCTGTTTCTGAACACTGCAGCATCGTGGCTCCTCGAGTTAACTTATTTGAATGTTCTAGGTAAATACAGCATGAATGTATGTTTTATTATGTTTTTGTGAGCAGCTGCAAAATGACTTCATTCTCGGGGACAATTCACTTGAGTTTGTGTTACTCCCAGTTTAAAGAAATCTCCCCTTTGTGCTTTATATTGTACAAGAGGCCGAAATGTGTTTTCTCAGGAGAGTGGCTGGAGTCTCCCTTAGAGAGAGGGTGAGAAGTTCAGCATCAGTGAGGAACTCGTAGTAGAGCCGCTGCTCCTTTGCGTTGAAAGGAGCCAGTTGAGGTGGTTCGGGCATCTAGTAAGGATGAACCCTGGGCGCCTCCCTAGGGAGGTGTTCCAGGCACGTCCAGCTTGGAGGAGGCCTCGGGGAAGACCCAGGACCAGGTGGAGAGATTAGATCTCCACACTGGCCTGGGAACGCCTTGGGATCCCCCAGTTAGAGCTGGTTAATGTGGCCCGGAAAGGGAAGTTTGGGGTCCCCTGCTAAAGCTGCTGCCCCCGCGACCCGACCCCGGATCAGCGGATGAAGATGAGATGAGATGAGATGAATTGTAGGGAACCCAACATGCCGCCGAGCTCCCTTTTGCATTTTCTGGGTTTCCTTTGCGTGTCTTTTTTTACTTAATGTCTCTTAAATGTAATCTTCTTCTTCTTCTTCTTCTTGTTTTATCTAATGTGCTAAAAATAAATCAAATCAAAACTAGTTCTTTTTCGACATAACCCGACCCTAAAGGTCTTTGTGCACCAGGTTCGTATTTTTCGTCCAAAATTGACGCATGTTTAAAAATCAATAAGAGTTTGTTGTGTCAGTCACATTTACACACCGACTTGGAAACTTTAACCCGTCATCTATTCACCATTTCATAACATATCATACACGTTTTGTGCATAACTTTCCGTCAGATATCGTACGGGCCTGTTGATGAGAATACGTTGCACTGCTTGACGACTCCATTTTGTCTCGTATTGGGATTATTCCAAATAATTGGAATAATGTGTAACAATTTTTATCTGATGACAGAATTTTTTGATTAATGCGTACGAAAATCACAGACGTGGTGCTTTCGGATCAAGGGAGCAGAATTAACATGGCGTCTAAATAGATCAGGATGTCGTTTGTTCAGAGAGCTGATTCAGTTTCTCCTGATACAGAGACACTGCATGCTGACACACTTGGCATCCACTCAAACCGGTTTAAAGTGGAAGTTGGACTGTGAGTGTGACGCTCCTTGGACAAGGACACTGAATCAATGTGCCGAGTGTCAAATTTATGGCAGGCCATTGAAGTTACAGGAAATTCTTCATGCATTAGATAATGACCGATCAGAGTGATTTCAATCTGGGACTGCCCAGTCACAATGTTTTCCATATGTTCCATCCATTTCTCATGTTTTTCCACACATGCTTCATATGTTGCCATACATTGGTATTGAGTTTGTGAAATGATGTTGGAGCTGTGAGTGTGAACATCAAGGACGTACTGTAGGAGTTTAAAACACCAGCCAAAAGTGGTGTCAGACCTTAGAAATCCAAGATAACAACTCAATAAATTTATGAAGAATGCTCGGCATTATCATAAAGTGATAGCAGCTATGACGATGACGTGTTTCACTCTGACAACATCTTAACTTTAGAGCTGTTTGCATCGGAAATTGGAACTGGATGTATCCAGTTGGTTAGAAAAACAAAATGTGTCGCAGCACAAGCGGTGTTTAAGTCGCCCTCCTGCCCACTGAGGTTTGGATGAAGGTGCTTTTAGTCTTGTGTATTATACAGAAACTGATGGCCAGTGTTGTTATCAGGTGTTTATTTTTATAGACTACTTATGGTCTTCTCCACCCTGCTGTTAAGACACAGTTTGGTGTGGCTGATGGATTTCATTATCAGTTATTCTGATTTATGCAGCCGGTGTCATCCTTAAAGATTTATCAGCTTTTGATGCAGTCAGATGGATTATGAATTGTATCTGCAGACGCCCATCCTTGCCATTACCTTACCTTTGCACCTTTTTTTCTCCTTTGAGTCATGAAACAGTGAATAAGTATAAACGGAACACTTTTAATGAAATAAATGTGTGTATACCTCTTCAACAGAGGAATTTGCAGACTGTCTATAGGATGTATGTTACAAAGAGCAGTCGGTCATGTAAAATCAATGTCTTTAATTTAATATTACAAATGTCCTGACATCTTCTTAAGGTGTGTTTCTGATCTAATGTTTATTTCACTCTCCTACTTTTTACTGAAGTATTTGTTTGACCAACAGAGGGAGGCAGAGGCCACAGATCAAGCCTCCAAACTCGGGCAGATCCAGTGAAAATGAAAATATCCTTTGAGGTGCAAACTGTACTTTAAACTTCTACTATGAGAGAGACATATTGTTCTTTTTACATTACATTTATTTCACAAGTAGGTATTTGGCAGATTAATATTTCAAATCAAATGTGAAATATATGATGAGTTTATAAAATATGGGACATTGTTGAAAATGAAATTACTCCGGAGAACATAAAGAAGCTGTGAGATACAACAGGTTCCAGCTTTCACATGAATGCATAAGTAATAATACAATAATTATCTGAGGGTTTACTATAAATACATTTGTCTGATAATATATCTGGAATTTTACTTATAGTACCTACACCTTTATTTCTATTTCTTAACATCTGCCTTTCTTCACTTGCTCTGCAACTCCTCGCTGCTCACTCCCTTATGTGTGACTTATTAAGTGACTCCCACACTGTTATTCTTTATGCTTTGCTCCTCATGTTATGTCAGGTTACAGGTGGAACTCCTTTTTGCCGCTGGCTTCCAAACTTGTCATACATGATGTGGCTGTTTCTAGTTCTGTAATTTCCATACAAACAAGACAATGTTATTACACAAAAGTTGGAAGGGAGATAAACATCAACCTCAAAAATCTTTGCGCTGTGAACCGGGCTGCAATGTAATCACATGATCACCTGCACACTAAAATATTATTTTTTTGCCACTGAAGTGTCTGACTGGATTACGGAAAGACGGTGAAATCTCATTCTGAAATCTTGTGGGGTATTGCCAGAGGACAGCGGATTGGAACGTCAGAGAGTTGGAGCATTGTGAAGCATAGCTTTGTGTTATCTAAACCATTTTGAATAAAAAAATAATGGTTTGTTTTTGCACATTTCTGAATTGTATTAGCATTACATGGAGCTCCACTTTACGCGGCTTTCATACACTAATGTCCCTTTGGATGCAGACCAGACAGGCAAATTTTGCTGTGTCACCTAACTTTTCACTTCTACCAGGCCCAAGCATAACCCTCCATCTGTCCGTCCATCTGCACATGGGAGAAGAAAGCCTTCAGAGCCTTCTGCCAGAAAGGATTCATTTGAAATATCTTTTCCCAAATTTAACCTAGCAGTTTTATGACCTAAACCTAAGTGATGTCTGCCAGAAAGCCCTGAGGGTCAACTTCTCCCATGCGCAGCCAAAGTCCGTCACTCAAGGTCATTAAACTGAGATTCAAACTGATGTCTTGTCAATGCATCAACCCTCACACATCCTCCTCAGCTCTACATTCATACAACCATCCCTGTAAACATATGTACACACTGACATACTGAGCAGAGGGAACATAAAGACACGCTGATGTATTTACTTTGTATGTAACATTCCTTTTAAATGACTGAATGAACTTCGGCATCACTGACACAACACACTAACTGCAGCGAAACAAGCGTCTGATTGGTTGAATTTTAACTACAGGGGCTGGTTTATTGGCTAAATGAACACACACATATACACACACACACATACACCAGCAGACCCTGAGGTAGAGAATTACAGGTATTATAGTGGCAGACAGACAGGTATGTCTGCTCTGCTTCAGATATGAGCTGAAAGCTCTGTGAGCCAACTGGCTTAGGGCACTTTAATAATACACCCCTTTGCAAGTGTGTGTGTGTGTGTGTGTGTGTGTGTGTTCGTGTGTCTGTGTGTGTGTGGTTGTACAACCTTATATACTCTTACTCTCACGTTATGAGTGCATAGTTGACTACTGCATGTATTGGTTGACTGATTATTATTTTAGCTATAATCTTTCAAACAACAATACACCAAAGCTGTTTATTCAAATCTTTATTCTTTATTGTGTCACATGACCTATGGTGTCACCCGTCACAACTTCACTCCTCATACACAGTTAATACACCAATCTGTAGATCTTCTTGTCTTCTTTTAGCTGATCTGTTCATTTAAGCACTGGGACTTGGTTTTTGAACTTTCTGGCTCAAAGGTCCAACAGAGCCCCTTACTTTAAATACTCAATACCTACCGTACATTACCCAACCTACTGGAGTTACACCCATTCACACTTTTCCAACCTACTTCCTGGTGGTTGAAAATAACATCATGGACGTTTTCAGACTGCTGTCAGGTGAAGCTGGCGAGTCCTATTTCTCTGCATTTTCTCTTTTTAAATTGTTCTATTCATCCATGCTTTTACTTCATCTTGGTCTGTGTTTATTGAGTTCTCTTGAATAAAGCGTTTTTATTTCCTGAAAGTAATCTGTTGCTCTGTCTATGGATGTGCTGGCTTTATATTAAAAATATGTACATTTTATAAATAGTTTGCAAATAATTTGGATGAATAAGGATTATTCATGGATAATGACATTTTCCTTTATTTTTATTTACATTTAAATTTAACATTCAGATTTAACATTAAGATTTCATATTTAGATTCGACATTAAGATTAATCATAGATTTAACATTCACATTTAAATTTAACATTAAGATTTAGCATAGATTTGACATTTAAACTTAACATTCACATATAAATTTAAAATCTAGATTTAACATTCACATTTCAATTTAGCATTCAAATTTAAATATAACATTTAAATTTAACAGTAAGATTCCATCCATCCATCTTCAACCGCTTGTCCCTCTCTGGGTCGCTGGGGGCCGGAGCCGATCCCAGCTGACATCGGGCGTGAGGCGGGGTCCACCCTGGACAGGACGCCAGTCTATGGCAGGTCACATAGAGACAAACAGAGACAGACAACCATGCACACCTACGGGCAATTTAGTGTCATTAATTAACCTATCACGTGCATGTCTTTGGACTGTGGGAGGAAACCGGAGAACCCCAGAAGAAGGGCCCCAGCCAGAATTCCAGGATGTCTAACATTGTGCATGGGCTTTAATGGAACATTAACGAAGAGAGACTACGGTTCCATATTGACTTGGTGGTGGTTAATACGTGGCCCGTGCCTAAGTTTCTAGATGTTGGGGTTGGGTTGGACTAGGGATGGGCGTGAGTGATCGATTCCTCGAGGAGTCCTCCTTTCAAATGAACTTGATTAGTAAACAACGCCACTCAAGTTTCGTTTGCATGCACCACCCCTTGCTTCTGCCCTTGACACGAGTCAAAAACACCTTGGTTCTTTGCCTCATCATCCGAGAGAAGTTGTCTGACCTAGGTTACTGTGCAACAAGCAATCTTTTGAAGGTTGTGAAAAAATACATTCTTAAAGGGTAACTGTGAATGTTTGGATTGAGAATAAGCATAAGGGGTTGGGTAGGCCGTACTGCTGTGCATCATTATTCCTGCGGGGAGATGGGTTGCGTTCTAAAAAATAGATTTGGAGAAACGAGTACTCGATTGGCCCTCGAGGAATAGATGCGATCCCTCGACCTTGGAATTACTTTCTCATGAACATCCCCAGCCTGGACTGTTTTGTTGCTTTTGTTTGAATCAGGGGAGTTACATCTTTGTTCCACTTTTCATAGAGGTAAACTATCCCATGCGTGTATATGTCAGCTGGCATGTCTCCTGATATGAGTGATATGTCGTTATCATCAGCTTTGATGGTAAAAGAGCTTTTAAACAAATATGTCCAAATGTGGCCGCTGACCGATTGGCCTTTCTGACAAATCACAGAGGAAAGGGAGTAGATCTGCGTTAAGTCTTCTCCAATGGGAATTTCTATGAATTTCGACGGAACCAGATGGTATCTTAGTACGGATCCGTCTCGGGTCGCTCGTGCCAGGTAAAGGGTCACAATGTCATTGTGGTTATTACAAACAATTTTTCTCTCTTCTGTGCGACCACATGTCTCACATTGTCCTGGGATGATGCACGCGTCAAGAGCACATTTGAGAAGAGAGAAAACCGTTGTGCATTGACCTGCCGGTGGTGGTAAATAATAAATGCTGCCCTTGCTTACGCTGCTAGATGATGTGAAATTACATTCATCACACCTTCTTATTTCATCTACCTGAATAGTTGTTGTTATCGTACATTGATTTAACCAGGTCAACAAACTGTCTAATAAATCCGCCGGGTCATTATGCCGTGCTATGGCCAAAGACGGTATTCTCTCGCTTAATTCTTTCAACACCCTACGGAGTTCTGTCGGACTGAAACACATCCCTGGGTTTTGTAGGGCTTTTAAAAACAGTTTAGCAAACCTCGGTGTTGTTGATAAGCGCAGTGTCGAAGACTCTGGGTGCTGATGGAGCAATTTCTTCTGCACCACCTTAAGGTTTAGTGCAGCTTGCAATGTTGAATTCATCCAACAGTTGCTAAATTCATTTGGAAATTTGCAAATGTTGTTGCAGGGATCTGTTCCTCGAAACTCGCCAACATGCAACGTTTTAGAGTTTTCTTCCATTATTATTGCAGCAGAAGCAGCAGCAAACTTGTCAAAACACAAAGTTTCAAAGCTTTCTTCTATTACTGCAGCAGCAAACTCATCGTGTATATTTTCGGAGTTTTCTTCCATTATTATTGCAGCAGAAGCAGCGGCAAACTCGTCAACGCGTATAGTTTCAGACTTTTCTTCCATTATTACTGCAGCAGGAAACTCGTCCATGGGCATTGTTTCAGAGTTTTCTTCCATTATTACTACACCAGCAAACTCATCAACGCGTATAGTTTCAGAGTTTTCTTGCATTATTACTGTAGCAGGACTAAACTCATCAACACGCACTGTTTCAGACTTTTCTTCTAATATTACTGCAGCAGGAAACTCGTCCATGGGCATTGTTTCAGGGTTTTCTTCCATTATTACTGCAGCAGCACTTAACTCTTCAACACGCATTGTTTCAGGGTTTTCTTCCATTATTACTGCAGCAGCAGGAAACTCTTCAACGCACACTGTTTCAGAGTTTTCTTCCATTATTACTGCAGGAGCAGGAAACTCCTCAACAGGCATTGTTTCAGGGTTTTCTTCCATTATTACTGCAGGAGCAGGAAACTCTTCAAAACGCATTGTTTCAGAGTTTTCTTCCATTATTACTGCAGCAGCAGGAAACTCTTCAACGCACACTGTTTCAGAGTTTTCTTCCATTATTACTGCAGGAGCAGGAAACTCCTCAACAGGCATTGTTTCAGGGTTTTCTTCCATTATTACTGCAGGAGCAGGAAACTCTTCAAAACGCATTGTTTCAGAGTTTTCTTCCATTATTACTGCAGCAGCAGGAAACTCCTCAACAGGCATTGTTTCAGGGTTTTCTTCCATTATTACTGCAGGAGCAGGAAACTCCTCAACAGGCATTGTTTCAGAGTTTTCTTCCATTATCACTTCAGCAGCAGCAGCAGAAACGCTGGTTGTTGGGTGGTCTACTGGTGCCGTGGTGGTGCTTCTGTTCAAATCAGGCCGTGGTTGGTCAGTGCGGCCGTCACCAGGTTCTGGGGTAGTTTCTCCATCTCCACCACCCCCTCCTCGTTCAAGGTACGGCGCGACGTATGTCCTCATAGATGTAGTGACAAAATGACCCATAAGTAACCCTAGAGCTAGGAAGGGCATTTTTTTCCTGTGAGAACTTTCCTGAATCTTAGCAGAGAAAAACATAAAATCAGCTGTTGTTTCTGCGTGATCAGATTATCCAGTAGGGTTAGCTCAAGAAGCGTTTAAACCCAAGACACCCTGTGTTGTTTCTGTGTGATCAGATTATCCAGTAGGGTTAGCTCAAGAAGCGTTTAAACCCAAGAAACCCTGTGTTGTTTCTGTGTGATCAGATTATCCAGTAGGGTTAGCTCAAGAAGCGTTTAAACCCAAGAAACTTGCTGTTGTTTCTGTGTGATCAGATTATCCAGTAGGGTCAGCTCAAGAAGCGTTTAAACCCAAGAAAGCTGCAAGAAAAGTGTAAACTGTAGTTTGTTGCTTAAAATCACCTGGTTGGAATGGAACGTTTGTGACGTGTTACAGCTCAGGTGGCTTTATTACGTCACACTTCACATATACGTTCGACTCAAGCCCCGCCCACACCGTTACGTCAGCAGTGGAACGGAAGAGAACGGCGTGTTACCACCGGAAGCGTTTTAAAAGTCTGTGTTCGGCTCTAACTGAAACTCTGTGGTCTGAAGTGTAGTTTCTCTGTTAGTACGTTCAGATATCTGCTTGTTTTTGTTTTTGTTTTTTACCGTTTCTGTTCTTTCGTCTGAACAGGATTCCTGTTAAGTTACTGCAGATGTAGACACGACATTTCCTGGGTTTTGCCGCTTCAAGATAAAAGCTTTAAATGAGCAAACTAACGGGGGACTTTTATTGTGAAGACGTTATAGGAAATTAATGTTTATCCGTTAATTAATTGTTAATCGGAATCTGTAAAGTAACTGAAGTTAAATGTAGTGCAGTAAAACAGTACAATATATCCTACATATATAAATGTAGTGGAATAGAAGTATAAAGTAGCAGAAAATGGAATTGCTCAAGTAAAGTACAAGTACCTCAACACTGTAATTTAGTACTAACTACTGTTATTAACAAATGTAGCTTCTGTAACAACACTGTAGAAACATTAGAACATTTATTTTTCCAATGTGTACATGTGACTTTCTTTTGGACTGATTTTCATTAGAGAAACTGACCTGTTACTAATATTCAAACATCCAAATGTATCTAAGAACAAAGAGTGTTCCATTCATTTGCTCATTATCTTAGCTACACTTTATATTCATATCATTAAATATAGAAGAATTCCTTTATTAGTCCCGCAAATGGGGAAATTCACTCTATTATTTTTTCATTTTCACACACAGGCCTGAAACACACACACATGCTCAAACAGGAGCTATATATATATATACAAGCAATGGAGAGATGTCAGAGTGAGGGGGCTGCCGGTGACTGGTGCCCCGAGCAGTTGGGGGTTCATGGTCCACACAGGGACTCGAACCAGTAACCCTCCAGTTCCCAGCCCAGTCACCTATGGACTGAGCTACTACCGCCCCACTGAGCTACTACCCCCCCAGACACTGACGTCAAAAAACTTTAAAAAACTGATCTAAATACATATTTCTGAAAAGATATCATAAACTAACCAAAACAATGAATATACGCAAATCTTATAAATGTATAACAAATTAGGTAAATCCTTGTGTGTGTTCAGGATTGTGTTCAAATTGTGTATACTTTGTCTTATTTTGTGGTTTTGTATGAATGTACTTATGTCCTGTACTTTTGTTTGTTTGTGAATCCTGTTGTTTCTTGTGCCAACGTTTTGATCGGAAAAAAACTTGGAAGATGAAGAAAAGATAGTTTTTAGTCATAATTTATTCAGCACTTTTCACATCCGTGGTTACACAGATGAAGAATAAGAAAAGATCATGGGGAGCAATAAAAACCTTTGCGGAGCTCGAAGCTGTGGTGTTTCTGCAATGCACTTCGATCACCTGTTAATCAAACGTGGTGTTTATTATGACTCATTTTTCTAAGTGTCTTTCTGCAGGTGGAGCTCTTCTCTCAGATTGTCCGTCTGGCTCTCAACGCTCATGACATTTATTTAGTTAATTCTGAATAAACTGGAATATGATCAGACTGAAGCTACTTTAAATCCCTGCCGTGTTCCAGTTCACAGATAAAGATTATCATAACAAGCATTTATTTGTAAAAATTTTGCAGATTACGACTTAAAACACTGCATGAAAATTGCAGAGTAAGGAGGAGATATTGAGGTTTTTCCTCTTTCTTTTGATGTTCTCAGTGTAGGCCGGTGAGAGCTGCAAGGGAAGAATTCATTACTCCAGATGGAGCTGGGTCACTAATCCCACACAACTACCTGTCTGACTCCTACAGAGTCATGGGAAAAAACTTCTCTCACACGCATTCACTTTCTTCCTCCTGCAAACTCTCTTTTCTCACCCAATCCTCCGGCTCTCTCGCCCCAAATCCCTCCTGGAATCTCAGCTCTGTGTGTGAACCAGACTGCGGTCGGACTGATATGAGTTTTCTAAAGGCTGAGGCCGATACTGATCCCTCTGGATTGAAGATGCCGACGGGCCTCCATCTCTTTAAATCTGACTACTTTTATGACAAATAAGTCAAAGTATCCAATGTTCCTCTCTGAGCTCACTTCTTATCATTGCAGGACGATTTCTGGAAGATCCCGGTCATTAAAGTCAAAACAGATAACTCTTCTGTTTTTACTCATTATAATGAAGTAAATGTTAAAGCACATTGTGATGGCTGCAGAAAAATGACAACACCCACGTTAAGATTGGTTCCCTGTAAGCCTCGCTTTCACTGTTTGCCACTGGGTACGAACTCGGCGACATGACAACTCCCTCTACGGTAGAAAGGAGGAGGAAAGGGCAGAAGATGTGGCTGTACTTAAGAAAGTAATAAAACAATAACACGGAGGCACTGCTGTCTAAAAAGACAGGAAACTATTTTTCCTTCCACATCATCAACAGCAGTGCTTCACTATTGCCCTCATACCTTTCAAAATAAAGCACATCACTGCTTACCAGAGTAACTTATCCTCAGCTAACATTAGTGTGGGTGGCAGACGGTAGAAGAACCTGTCTAGTTCTTAATACTACAGAGTGCTTCACTCTGCCTTTATCAGAGCACTGAGATCAGAGTTTCTGGTTCAAAGTGAGTTACTTACAGTTGTTTCTTGCGTTGGATAGCAGGTCACTAGCTGTAGCCACGTTTTTAGATTAGTTAGTAGAAAATAGATTTTGGGGCTTTTTAATGCCTTTATATGAGAGGACAGCTGAAGGTTGATAAGGAATGAAGGAGAGAGAGAGGCAATGACTTAGCCCGCTCTACCAGGTGAGCTATGAGGTAGCCATGTTGCTGATGATGTGAACAAGTATAACAGCAAAAAATATTATCACTGTGTCCGTTGTGCAGTTTGTTAGTAAACTAATGCAGTGTGTCCTTGCAACAGCGCCACCAACAATACCACTTGGGAATGCTTGGAGTCACTGTTGGCACTTAAAACCTTCACAAAAAACAGATAATTAATCATGATTTAAAATGGCATATATAATGTATTTCCCAGTTTGGACTGGGTCTGGAGATCTGTAAAACATCGAAAGTGTTGTTGATGCAGAAACCTGACCACATTAGTACACTTAGTTCTAACTGTAAAATAGGTTTGAAAACACACAGAATATACATTTAGGTTAAATGGGGTTTGTCAGTTTTCTCTCAGACAGTCTCTGTGTCTGACGGCATGAACAAGTTAGTTTACAGTCTGTTTTGGCTTATCATGTTCAAAAGTGCATTCCTTGCACGGGGATGAATACAGAGAGGGTGAAGGTGAAGGTGAGAGGTTGCAGTTTAGGGAGGAGGTGGGGAGAGGAAACCAGCAGACGTCACTAATTTCCTTCCTACTAGACTCTGGAACAGCAAAGCAAAAAGTCAAATATGAGTAAAGTGAGCAGAGATTACAGTATAATCAGACCAAGAATTTGACAGCTCCAGCTCCAAACGTAACACTGAGACATGATACCAGTCTTGTCATTCAACGCTCAATTCTGATGATACAGTTTAATTAATTAAATAGTTGCTCAACATGATCAATAACACACTGGATGCCCAGGTGAAGCACTTATAGCCATATTTTGACCGAGTTATTATTATTGAAAGTACTACGCAGATGAAATAGTAACAGTAGTGGCTTATTTAAAGAAACTCAAAACTGGCATAAACAATAACCTTTCTCAAAAATATCATCATGGCTTGAAGAACACATCCCAGATCTGTGCAGAAACCACTCAGCAGCTGCCTCAGGCTTTAAAAACAACCCACAGCAGGCAGTGAGTGAGTGCAGCCTTTTGCTTTTAACAGCTGGTATCTGTGGCCAGCTTCACTTTTAGCTTCCAGCCTCTCACACTGTGTTTAGGTGTCAGCCCCCTGCCAGCCGCGGTGACACGTGTGGGATAGTTTCAACGTTTGGCCGTCATTAGTGGCTTCGGTGTTTTCTGCAGCCTAACCAGAGATGAGCTCATCTTCTGTTGTCACTAACACACAGAAATGTCTGTATGTATGTTTTGATGTATGGTCAAGCATGTGGAGATAACACTTTTATTTTGTTGTTCATAACGTTTTGGGCTTACATTTAATGTGTTTTTGACTGAAGTGTTGCATCACATGTAGGGTACCGACTAGCGTTATTTTCTAAAAACAACCAAAAAATATTTCATTTACAGTGATACAGCTCATAAAGTATGACATGAATTTATGTTTCCTTACCGCAAAATGTTACTCACAGTAAATGTTTAATAATAAACCTGCATTATTTGATTGTTTTAGCCTCTCAGGTTCAGCAGTAACAGCTGATGCACTCTCCTTTTAACTCTGTTTTGGTCTCACCCAACTCCTGAGAGAATCATCTGCCTCCTTAAATGCTATTAGTTGCTAGTTTTGTCATTAATTGCTGTAGCAATAAAAAAAAAACGTGGAACTGATGAAAAACAAGCATGTCAGAGCTGTATGTTGTGCTCTGAGACACTTTGAACGCCATGATTGTTGTTGTCCATCTTACCTGATCGACCTCGTGCTGGTTGTGGAAGACCACAATATATGATTGGCTGATTGCTGCAGCCTGTCACAGCCAAGTCAAGGCAGCAATCTAATTAAATATGAGATAGTGACGCAGTATTAGCCCAACCTGGGATTGACTCGGCTGAAACTCGGGATGAATCTGCCATCACTGGGGAAATAAATATATCACAGTCTGAATCCAGCATAACAATGTCTTACCGAACATTCAAATAACTAGATTCCTGCTCTGTACTCCAGATCATTTATAAAAAGCCTACTTCTGCTTCAGAAGGATGTTTTGAGTTTTTTTTTCATCCCCAGCAGCATTTATTTGTGTGCATCTTGTTTGTACCAGGCTACATGTTGCAAACAGGATTAGCATTTTACAGTAGTGACAGCCGGGAGTCTCTCCCAAAACTTCCATTGTGACTGTGTGTGTGTGTGTGTGTGTGTGTGTGTGTGTGTGTGTGTGAGTGTGTGTGTGCGTGTGTGTGCGTGCGTGTGTGTGTGTGTGTGTGTGTGTGTTTGTCTGTGTGTGTGTGTGTGTGTGTGTGTGTGTGTGTGTGTGTGTGTGTGTGTGTGTGTTTGTGTGTGTGTGTGTGTGTGAGTGTGTGAGTGAGACACCAGACAATCCATTGTTATGTGTTTGCTGACACGGTGCATCATCCGCCGGGTTGCTACTGTTGCTTTCCCAGCAGCACAATGAACAGTCGAAGCAGAGATGCTGAGCCTGACACTCCGTGGCTTTATTTAGCTGAATGACGCACACACATGCACACACACACACACACACACACACACACACACACACACACACTCGGACAGACAGACAGAGAGAGAGAGAGAGCAAGAGAGAAATATGTGTTTGCATTATAAGAGTGAGAGGACAAGGGTTCAGTAGTTTTTACAGTGAAGAAAATCATTTAACCATGAATAATGCTTTTATTACTTTTAGGTTTAAGTTAGCTATTTAAAATCTGATGGGATTTGATAAAAAAAAAAAAAAACATCTTGTATTCATTTGATCTGAACGCTGCTTTCAGGGTCATTTGTAGAAAATGAGAAATGCGCATGGATTATAAAAACTTCATTGTTCTGTCATCTTGTGTTTGGAAAGATAAGAAGTTAACGCAGCAAGATGAACGTAAATTTTAAGAATAGTTGCGCACAATTTCAACACCGCAAAATGTTAGAAGCAGTTCTAAGAATACCAGAAAACGTGCAGGTTTAAAAAACACATGATGCATAATCGAATATCAATTTAGAGTTGCTGTAAATGCGTAATATTTCAGACTTCACACAAAAACATTCATTTTCCTGCTGTTTCTGATATGACCTTTGACAATTCAAACACATGTCACGCGAGCTCGCAGTACAAACAGCCTGGTGTCATTTTCTGTCACACTGCTGCATTGAGTCAATAGAAGCTGTTATCAAGGCTTAGTTCAAGAACATCCTCTCCTCGCTCAGCGCCGTATGTATGTGAGCTGGAGATACCCCGGGAGAGATAGAGAGATGACAAAGAAAAGCTCCGTCAGAAAAAAAAAACCTTCATGAATTATTCAACTCTGCTTTTGTCTGCTCTCCATTTATCTCTGAATCCTCTCTTTTTCTGTTCTCTTCCC